>NW_020271152.1:16402-153619 GCF_002803265.2 Melanaphis sacchari | reverse complement strand
GGAAGTTGGCTGGCTGCATTGTTATATACTAATTTAATGCTTTTCTGAAATAATAAGTTATGATTTATTACACAACCAAAGAGAAAATTATGTCTAGTAATTAGAAATAACGACATTATCACCGCTAATAAATAGTTATAAAATGTCAACTTTAACAATCCTATATTATATTCCAGAGTTCAATTAAAAGCTGAAAATCAATTTTTCTAATTTTTGAATTGTGTAACTTGGTCAATTTTGACTTGAAAGTTGATTCCACTACAAAATTCATTAAAAATAGGCAAAAATAATTAGTGGTTAAAGCAGGTTGCATTAAAAAGTTGACTAGATGCGCGTATATTTGCTATAAAATTGAAGACATAAAATGTGTATTTTATGTCAAACACCAAAAAAACAGAATTCAAATATCAGGTCTCTACGCAAAGATATTGAATGTTCTTGATTACCGTTTACACACTGTATATTAGTATACTGTTAACACATAAAATTTTGTTTTTTGCTGATTTCAACCCCTTAAAATCAAAAATTTTAAAAACCCTTTCTTAGTATACGATGAAATAATTATATTAATTTACCCTCAAAATGTCAAATCAATAACTTTAATAAATTCTGCTCTAGGTTGATTATGAATCAGTCACTCAGAACAGTCTCGTTTATATATAAAAAATCAAATATATGAAAACAAAATACAAAGAAATAAATTTACTTTGTTTTCATTTAATTTGTCGGCAAAAAGTTTTAATGACACACAATTTATTGATACCTTAATAGGTTTTACTAAAATCCATTGTAGAATTAAAATATTGTTTATAATAATTTTTAAATAAATAAAAACTTAAATAAAATAATATTAAGTATAAATTTCATCAACTAAAATTAGTTTATGTAGATAAGCTTTACTTGCGGCTATACATAAGTGTTTTTCTCACACTTCTGTCTAAAATAAGATGTAGACTTAACAAAAAGAACACTCTTAAGTATGAATCAAATAACAGGACATAATTGTATAAGGACTATAATATATATTTAAAGTATCAGATCTAAAATTTACTAGACTTAAGATATTGGTGGGATGATCTTAAATTTAAATTAGTGTAAGTTGATGTTTAAAAATAAAAATTATTTTAAAACTTAAGATTTATTCAAATCCAGCATCCTAGAGTCAAAAATTGGATGTTATTTTAAAAAAAAAACCAAAATGTACAACACATTTAATGTCAAAATTTAAAAATTTACCCAAAAACTATATTTTAATAGCTCCTTAGCTAATTCAAAAATACTAATTAAGTTCAAGGTTGTCTGGCTGAGATACTAAGTAGTAGATTTAAGATTAAACATGCAGTAATTGTAAAATTTTTTTCAAATTTTTACCTTACTACTAAAATCTTGAGTTCCTGTTATACAAATTTGTCTAAATTAATTTCAATGAGTAGAAATTAAAAAACTATTAAATAAGCATAAACTTTAATATAATTAAATAATCTAATATTTTTATATTTTTAAAACTCTATCTCCTTAAATGCCTTACCTAATGAATTTATGTAAAAATGTTCAGTTATAGAACGGATATAGGTACTAATATTTTCATATTTTTGTAATAAAATAATTAAAAAAGTTAAAAATATGTTTATTATTATATAAACAAAATATAATATACACTACGATTAAAAATATCAATCACAGACAGTTTAGAACAGATATCTTTTCTTTTTTTTTGCCTTTAATATACATTGAATACCCTTCCCCTTGATAAATCCCAGAGGCCATATACATTTTTATAATTTTCTAAATATATTCTCAGTATAACTTTATCAAAAAAGATTTGGCTTCTCTTTTATTTAAATCAATGATTCATTTAACATAAGACACTCATTATTTCAAAAACTATTTACGTTATTTTAAATACTTTAATAGTTAAAAATCAAATTGATAGAACAGAATACTCTCAATAATATAATTTCAGAATACAAAATGAATAATATATGCTGTTATTGTAAATAAAACTATTTTAAAATCTTCATGTTTTCTGAAATAATAAGTATTTTATGTTAAATTCCCATACACAAATAATATAAGTAACATTTTTTCATGTAAATTATATAATTTGCATTGCACATTTAATAATTGGTATTTTGAATATTTAGGTGTTCTTTTAAATCTATTCTCAATAATAAATAATAACTACACATTATCATTTATTGATTTTAAGATCAACCCTGTACGTAAACTATATATTGTATATTTCTATCATAAAAGATGGATAATATACTTAGCAGTTTTTATCATAATATTATTACTTTATTATTATGAATTGATAAAAATTAAAAATACTTTTCAAGTAATTATTAAAAGATCAGTAGTAACAAGTTACACAAATAAAATATTAACAATATCAGTATGAAACAGCAAAACATAATAAACTATAATTGCCATTTAATGGATAATTATAATGATTACCTACTTAATCAAGTAAATATAATAATTGTTGTTTAACAACAAAATACTTAAATGAAACTCAAATTGCAAGAAAAAATAATAGTAGGTATTATAAAAACCATAAGTAAAAATAGGTACTTAATGCTATAAGATGCTCACTTTTTGGTGACCGGATCCATAAGGCTTAATAAGATAGCTCCACAGTAGTCTTTAAGATCAGCACCTGGTGGTAATTTTGGTTTAAATGTTTCCCTCAACTCGTCGAATGTAACGCTTAAAGTTGCTGAAGGGAAAATTTCAATCAATTGATCTAGATTGCAAACTACCCATGGACTGCCACCGCCTTTCACTCCCACCGTGAACATGGTAAATAGATGTTACCAAAATTGATGATAGCACTTTCGTCAACTGAAAAAGAGCAAAACGAAAAAGCATGAGTTTTGACACTAGAACAACGAGAACAACAGTAAAAACAATAACAACGAGAACAGCAGTAAAAACAATAACAACGTGTATACGATCACAAAGAGATTTGCATAGACTTTATTTACCTTTATGATCAAGTCTGGTGTTGCTCATATTACGATTTGACGCATGTCCGACACAACGGACGATTTACATATTTAAGGGCGCATCCTACGCGATAGGGCTACACACGCGACAGTGAATCGAGAGAGGAGACTTAGCAGACGAGGACGCAATCATCAGCGTAGGCTACTGCTAAGGAGTGCGAGTCTTCGAAAACAACAACGACAATCAAGGATCCACGGAGTTGTTCGGAAATATCAAGGTGCGTGTGCACGCAGCAACGGAAAGAAATGCGTCTACCGGCGGAACGCTCATAAAATACAATAGTCAACAGTGCGATAAAATAATATTTATTATTATTATTATTATTATTATAACAACAACGGCGGCGTAGGGGCGTACAATGGTGGACGACTACAAACCGAAAACTGACAACAGACAGAACGACAAGACGACAACAGTATGTTTCTGCGTCAGTGTCGACTGACGGCGAACACGAACGGCGCCGAATCTGTTTTTTGGTTAGGGGGGCGGCCCGTGAGAACCGTATGGAGGTTTAACAAGCGAGCCTGTTATAGTGATATCTATTATCACAGTATGCGAGGATGCCGCACGTTCGTTGGAGGAATAATGGACGCACGTCTAGAAACACGGTTCGGTTTATTCGTCATCGTACCTGTTGAAGTACTTCCAACTACTAAGAGACTAATGCAACATTTTATGTTACTACATCGTTGTTCTGTCTCAATTATCCAATATATTATAATTTATAATAAATAATGTTATTTTATCACTTATTAGTTATTTTACTGAAAAACAAATACGTACAATACCACGTCGAGCTATTTTTTCTTCAATTTTTTAAATGTTCTATACGATCTAGTGATGTTTAACTGTGAAAAATATTTATCACCTACACTATGCGTGTGTTACCATGATAATGAAAGAAATCACTGTAAAAATATCATGATTGCAAACAATAACTGCTACTATTTATCTATTACGCGCATATGACCTAATCACACTGTCAGAACATCACATTAATCAAAAATCCGTGCTCAAGTGAATAAAAACAGTATAATAAAACAGTTACTAATAGAATATGATTGGTAGATGACATTGATTAAACATTATTTTCTTTTAAACTTTTTTAAAGAAATAAGAGTCTAGAATGCATAAACATTACACCCTGATGTAAATACAATAAATTATGAATCATTATTTAGCTATGAAACTTTTTAGCTAAGATTATACATATAAAACAAATTAAACAAGTACAATAAAAATAATAAAATACATAAAATTAAATTGTTATTAGTAGGTGCTCAAATATGTTATATGGAAAACACATTATATAGATTATAGATATAATATAATATTATTTTATTATATATCTATGATGGGAAACTGTAGTAAAAAATTTGTCAATGCTAATTAAAATTAATTTTATTATTAAATAACTTCTAAATATCAATCCTTTTTACATATTTTATTATTCAGGGGTTTAAGTTTGAAATCATATACACACACTCACAAAACATACCTAAACTAAGCTTTCTCAAAAAAAAAAAAACTATTCCAAATAAAAGTATAAAATAACAAAAAAAATAAACAGTTTTTTTATATATTTAATCAAATTCAACTTTAGATAAATATAATTGTAATTACAAATAGTATTAATTTAAATTAGAAACACATTATTAAAAATGACAAATCTGGTTTTTATTTTTGTGGGTTTTTTTTTTATTTACCAGCTACAACAGAGGTTCCCAAACTGTAATATGTGGTGAATGACTTGGTGATAGTGGTATGTAAAAGCCAGATGACTAAGTAGTTGGTATTCTGATTTATTAAAATAATTATTATTATCTATGGACTGTGGTTATAATTTTACACAATAGTACAGAAAATAAAATTGTTTTTATATTTATTAATTTTGTGGAAAATCTTATTATTGTTTGTTTTGTGTAAACTATTTTAGTTATAATGGTCATCACAAAATATAGAAAAATGTATTAAGCATTTAAGCTTTAAGCCCATAATGGTAAAATGTCAATAATTATTATATATTAATATTAAAATATTATTTAACTATATAAGGTCATGTTATCTAACAGATTACACGGAAGTAGTTATGGTAATTTTATAGTATTTTTGATAAATTTCAAACAGATACTAAAGGAAAAAAATACTAGGATAATAATTGCATTAATTATAGAATATCTACAAACAAGGAAGATTTATATAGCAGGAGCAATGTGTGATGGATAAGTAATTTATACTTAATTCATCTCTGTAAGTTCAAAATTCAAATTGATGGTATGATACAAGTAAACTTGGTTTTTAAATATTTAAATATAACATGAGGGGAAAAAAGATTTAATTCTTGCACAATTATAAGCATCTATATCTGTGGTTTTTGTGCACCCTTAACTACATATTATCATACTTATATTATCTTAAGTTTAAATATTTTCTCTTAAATCCACACATTCCTCATTAAAATAATAGGTTTTAGAACTATTAAAAGATTCTTAATTTCAAATAAGTTTATCCAATAAATATTACTTCATTAAACCCTTAATTTTTAATTAATGATAGTTCTTAATAATAGAGAATTAGATTTCATATTCTAATTTTATGTCTGTCCTAAGTTTAACACTATCTAAAGTTCAAGTCCTTGGTCAGTTATAATAATAAAAAGCATGAAGGATTTTTATGTGCCTATATGATATGTATTATGTATTTAATTTGATAAATCATAAAATAGCCAATATTAAAGATTGGTTAGTTGAAACTTAATAAAATTATCTAATTTGTATTTGTTTATTTGTGATTTTTATTTAAATTTTAAAAATTCTCTGATTTACTATTAATCATCAGTATTTTGTTATATTGTTATGTATCAAAATATTTAAACTTAATGTATTTTCAAATAAATGCAGTGTAATGATAAGTTATATGCAACTAATGTACAGAAAAATAAACTTACTAACATTTTAATAATTACTAGGTGTTTATAAACTTAATATTGTTCATTTATCAATTAAAATGTATTAAAAATAATTGTATTCATCTATAGAATTCAAAAATCTTTTTTTTAATTGAACAATCAACAGAAAAATACAATGCTAATTTGCAATAAAATGAAAGTCCATTAAGTCCATTTGGATTGAAAACTGTTTAAAAATATATAATATAATTAAAAATACAACCTAGACTATAAATTTACTTAACTTCAATTAGAATAATGATGATAAATGGTATTAAAGCAATTTAATCTTAATTTAATTTTTACTAACCAGCTATAGTTTAATGAGTTATTTGTTATTGTATCTTTTTTTTTTTTAAATTATAATTATGTTTATGCAATATCAAATATACAAACATGGGAATGCCCTGAAATATGTGACAACGATCTGCCAAAAATATTCTATCAGCATAATATTCTTACCTCCCTAACTATACATTATATAATATAAATGCAATATATACCTAATATTATGACATGATAATAAAAATAATTTTTAATAATCATAAATTGTAATTTATTTTCCATTATAGTAAACACTGGATCAATTTACTTTTATTTTTTTCTAATTAAATGCATAGGTGTTAATCTATAGTTCAGATGACAGATAATTATAGTAGATAATTTTATGTAGACAATTTTGTTCCATTTTCAAGTTGATTATAGCTATTAAAATTTAAAATATTAACAACAAAATAATATTCAAAGATTGTCGAAATTCTAACATTGAAAAAAATGTGTTAATGTATTTTAAACATTCTTAAATTTCTATAGGTAACATATTTGATTGTATATTGATATATATTAAATTATTAAGAGTTACATTGCAACACGCTTCCTTTGTTCTTTTAAAAAAAGTAGCTATATATATACTAAATCATATACAGTTAAAGAGTAATTAGATGGCTATTTTTACTGCATTGACCGGGCTATTAGACTAATATAAATACAGTTTTCAAAATTAAAATTTCTCTTGGTCAGACATCCTTTATTTGATGAAACGAATCTCGACCTTATTTCGTTATGCACGTTATTTCTTTGGTTTATATTAACCCCCCCAAATATTTGAAATTTTTATCCTCTTTGAATAAGTAATATTCTGAAGTTTTTCACAACTGCCGGCGTTTTCGTAATAAACATGTATTTTAATATATTTTCATTTATTATAAGTTTCATTTTTTTTTAATAATCAAATTGTGCTTTATATAAAATCTATTTTAAATTCTTCAAGAATGACGATGTCATCTGTATATGCTAAATATGTTTCCGATTACGTTAATTTCCTTATTGTTTAGTGTTTCCCTTATTACTCTTTTTAGAGTCAAGTTGAAAAATGCGAGGAACAGTGACTTAGCCCCTTTCTAACTTTAAAAAAAACTTCTAATTAATTATTTTATAGAAGGTGTGTGAGTAACGGTTTTTAATTAATTTTATAAGTTTGCTTGGAAAACCAAAATCTTCAAATGCTATTTATGGTTGGATTCTGTTAGAAATACACTCTAGGTATTGTTATGTATACGCATGCGAGGTATGGACAACAATAAAAGGAAATAAAAATTCTACATTTAATAAGAAAAAACTAATTGAATTAAAAAATATTAAAGCGAATAGCTTAAAATTAAGCCAAAAATTTTGAAACATTTTAAAAATTTCTATTGTACATAACAAATGATAATTTAAGTAATAATAAAACCTATTAAGATTGTGATATTAATATATTTTTTTAATAAAATCAAATAAGAAACATAGTTATTTATAAATAATAGGCGTTTAAATCTTTTACTTTTTTTTTATATAGATATATTTTTTTTATTACAGTATTAATACAACGCTTTGTATACATATTTAACAAATGAGAAACAATTTTTATTTAATCATGGGACATAGAGTTTTTTTGTCTTAAATCTTCTAAATACTAAAATATCTATTAGTATAAGTTTACAATAATGGTACATTATATATTTCTGGTTTTGTTCGACAAGATTTTTCACTATAAAATTTTAATATGCTTCAAAAATAATAATACCACGGAATTTTGCTATTTTAAAAACAAAAATACTTTCGATAACAATAATAAAATGCAATGTACAATTTGTTCGAGAAACAATCATTCTACAAAAAATTGTCGATTCAAAAATAACCAAATTAGTTGTCAACTATGCGGTATGATAGGACATTCAGCACAAATGTATAAACAATTTTCGATTCAAAAAAAAGTAATAAATAGGTTAAACAGTTTTTCTGACACTCACTGTTACCCTTCATTGTCAGTTAAAAAACCAGCAATTACTCACAAAATCAATCATATTTCTGTACTTTTATTTATTCGGGCAAAACTTAATGATATTTATACACCAATAACTATTGATACAGGAGCCAATATTTGTTGTATCAGACACACGCTTGTTCCCCCGAAAATAAAATAATTAAAGAAAACATCACTTTATCAGTCCCAAACAATATTCCATTAACTGTACTGTTTATGGCTCTATATACAATAATTAAACTAAAAATCGATTATCTCATGAGTTTGAAACATCAGTATTTATTGTCAAAAATTTAACATGTCATATAATAATAAGAAATAATTTTTTACACAATAATAAGGCTATCATCGACTTTCATAGTAACACTTTAATATTGAATGATTCAATCACAATACAAACTTACACTAATATATCTAAAACAAATATCAATAATATTAGAGAGGAAGTAGCTGACATATTTCTTGTAGACTCTGACCATTCAATTGCTCATTGTATATCTGCAGATTCAAAAATTTCTAGAGGAATAGCCTCTAGAATAAAAATAATATTTGGAAACACAACGACTCAACTTAAAAAATTAAAACCCCAGATCGGCGATGCAATTCCAATAAAATTAGGAAATAAAATAATTTATCACCTAATAACAAAACAAAAATATTTTCATAAATCTAAGTACGATGACATAAAACTATTGCTATTCAAACTTTAAAAAAATCAATGCAAAAATTACATGATTTTAAAATTGCTATTCCTACAATTGCCTCAGGTTTAGATAAATGTAATTGGGCAATTATCAAACAATCAATTTTTACAGAATTCCTAAATACAAATATCGATCTTCTCATTTGTCATAAAGATAAAACACATATAACTAATAATTGGAAAACTCAAGAACATTAAAAGGTTATACATTTAAAATCTAACTATTACCACACTCATAAAATAATTAAAAAATTAAATAATATTGACGATGGTTTCAAGGATAAAATAAAATCACCCAATAATAATACAAAAAATGATAAAAGTAATAATAATAATATGAGTAACATAATTAAAAGAAATGACGATTATAATATGGACTTTAATATAAAAGATGATAATAAAATAAAATCAATTTTTAAAAACTATAAACCCGGAGAAAATGTCACAGGAGATGGTAACTGTAACATTTATGCTGTATGTAATGCTTTAAATGATAACAAATTAAATAAAATTACTTCTATAGCAGATATCTTACTAATATTGAATATTACACAGTTGCCTAATTATTGGATGTCCGATGACGAATTAGCCGTAATAACTGATTATTTTAATCACGACACTTATATTTACAATGACACTAATAAAACTGCAATTATCTATCAAAAGAAAAATTATAACAATAAGGCTATAATCGTTTTGTATAATGTAGATAAAAACACGCATTGGATCCCAGGGACAAGAACTGATAAATTGTCGAACAAAGTACCGTCAATTAATAAATTAATAATATCGATAATACACTTCCAAATGATTTTATAGACACCCAAAAACCTCTAGATAATAATAATAACATTGAATCAATAAAAATTAACATAAAAACATCAAACACAATTTCGAACAATGACAAAGAAATACTTATGGATAGTGAGGGAACCATAATAAATATATCCCAACATCTCGACAAATATCAACATAAGGAAGTAGTTGAGTTATTAAAAAAATTTTATACATCTCTTTACGACTGACACTTCTCATATAAAATGTGCTAATGTAGATCCTTGCGAAATAAAATTAAAACCAAATTATACGGATCCAAAATTCAATGCACCTCACAGGATCTCCCCACAACAATGAGAAGAATTAAAAATACAATTAGATAAATTACTTGATGCGAATATTATTCATCCAATAATAACAAATATGTTAAAAAAATAATCTACTTAAATAAATATATATAAGTATCAAATAAATAAAAAAAAAAAATGTTTAACAATGACATAATTCGAATAATAAAAAGAAAAAGAGTCTAGTTATCTCTTATAAATATAATTATATAATTAAAATACTAATTATATGTAATCTTTTAATATTAATTATATACATAATGGATATGTTTAATTAAATTAAATCTCAAAATAATACAAATAATTGTATACAAAAATTTTTGAATCCATAAATATAAATAAATAATAAAGAAATATACATAGGTATTAAATAATATTAAAATAATGTAGTGTTAAATCGCATAAATGAAAAATTATACAAATGATTTGAGTAATAGCCTAAATTCTAAAGACGCAAAAATAAAATTGATAAATATTTTAAAAAAAAAAGGTAAAAAATAATAAATATTAAAAATGATTTAAAAGATATTATTCGATACAAATATAAAATAAATATATGTTAGAAAAAAAAAAAAATTTAAATAAAACATACATAATGAGAAAAATATATTAATAGTGATTGATTATCACGAAAAATGTTTTTAAGTAAAAAAATATAAAAACGTCATATTATATTCATTAAAATTAGCAAAAAAAAAAAAAACCATTAGAACTATTTATTAGTACCTATTAAATTTTAAAACTACTCATATTGTATAATGTTTATTTAAGCAACCATTGTATCTTACTATACATATACATATATATATATTTATAAGTTATAAGACAAAAATGTTATAATCAACCTTCAACATAATCATAATGGACTTCATACATTCACCTACTCTCTTACAACTTCACATGGCTTATGGTTTTATTGCATATGACTATAATGGACATGAGTGCACAAAAGTATTTAACATTTAATAACAGCAGAAATTTACATCTATAATACTATGAAAATGTTTCAACAACTGGTTTACTATATTTGGTGAATTTATATCTAGCTTATTAAAAATATTTACAAGCATCACTCATTTCATTATGCACAACACAAGACAACAACAAGAACAACAAAATCTACCATCATCAATTTTTAATCAAAATCGCATTTCACAAGGCACAGTCAATAAATCAATCAAAAACTCAAAACAAAAGAACCTATACTCAAACACCAGAAAATTATCCATATAAACAAATCAAAATCCAATTAAATAGCCATATATGCATGAATTCAAGAAATATAATCAACTTTGAACATAATCACTACATTATATATTATAAATGTAAAAAAAAAAAATGTAATTAATCCATATTAATAGTATCATTATTATGCTTTATTATATTATATCCATTAATCTCAATTTTATATTATAAATGTACACATAAAAAAAAAAAAATGTATTATTTCAATATACATTATTAATCTTAATTGTATAAATTCATATTTAGATTTATATGTTATGATGCAAGGACACATCACAAAAAGGCTAAGGTGGATATAATGATGTGCTTCCAAGCAATCATAATTAAATATTTATATACTGTATAATAAAATAAATAAATAATTATGACCTTTAGCTATAAGTCATTTATTAATATAATCATGTATAACAAAAATTAAATATTTAATTACAATATAATAAAATGACCTATAGTCGGATCATAAGAACAATAAATAAAACACACAGAATATTATTATAAAAAGGCCGGTCACCGCCGGTCACATACACAGTGTCCTTATTGTCTCTTTGACGATCACAAGCGAGAGTAAAAGAATACGCAGATCGTATATACAAGGAGACATAAGCATTGAAGATTGTTAACAGTAAAAATTAAAAATATATCATGTATTAAAAAGTTTTGTAATAAAGTTAAAAGTTTAATCAAATAAAATAAGTGTTGTAATTTTTTAACGCATACTGGTTACCTTCAAAATATCAATAGAGAAAACATTGTCAGAAAGAAGAAAAAGGTAACACATAATACTATATACCTAATATATAAAGCCCTTTTCGAATTATTACAATCTACTAAAACAGCCTGCCGATTGCAGTGTCAAAAAAGACAATCAGACATTTATCTTAATAAAACTTAATACCAACTTAGAATACGGACAAATAACTTTATTTTATTATATTTAAATTAAATATTTTTTTTTACAAATTTTAATGTAATAATATTTATAAATTGCTTTTTTTTTTGTGTAAAAGTTTTCGTATGAATAGACTAGTTAAAACCTTAAAAGTCAAGTTTCCCGAGCTAGTAAACCCAGTGATTCAATATATATCGTTATTGTTGTGTTGCTCATGTTATTGGATAAGGCAATTTGTTAAACCCATGTAAGCAGTAATTCGGGGAGATTGGCCTCGCCTTATTGTATACTCATATTTTTACAAGATAAGGCAATTTATTGTTAACCCGTGTAAGAAGTGAAGTCGGAGAGATTGACCTCGTCTCACTTCACATAAATGTGTATTTATTTGATTTCAAATAAACGATGGCGGCAGGGAGGAAGTAATGCGAAAGCGGTACCCTCTCGGTCGTCGATTTACTGGAAAAAAAAAAAAAGGTCAATCCCAAAAACAATCAAATACACAATATAAATTAAATACCTATAAGACATTATCGAACTTGTCTCTCTGGCTAATGCGGTGATCAAGGGAAATTGAAAAACGGATGTGGGTTATCATTGTATATTTATTTGCGTTTTAAGTTATGACTATTATAATTTATGAGACTTATATCCCCATTCATATTTATATTTTATTTTATTTATTAAAATAGTTATCAACTCATAGTTTTGACGTCACAGACTCGTCATCATAATTGATCTTTAACTTATGGTTAATTTATTTTTGGCGTGTTATTTTCTAATTAATATTGTAATTATAACTCGTAATTATAATTGATTTATTTTTATTTTCAACTTTTTCTCCCAGACTTGAACTAAAGCATCGCCATTGGCAGGTTGCTTTGTGAAGTATTCTTAGTAAGTAACGTAACAACTGTGACGGATACGAATTTAAGCTTTTACTTTTTATACAATAATATATTGTGAAATTGTAGGACATAAAGACAGACTGCCTAATGTGTAGTAATAGGTACCAAATTGGTTCTACAAATGTCACGCCGCAAGAAACCATGCATCAGAATAGCAAAATATTCTATTATATAGATACAATTTATCTTAACTGTAGTAAATTTCAAGGTCCAATAAAAAAAAAAAAAAACAAAGATATTATAAACGAGCTGCGATGGACTTGCATTCTGCATTTCATTGATTCCCAAACGTAATACGATCGTCATTGTGGAAATGAAAATGAAAATGCAGTTAAAGAAAACTACAGTGTAGTGTGTACGACCGCCGACCGGTCGCGCAGTTCATGTTGTGAGTCCTACTACCGAACTCGATTACGTATAGTACATATATAATATATTTAACTATACAAAGATAAATTTAAATAATTACCTATTTTAAAGTTTTTATTTATTATTATCATAGTTCTAAGAGTTGAAGCATAGACAGCTGAGACCATTCATAATGAATAGTATTTACTTAGTTGATTTTTGTAATATATTAATTAAATATTTACAATTAATGTACATTTCAATTATTAATATTATTATTAAATATCTACGGATAGAACAGTACAGAATGCGAACCACTGGCTTTTGGATAAATGGCCGTTAGAATGCAGGGCCATCGCAACTCATTAAATATGTTATTTAATATTTTGCCAACTGCTTCATATAGTAACCTACAACGACTACAACAAAGCGAACATTGCAAACTACAGATAACTAGTATTTCGCCATTAAGATTTTGTCATATAAATATAATAAGCCTGTGTGTTCAGTCTGACTAAACACCTAAGTTTAATTATAGTTTAGATTTCACATATCCTGTACCTATCACAGAAGAGCTTTTATTATTGTTGTGCGTTTAATAATACCGTAGTAAACTAAATTAAGTACATCGGTAACTATGTGGTATGAATATACCAACATTCATCAACTCAACAATCAGAAGTATACCTCGTGGGATTAGATATCCGAGGTACATCAAATCACAAACGACTAAATAAGGTAGGTAAAACAGAATAATAACATAGCTAATATGTATTTATTTATTAAAGCGTAAAGTTCCTAAAGTTCTACTTAAAACGAAAATAATTAAATTTTTTTATACGTTTAATTATTATATAATTATAGATATTTTTAAGGTTATACATTGTATTAATTAATTGTTTTTTTTTTCTAAATAAAAACTATCAATAATTTCTTATTTATACACACGTTTAAAGTTGAGAGGTGATCGAGGAAGTGACAGGATTATCTCGAAAAAATATTAATATTTGAGACAATTAGCAATAAATACATATAAAATTATTTCAAACTATAGATTTAAAATATTTAAAAAAAAATTTAATTCGATTCGTTTGCTAAGAGTTTGATAAAGAAAATATGAAAAATACAAAAGTACAAGCTATGTGATGGTGTGTGCCGAAAATTATCATTATTATTCATTAGGTGTACCATCTTAAAATAGTTTCGTTTACAAAAACAATACCATGCTTGAGAGCATCTCTTTTAGTTAATGATATATATACTTTTTCCTGTCCTAGTATTGTACCGATTTATTTTTATCTATTCACATTTTTCATATATTTGTTTTAACTTCGTTTATTAAATAATTTCTCAATTTTTAAATTTTAAAATAAATTTAAGTAAATCGATTTCGTGTATACTAATCGAAAATATTAGTCATTTTTTCAGATATGTTATCGTTCTATTAATTTAATCAGTAAAATATGGGAACATGTTTCATACAAAACAATACCTTATTAAAGTTACCTATTATTTATATTTACAAAACTTTAACATTATTTTATCTGTATTTTATAACAACAACATAAACTTGTAAACTCTGAACAAACATTGTTGATTCAAATTATTAGTTTAGGCTGTAAATTGAAAAACTATTAAAATGTTGAAAAATACATTGTAAAACGCTCAATAAATCCGGAAAATGTAGTGAATATTAGTTTGATTCAAAATTCACTCAAAAATAAATATAAAATGCACTATAAGTATAACTACCTAAGAATTATAGTTTTATAAAGATATGAAAAATTCAGTAAAGTGTAAAATTCAAATATTTTTAAGTAAATTTAAATGCACAACAAAAGTACAGAACGTGTAAAATATTTATAAGAAAATTTAATAAATAACAATAATTTATACAACGTTTGTAAAAACTTCAATTTATTGCAATTATAAAAATATATAAAAAGTAAATAAAAAAAATTAATTACAAAAAAACTAAAACAGACAAAAATTACCTAAAATTCAAAAATTACAATATTTGCAAAATAAGATTCATAATTGAATTCATTGGTATCTAATTCAGATATTGTAATTTGTGATAAAGAATAAGTTATACATATAAAACTGTAATAGTATATATATCTTTAAATGTTTTAAAAAATATATATGTAATCATTATTTCATTAGCAAATTAAACACATAAACAAATAAGTATCTAAATACATTATTTCTTTAATTTTTTAAAATTTTTAGAGAGCTACAACTTATTTAGAAGGTTACTTCGGCGATTTATATTTCAAATTACATCTATGACACTATTATTGAGTGAAATATAAAATAATTTTATTTAATTAAAAAATTATAAAATATCTCTTAATTGTATAAAAATAAAATGATACTTGTAATATGTATACTAGTTTGTAAAACGTTATCCAACGAATAGCAATTAAATAAAAATGTTTAAAATAGATAAATAAAAGATGTTATCACGCATAGTTTAGTAATGTTATACCTAATGCAAATATATAAAAATGTATTTATGAATATCACACATACGACTATAAAGAATTGGCCAAGTCATAAAACTATAAAAGTATGAATTAAAATCAAAATAATAAACATATATATTATGTATCCGTATATATAAACGACTGTCCTGAGAGACTGATTCATAATTAACGCAGAACCGAATCTACTAAAATACTATTGAAATATTGAGGGTAGATCAATATTATAATTATTTCATCGTGCACTTAAATAAGATTTTTTTAAATTTTGATTTTAAAGGGTTGAAATCGGCAAAAAACCAAAATTTTACGTGCAAACTATAAATACTTATATCTTATATACATCAATGAGTAAACGCTTATAAGCCGTGAATCTCTATCTCACATTTTTAGGCTCTTTTTCGCATGGAAAATTTTATGTGGCATACTCAAGTCAGTAAGCCCACAAGTTTAGTAATTTTGGCACCGAATGGAAATACATCAAATGTAGTTTATAGAGACATTTTATAATAAAAATTGTTGTCATAAATTATTTTTTAATAAATACCTATTAAAATTTCGAGGGCAAAGCCGCGACGGGTAACCCGCTAGTATATGTACAATACACATAGTCACATAAATATAGTATACACATCTAAGTTAATACTTTAAAAAGTTAAATACAATGATTATTTTATTGAGTAGAATATAACTCATATTTTCAAGTTTTTATAAGTTAAGTAAGTAACTTTTCTGTTATAAGTACAGTAAGTATATGTCATTGATATAGAGATCACTTTTCTTATTACATTGGATGAGCATGTCAAATTTGAATTCAATAATAAATCAATGCATACGAAAATCGATTCCGAACGAAGACAGTCTATCAGCCTATATTGCTACAACTATATTTTTTATAAATTTATATTGATTCGATAATTATATGATAGTTTAAACTAGTTTTTGCTGAAAAAATTGCATTTATTATATTAATAATTATTTTAATATTATAAATTTACAACATATATATATTATTTTTATTAACTTTTAAATTAATGTTATTGACTTATCGTGAAACAATGTATATTTGCAATATAAATAGGTAAGTTTAAAATTAATTATTTTCCGCGGTTTCAGCAAGAACTACCCGAACAACCTTGTATTAAATGTTCAATCCTTGTCTAAAAAAATTGCATGAAAATTTTAAAAACATTTAACTACAAAATAATTAGCAAATTTTCGTGATTTTGACGAATTGTATTAAAATTTGAACTTCAGACATACTTATTAAACGTTCTAGTCCAAGTCTAAACATTTTTACCAACAATTCAAAATCGGAAACTTTAAACTCTTATAAAAATAATGTGACTGTATTTTTGATATTTTTTGATAAATAAATGAGTGACGTAGAAAATAACCTATTATTTCACTTTCAAATTTTATTTTTTATTTAAAATTATATCACTCATAAATCGAAAAAAACTTTAAAATATCTTTAAATATCATCACTAAAAGCCAAAATATTTTAAAAATTATTTTATATCTAGTTATAATATTTCAAGTCTTTATATTTATTCATTCTTAAGCTTGTACAAAAATCAAAATCAGTTTTTTTGAAAACTGGTATTGCGTAAAAAATTTGTTTTCACAAATACTTTTTTTCCTGATTATTTTGATAACTGTCTGTAATTTTTAATTTTGATTTATCAAATTACCAACCAGATTCGATTTTCTACCAGAAACTGCTCTAATAAAATATAATATGTATTTTTTCTGTTCAAAAAATTGATAACCAAAACCAAGAAAAATAAAATAAAATAAAAATACATTCATTACTTTGCACTAAATCTAAATTCTAAAATATGAGAAAGATTCTAAAAAAACAATGTTTACTGATCGTAAAAAATTTAAAAAAAGAATATTTATCTATTATTCATTTTTTGAAAGAGAAGATTATGTATGAAACTGATCAAAAAAAAGAACCCGTTAAACTTATAGATGTGTAGCTTTATGGTTATTGTTTTTAGTAAATGAATGTTATTATTATATGATACCTATTTGATCGTTTATTACACAGTACTCACAGGCGTTGGAATATTTTCATTTAACCGTTATACCTACTGCAAATAATTCAGTATTTATTTCAGTAGCATGCGGGTTATGTCCACTTTTAATTATTGAGGTACTAAGCAAATAGTAATGTATTACATTTCTTAAAAGGATGCTACACCCACACGTATTGTCTACATCTAAAAAACATAATGTTCTTACCTTTAACTTTGATAATTGGTTAATTCACTCTAATACTAAAGCTAACAAAAAATTAATTCTACTGAATGCAAATTTGTAATGTTATACATACTTAGTAAGACACAGAGAACACATGTCATGTGAGTGTAACGTCAACCAATATATTATTATGTTCATTCTTGATCAAAATTTAAGGGTTCATCATATCCTAGATAATAGATATATAATATTATTCACTTTTTTTATCCGATAACTTGAATAAAAATAACTTGTTATGTATATTATATAGTTTTTGAAACGATTTTAGCACTATCATAATAATTCATAATATTTAAAATTATTTTTATGACACAATTTAAATTTTTAATTAGATCGAAGTCTTAAAAATTTTCTATGACAGAAGTAGTTATGTCCAAATTTTTAATTTTTCATTATTGAAAATCGTTGATGTAGTTTTTCAAAATATATGTAAAAAAAAGTTACAAACAATAATTTTTTACAGGTTTTAATACATTAATTTTCATGAAAAAATTGAAAATTAAACATATGACTTTATACTTCTAAAAGGTACAAAATGGTTAATTCATAATTCTCTCCTACGGTATTTAAGTCCGTGAAATATGTTCAACATTTCAACCAGATTTTTTTTAGAATATCAATCAGATAATAAATTATGCATAGTATTTCTATTGTGCAAAAGAGTTTTGAAAAATATTTTCACCAAATAATTACCACGGCGACCTACCAGTATTAATAATTTTTTTGTAGATTTTAAGATGGAAACTTCAATATCAAATATAGAGTATGTGTTACAAAAAATGGAACAATTAAAATATAAAGTATATTATCCACAACAATTAAAAAATTAAAAATTAAAAAAAAACCAACAGATAAGCTTGAATATTTAGATATTGATATAACAGAAAAATAGAGTTGGATTATTTATTACAAATAGGTACAGAGATTTGATCAGTTATATGTTCCATTTTCACTAGATAAAAGTCGTGGAGAATCTGGATTGAGTACACATTTGATGATAAATTATTGGAAATAATGTATTTAATGAAGCATTACAGTACCTAGTGTTTATTATATTTTATTTAAAATGTAAATTAATGTTAACAATTTATATTGTTGTATTATTTTTCATTCAGATTTTTATACTAAAATTATGTATTGATGCATTGATTTGTAATAGTTATGTCTGATGATATATCACACTTCAAACTTCTTGAACAATCGATTTTGAACCAATATGATTCACTCAATTTCTTTAAAAATCTTGAATACTTCACTATTATAACTGGAAATAATTTGAGAAAAATTGTTTTAAGGAATAAATACTAAAGAATATTATAATTTTAATATTTTTACATACTTGGGACTATTATTTTTTTTGAATAACAATATAACAGCTTAAGTTAATTTTATTAAAAATTACTACCTATACTAGCTTTATCTACTTTTATTTTTAGTAATCCTTCCTTAAAAATATTTAAAAATCACTATTAATAGATACTAAATTTTTTATTACATAGTTATTTAAATCTTTTGATTCTTTTGGTTTCACATTGTAGATATTATACAATAAAATTAGGTATTATACCTTAGCAGTTATTTAAATACAGTACTGTCTAATGCTAATAGATTTTATAAATTGATTTAACAATAATACATTTTCTTAATTAAATTTATCTTAAGCCAATTTTGACTTAAACATAGTAATAAAATACATAAATGTACTAAAATACATTTAATGACTAATTAAAATGTTGTATAACAAATTTGAGGGATTAATGCTTATCTATTTCCAACTAGTTTTAAAACACAAAATTTAGTTATCATAAAGTTATACATATCATTATGAACAATTATTACAGTAATTATAATAACTTTATTAATTTTAAATTGTATTGTTGAACTAAATAACTTATGCAATATATTATTTATCTAAATACTTACTTTAATGTCCCATATTCTTACACATTGCAGCTTTTACAACAAACATAGACAAATAAAATAAATAGAAAATCAACAAAAAATTGATTTTATTTCTTCACTATGAAAATGTCATTGTGTTCAGTTACCAACCCATTAACATAGTGTAAGCTTATTACATATAACATTTTTGTACATAATATTATACAGACATATCAAAAATATAATTATAAACTATACCTCTTAAATAACTATTTTATACTTGTTTATACTATTATTTAATAAATATATTGGTACTATTTAATAAGCCAGACACAACACCATCACCTTATTAACCTTTAGTTTAGAATTACCAAGGATATTTGTTGATGCAAGACAAGTCTTTTATTTAGAGGATTGATATGATTTTCTATACTTGATTTAAATTGTGTGTAACATGCTTTACTGCTTTATGATGCTTTGATCATGAACTTGACTAGGGATAACAAGATCATTATCTATGTAGTGATTCAATATATAAAATGTTACTTTGATTAAATCTAGAAAAAATTTGATAAGAAAAAAAATTAAATACAAATAGTGTTTGAAATTTTTGCAAAACAACACAACTGAATACCATTCGCTCTATTGTATTATTCAAAAATTAGCTTGATGAAAATCTCATAGATTCATAGTTTAATTTCTAACTTTGTATAGTTGGAAGTTTACAAAGTGTATAGAGACAGAAGCAATTATTTAAGAAAAGAAGTTTGTTATTTAGAGATCCCTACTTATTTATATTTTAAACATATTTATTTAACGATAAACCATATATTACCCAATTCTATTTATGTTAAGATTTATTGTAATAAAATATTTAGTACTAAAAGTATAAAGATCAGATCAAGTATATCAAGTATCTAGTATAGCCTCGAGTATAGCTATACTTGTACAGTTGAGCTTAGCACCTAGACTTTGTAAGATGCCTGGATGATACATCCATAAACTAATTCATATTTTAATGTTCATAAATAATATCTATTATTAATGTCTACTGATAGTGAACACGTATTTATTAACATTTTGTCAGCATGTTTTAATTCTTGGTCGTATAACATAAGTATATGTAATTAGCCTTAGTATTATTCCCATTAAATATTTATTTGTTAGATTGAAAATTATGTGTACCTATTTATTATTCAAACTTTATGTACACGTAGCAATTTCATCTTGAATAATTGAGATAGTTCTATCTTACAGAACAAATTAAACATCTTCAATATTTAATTAATATTTTTCGAACTTAAGAGATATATTATCATGTATTAGAATTTATTTTTATTTTTTGAAATTGTATCCTGTCATTTCAATTTTTAGTTCAAAAACATACTACTGTAGGCTACCAATAAGATGGACAGAAGACTCTTCAAAGTTAATGTTTTAAAAGTGGATCTTAAGTAGTAGAGATGAAAATAGTTATCAGGACTGACATTAATATTTTTAGTCCTCTGTACGTTTGTATCTATACCATACTTAGCTTCTTTTACCTCACTTCAAATTATATTTATCTAACAGGCAACAATTCCATCGTTTTTATCCAATATAGTTAGTTATACATCATAAATTCATAATCTTTAAAGATTAGTGGTCTAGCAACAATGGAACGCGTTGTCTAGTGCCAATTACCAGTTTGGATTGTTTGGAAATGTGATTAGGTAATAGGTAATAGGTAGATAAGAATAGATCCATACAGTACTGTGATGTTTATAATGTGTATAAACATAAATACAAATAATAACAATAATATCGTACAGTACAGTAGTACTATTGATAAGATAATAATTATTCTTTAACGCGATAGAAAAATACACGGAAAAATAATGGTTTTTTGCTGTTATTGTTTTTACCCGGCATTCATTATTTTTATAAAAATATCAAAGCCTCTAGAGTCTAGAAGCATCATAAACTAAAACTAAAATATAACTAAAAAAATTAATATAAAAATCAATTATAATTACCTAAACTGAATATCTAAATAAATAACGGCAGTACGAGTTTACAGCACGCGTTCTTACATTCTTCTGATTCTTCAGCTCTTCCACGATTGGACCGTTCAATGAGGTATCCGATTGGACGCGTGTCGCTGTAACCGGTGTAGTTGTAGCGGAGTTCAATGATATCAGCAGTAAAACGTGAAAAGAATATTGACACGAGAATTGAAATTTATATAAAAGGAAATAAAATAAAATAATAAAATGTAACAAAAATAAAAAAAATAATTGAATACAAAAATAATTGAATCAATAAAGTAATACAAAAACAAAAAAATAAACTATATAAATTAAATAAAATTAAACTGAAAATTAGAGAATACAGGATGGCGAAATAATAAAACGGTAAGAAATGGAATTGACAAACAAGAGGATCAGAAGCGACAGGCGGCACAAGAATAATTAACGATTAAAATATACGGAGATTAAACGTATAGCTGGTGATCACAGATAGATAACGATAGACGGAAATCGACGACACTTCGAAGACCAGCGAAAACTGACCGGCATCCAATGGCTCGGTGTAAATCTCACTTGTTGCACCAAGTCGCATGGATGGCCAACGAGTATTATAAAAACGATAAAAAAACTTAAACGTAATATTCACATAGACGGTCACCATAGACAAGAATTTAGACGCAAAGCAATACGGCAGAATTAATTCGTCTTATCACGCAACGCCCCGCCGGGTTGACCTTTCGACGTACTTACACAAGTGTTGTGATCAGGAGCACGCCGACTCGCATGTACACGCTACTGCGTAAAACGGTCTGCGACGTTACCGCGCGATGATCGTCGTTCGCCTAGCTTTATCGGAACGGAAAAATCGAAACAACTGTTTGAGTTATGTAATTGATGTGAGAACGCGACGGCTGCGGCGGCGGCGGTTAACTGTTACGCTAACGAGAGCAACGGACGACAAAAACTGTAGCACAAAAAACCGGTGTTGATGAGTGATGCTGAGACAAATCTTGACGTGGAACGATGTTGCGGACGAAACGCAGGAAACGACCGACCGGGACAACAGATTGAGCAAGACACAATTGTCGATAAGATGAACCCACCGGCGACCACCGTAGTAAAGCGCCTGAGCCCCGGACAAACGTATGAACGCGCACACGCGGGCGCCAGTTTGTTTACGGAACGCTGTAGCGTCATGGGGGGAGGGGCGGGAGGTTACAGGCTGCACACCGGGCCGAGATCAAAAAATCGTATAACCGATACGTTCTCGTCTCGAACCGTAGGCTCCGTCGTCCTGGTCACGAATGGGATATATTTTATGTTTAAAGTAAATAATTTTTCAATGAGCCTATCTAAAAACATTGCGTCGTATTGTGTCATTAAACTCTTCAGCCTTA
Source organism: Melanaphis sacchari (assembly GCF_002803265.2). Classification (NCBI taxonomy): domain Eukaryota; kingdom Metazoa; phylum Arthropoda; class Insecta; order Hemiptera; family Aphididae; genus Melanaphis; species Melanaphis sacchari. The sequence goes on along the minus strand of NW_020271152.1, from coordinate 130,100 downwards.
TATTATGTGTATTATGAGTTGTACGATATTTCCACCGCAAAGATGTCGACTTCGAAGATAAAATGGCCGACGCGGCGACGCATGTCTACCCCTTGTCCATCACCTGCTATAGCTACTGGTAGGGCGGGCCCAAACAAAAAAATCGTTAATATTTTATACAAACACACTCGTATATGTATATATATATATGATTACGATTTTCCTCCTAAATGCGATAATAATAATTGTATAGGGACCACGTATCCACGGTGTTGTGTATCGGAACCGACGAATAAATAGTATTCCAATATTTAATTTTTTGGCTTCAAGAGATATGTCCTTCCTAATAATTTAAACAGGCAATAATAATGAAGCTATATCGAAGAAGAGTTTATTAGGTATCTAACTATGTAATTATTTTTTATAATTATGCTGGTGGCTATTGGTTAGTGGTTATATCGAAAATAAAGAGCTAAAACAGAAAACTTTAGTTTTTATGGATACAATAATTAATAAGTAAACAAAAAATTAACGATTATTAATAAAAAAATCATGTTTAAGGCAGAGTATATTCAATGATTCGACATCACTGTAGTATTAAAGTTCATTGTATTAGTTTGTACTGTGTTTACTGAATATTATCTTTTTAATATAAAACATGTGCACAACATGGTATCTTTATTATTATGAAACAGCCCTTTCTGACCTATGTATTTGTATAGATGTGAAACACATTGTACTGCAAATGTTCTATTGAAGCCAAATAATAATCTCCCGCTCAGACTAAGAAGGTTTCATTATGTATCTACGTTATATAATGCGTTGCCCATATATCCGTGACCTTAGTCCACTCATTTTTTTTTTTATTACTTCCGCATGCACGAAGGGTTCCTTAATTCTTGGTATAGTTACTTAGCCTGCTAAATAAATAAAAATATAGTATAAAATGCAGGTAGGTAATACAACGGATCCACGATGGGTGGCGCATCTGTTCGTTATTGGTAAGAATGTTATGTTAATAATATAAATAAAAAAAAATACCTTAAAATGTTGTTGTTTTAAAACATAAATTATATTGTATTTGTAAAATACATATTTCTGCTCAGCTCAGAGGGTATAGATATGAGTGAGAAGACATAGGAGAACGTATAACCTGTGCGATTCCATTTTACGTTATACAAAACTGTCCATCGTTGAAAAAATTTATGTTTCTATAAATATTTAAATATTTAAAATATTATTTAAGTATTAAATAATAATAAACGAATTAAATCAAAATAAATTAATTTATATTAATATTATTATGTGTGATGAAATAATTTTAGTAGGTAAAAGTTAGAGTAAATGTTCATATTTATATGATTCAAAGAGTCATTACCTATTTATAAATTAACTGATTTACCTATTGAAAAATATCATAATCTCACGGACTAATATATATATATTATATATAGCATAAACTTAGTTTTTGGTCGAAAGTTTTTTTTCTTCAAATTTTAAAGATTACCGAGTGCCAAGATACTCTGGGCAACAAACCTATAGTAAACCTATAAACCTATAACAAAATACATTTTGAAAAGTGTAGTCATGTGATTTAATACAAACTGTACTAGTTTATATTTTAATTACACTAATTGTGTAAAAATTATTGAATATTTAAAAGATTATTTTTTTAAATAATGAATATACATCTAAAAATGTAGGTATTGAAATTCATCCTTTACTGTATTTATCATTTTTATTGATTTACAACATTTCGTAACACTATCTTTCTTTCATATTTTTTTCCATTGTTTGAAAATTAAAAAATTTCAAATTGTTAAAATTTATTCACTAAAATATAATTTTTGAAATACTTAATTATTTTTCTTTTATGTTCAATAAAAAAAAAAAAATCTTACGAGTAGTTATATTCTATTTAAAAATATACAACCACCAAAGTACCTTGATGCAATTTTATAGTTACGTATACTGTGTTTTTTTTTTAATCTTAAGATTTTTAAATTATATTTATAAAAAAATAAGTACCTAGTCATTATAGAAAAATACTAATTCAAAATTAAGTTATGAAAATTGCAATGTATATAAATGGGTTTTTATAATGATTATACTGTTTAATTTATTATATATACATATAGGTATACTATATTATAATTATTTTTATGACTTATAAAAATATTTTAATGGAAAGTAAACTTAAAATTAGACCCTAATTTGAATTATGACCCGCTATTTGGATGCAGTTCACAAAATAATATTTTTTTCTATACTCGTTACTTGTTTCTACCTATTTTCATTTATATTTTGTATTTTTGTAGTTCTAAAATTTATTACTAGTTTTTTGTGTATACATTTTTTCATCGTCGTCAATTCAATTTAATACGGAAATTATACTAAACGAGCATTTATTTGCACTACGCTAGTCACACCGATCATCAGTTTATGCAATCTTTGTTCCATTAGAAGAGGTAAATTTTATAGTTTAATTTTTAAACAATGTGCTCGCCGATTCTGTTGCGTATGGTAGATGAAAGGGATATCGTCGTTTCGCAAGGGTGAGGTGTGATTGGTTCGCACCGGCTGTTGACGACTCAGTATTGATCGACGAACGAAAGCTCGGCGACGGCGGCGCTTTTAGTTTTCAAACCTCCATAATTTATTATAGTTTTAAATATTTCGATAGATACTTTAATACAGTAACAATAATTGTTTAGTTTATCTTGATAATTTATCTATTTTATTGAGGGGGGGAGAGACTTGGAGACACAGATTTCCACAGATATTAATAATTCATTATAATCAAAGTAAATGTTTTGTAAAACAACAAAAAGTATAGTTTTTAATTTAGCATTAACTAATAGTGTTTCAAATATTAACATGTTGGACGTTGGTTGATTTTTATGTTTTGAGTTTTAGCGCCTATTATATGTGAATAAATATCATTCAGTAAAAAATGCTTACAGGTAAATTAAACTATGTATGCCGGCTTTCTCTTAATTTTACTAGCTCAGTATCAAAATGAGTTTCACTAATAAGTATCAATACGTGTGTATTGTGTAATGTATCTGTGTCCCTCACCCAAAATTATGCTGCTATTAGTGTATATAAATTACATGATTAACTTTTGATCATATTGTTATACTATTAGGTTATTAGTATTATTATTTAAGACTCACATCAGGTATGATATATTGGAGTACGAGATACCTATTCACCGGTGCATACTACTTGCGTCCAAATTAATTATCAGTAGGTAACTTACGTCCCGCAAAAAATGGTTCAAAAAAGGTTATAGTCTATTTGCGTCCCGGTATACCTTTTTAGGCAGCCTAGTTGCATCCTGACATAAATAAAGCATAAGCATAGCACTCATCAAGTATTACAAAGTATTATTATATATTTATAATTTATTTATTGCATATGATTCCACTACATTTAATTAAATTACATTAAAAATACATTAACATCACATTAAAAAATAAAACTATACAAAAAATGTATAGATTATTATTTAAAAAAAAACATGTTTAAATAATTATTATGCGTAGTTTAAAAAATATTTTATTATAAAATCGTCAATTGTCAATTAAAATTAAAACTAAGAGTAAACTAAAAAACGTTTTTAAACCCGTAGATAAAATTTACACATACCTCATAATATGAACAATATTATTGTAATGCTGGACACATAATATTTATGGACACAACTTGGTCATGACTTAAATGACAGGTAAGAAGAATAATATGGTTGAGTTGCTTTCGCAAAACGGGATGCAAGTTACTTAATTTACTACCTGAAAAATTTACCTTTTTGCGGGACGCAAGTAGTATGCAGCCCTATTCACTAAGTGCTACATTGTCTCATTACCTGGACTTGTATAAAAAGGTCAAAAATGCAGTATTCACAAAAATTCCAAGATATTGTTAACTATTCCAAACTTCAACCATGTACAATTTTTATACCTAAAAACAATTAAATCAGTTAGGTAGGTATTACACAGGAATACTCTTACTACTTAATATGTTTAATGTAGGAATTTGAACAAAAAGATAAAGTATATTTTAGGAAGATTTGAGCCATTTTATTATTAGGTCCGAATAATATTTTTTGGTAACTATTGTTCACTTTATTCAGTTTATTGTGACACAGTAAATGTAAATGTTCTTATACGAAAAGAAAAGTTATATACATTTATATTATATAGGTACATATTACACATAAATAATACTAGGCGCCTTTATAAATATTTTTAAAATTAGTAAGTACAGTAAAACCTGTCTTATACGGACTTTTGTTAAGAATTAAGACGTAATCATGTTATGTACGGAAATTTATTATGGTCCCGACAGATTTATATGATTTAACATAGGATTAAACCCTTGATAAAACGGAACCTGTGTAACGTAAAACAGAAAGTTTTTTTGGTTCTGTAAATCATATACACGTACATCTTACAAACGGAAAATCATATCATGAAATGAACTAAAATATTTTTGATACTTAAATTTATTTTGTTATTAAACAATTATTAAGGTCAGAAATATTAATATGTGTCGGTAGTATAACTACATTTTATCTTGAATTTATATCATCAGTGATCAATGATCATCATTGTCACACCGTATAGTCGTATTTTTCTGTTATTCATCTCGTCTTACTTGTTCTCACAGTGTCTTCAAAAATTTTTTAAATTTAAATGAAAAAATGAAAATAATAGAAGAAAGTTGTTAATTGTTAAAGAAAAAACTGTACAAAACTTTACACGAATTTTGGAATTTTTAATTATATTTTTATTTGCTTACTTTATTTTATTATATTATTATTTGATTAAAATCTACTAAATAGTATATTCTTCAAATTTCAGAATTGAAATTTATCATTATTTTAAAATATCTAAATAATACATATTATGCAATTATTACTAAAAATTTAAATTTATTGTAGCCTATGATACTTATTAATTTTCAACATTTTAATTTTTCTCATTGGTCGGAATATGTTATAAACTAAAATCTTAAGCATGCAAAATTTTACAACTCTATAATACGGAATTTTTCTTTTTATTCAGTTACATAGAAACATTAGAAACCTGCTTAAACGGAAATTTTAATCGGTCCCGTGCAATTCCGCACAGGACAGGTTTTAATATACATTAGTTTTTGATTTGACTCTATTACGAAAAATAAATAACGTATAAATAACTTGCAATGAGTTAGCAGATTTTTATACATATATATTTTATTTTATAAACTTATTTTTACATATAAAAAGGTGAAGCTTATCATGTCCATAGAGAACGTTTTTTTAATGCAAATGTAAATAATACATAATTAATATAGTTACCATGTCCTAGTTATAATATATAGAAATGGTGGTTTTAAGATCATGGTCATCTCCTCCCTTCAACAGTATCCATCAAATATTTATTATAAATGCAAATTATTTCATGTATAGCAGGTACTATTAAATTCTAAATTACATTTTGTGTACCTATACACCCTATATTAATGGAAAAATGACATTTACAAAATGTTCAATTATTTTCCTCTTTCCTGATTCTTAAAAAAATGAAAGTTAAGTATTTTAAATTCTAAACAAAGCGATGAACCTAGGTATATTGATTTTAAAATGTTGTATGTGTTTTTTTTTTTGCGTGTACACTATACTCAGTAAACACGGTAAGTATTTGATAAATTTCTTTGAGTTTCAAAAAAAACTAAGGATAATTTTAAGATAATAAATTGGATCTAATTTTATTTTAAAGAGATCAAATAGTTAGTTTTCAAAATAATTGAAAAAAAACAAACAAAATATCAATTTACAGAAAGATATTATGAAATTTCTGCAGTTATATAATTTGATACAATATTGTATAAATACATATTACTTATTTGTTTTAATAATTCAATACAACTAATAAAATATTTTCGGAAAAATTATATTTACCAACTGTAATACTAAAAAAAAAGAAGAAATTATAGGTAGTCAAGTTTATAATTATTATTATTATTATTATTATTTTTTTTTTTTATTATTTTACAATAAAGATTTAACAAATTTAAATTTCTCCTGCTTCTTATTTTTTAATTTCATTAAAAATATTATTGTTTAGAATATGGTATAATGTGGACCAATTCCCTACCACCCAATAATATTCCGTTTATCCTTTTCAGCCTTCACCCCAATTTCCAACTTGAAGTGTGTAAGTATTAATGATATTTTTAATTTTAACGAAGGTTTGTGCTGCAATGGGTATATTATGTGTATAGTATGCAAAGTTGAATCGGGAAATATGTACATACAACATACAATAATTATACCTACTTAGAATTAATGGTCCTTCAATGAAAGATTGACTATTAATTATGTGCATCTATTGAATGGAAACAACATTATCTTTTGGCTATATTTTATTTTAGGTAGTTTAAAATAGAAAAGAACCTTTTCAAATAATTGATTAATACATGGCCGATGCCGTCAAATCAGGTAGGTAGACGGAGAATATAAATGTTAGATATATAATGAATAATTATTATATGTTTTTTTCTGTTAAATACAAAAAGAAAAATTTTTTACCTTTAAATACGATTTTATGTTATCATATAAAAATTAATTAAAAAACAAACCTAACCTTAGTAACGTAGTCTTTTTATTTAAAAAAAGTCTCCAAGTACCTATTACAGCAAATCGATCATGACAATAATATTAGTATATTATGATAACAAAGACATAATATTATTATAAAAAAATGATACAAAAAAAAAAAATCAATGGCATTTTTTTTGTCGGGCATTATAAACATTTAACCACCTGCCCAACTATAATATGCTTCTCTTGGCATCAACCGCCGACGCAGATGCCTCCGCCGCAGGCAGTATTCTATTGATCCAACCCTTCCAAAACTCTCAACTGTTACGCGCTATACATCTATAGTCTATACCGGCTATACCCATTGCACCCGTGTATTAAATTTGAGTTTTGTAACATGAAAACAAATTTTAGAATACTATTAAATGTATTATTAAATATTGTTAGATATGTTGACCATTATTAAATGAGTAATGGTTATAAGCTTTAAAATAGAAATACATTTATAGTAAAGTAATTTGTTCATACTACAGCATTATTTTATTTATTCCGTTGTATACAGCGTGTAATTCACGTTTGTATTGATTTCTTATCGTGACGACGTATTAAAAACACTACTGCCAACATTTAAAAAACAAACGTGCTGAGCCCATCCAATTATATGAGCGGTGATATATATTTGTTTGTAACCTTGGTGGATTTAGAAAGAAACTGGAGAGCTAAAATATTAAATGATTGTTTAAAAAAAAAAGAAAGTAGTCCAACCGTAGCCCTACATCAAAATAACACAATAATAGTTTATATAAGAACAAGATACGGCAACACAACAAAGAGTTTTATTTTCTTTTAAAATAAAAATTACGCGAGACAGTGGTTTGCCTATTACACTAATGGCTCGCCAACCCACAACAATATCGCGTAATAGGGGCGGTTTAAGAGGACTTCAAGATCGGCCATGGATAGCCATTTTTTGCGGATAGAATATTTTAATATTTAACCGCAAGTAATCTCGATGTATTAAAATATGATGATAAATAATGTGTTATGAATTTGTATTTAAATTCTTAAATATTGTTACAATATCTTATTATCAACTTTTATTGTTAAGAGTAAAAAAAAAAAAACCTTACATTAAGACAAAGTTGAATTTCTCAGACGGTAGTATACTAGTTTGAAAATAATCATAGATTAATTTATATGATATAAACATTTTCACCCGCCCGTCTAAGATCAAGTAATTGAAAAATATTATTGAAGTATTTATGCTTTTATAGATTTAAATTATTAATGTTTTAAACTTTTCGTATAAAAAATGCTTTACATGATTTATCCAATATATTAGCATTTATTAATATATTCATTATAAATTATATAATATATTGTATTAAAATTGAATTAAAAAATAATTGTATAAATATTTCACAATCGACAAATAAAAAATATAATTAATATAATTAAATATATGTTTTTATTTAGATTATCAGTTATTTGATACTTAGAAATATGAAATAATAATTTAAATAATGAATATTGGATTTATAGATTTATTTAAATTAAAAAGTATCTCATAAGGACAAGATATAGATGATATTTTTTACCTTCATTCTTAAATGATTTTAGGTCATTATGCATACCGTTATTATACTCGTGATCAAAACATAATTAGGCATTTTATAATGTTTTAAGTTTTTATTAATTAACACACAAAAAAAAATATTTATTATTATTAACATAATAATAAAAAAAACAAAATTACAATATATTGATTTATTATTTATATATTTTAACGAGTACCTTCAGTTGTAATTAGTTGTGTTTTGCTAAATTTCTGCACAAAATACTGTATATATATTTTATCTTCTACCAGATATTTAAACGCGATCTTTTGGTGAATTAAGAAATTATATTTTCAATAAACTAATAGCCGAGTGTTTTCATCTTTTCTACCCCACCTTGGCATCAAAAGATTAATAATTATTCTGTTTATATCGATTATTATTAAACAAATTTTAGTGTTCTGTGTCCGCAGCAAGAAAATTAGTTATATAACTTAGTTATAATTGTGTGTAAATAGTATATGTCAGCACACAATTTGCTTTCTCTCTATGTTAGAAATTTCGAATTGCGACTTATAAGTATGAATTTAATGTGTTAACATATAGAAATGCTCATGCCTCACTTTAATATTGGAATATTGTAAAAATTCAATACAAAAACATCGCATGTAACAAATTAAATAATAGGTCAATTTACACAGCTAATACTTAAATTAATAATACAAAATTAATTTGGCAGTACGAATTTTGTTATGTTTTTTTCCTTAAAATGACGTCAAAATCTTTTATGAATTATACTCATAATATCATAAATTATAATGGATTGAATGTATGTAATAATATTCTCGTGGAATCGATCTGGTATGGTTGGTAATTGGTATACGTGTAGAATATGCGGTGCTGTAAGGGTTGTTGGTCGGGTAGTGGTGGTCCGGGGGTTGGTGGCGACAGCTGCTGCTGCGCGCGCCGATGTTTGTCGACTGGGTAGATGTATGAATAATGAAATTGTGGGGTGTTTACGTTCGACTACGTCATATTTTAGTCCTTTGTGTGTTTTAATGCCGGCACGTTAGTAATAAAATCCCGAAACTGTCACGAAACCCGCTTTAATTTTGTGTTCTACGAAATATGGTGATCGAAAAACAGCTCTCGGTATAAGTAAAAATATAGTATAAACCAGAATATTTAAGTCCAATAGTTTAATGGTAATCCTTAAAACTATTTGACTCGATAATTTGATTCTGTATTATTATAAAATACACATAAAATAAATGCGATGATTCACACAAACAAAAATAGACTGTGTTTTTACAATCATATTCTTGTTCTTGTTACAATTAAAAAACGAATTAACATAGAGAGTTGAAATTTTCACCAAATGCTTATATTATCATTTTATATGTATGGAATAATTTTCAAAATATTTTAATTCTTTTTGAACTATTTATAAGCATAAGAAAATTTGAATATTTTTTAAAACTTTTATTTCTGTAAATGTCGATAAAAAATGATTCTATCGATCAAAATTCTTAAAAACTTAATACAATATTCTAAGTAAGCTGATCCTATATCTGAATAAAATTATTAATAATCAAAGCCACATTTTTGATATGCATTTGAAGTTTAAATGTATAACAAATCACAAAAAATACCAATTACGAGTATTTTGTAATTAAAAATTATTAAATCTTCAACTTTTATAGCTTAGATTTATAAATATTATACAACGTTTCACATAATTATAGTATAGTTTATGTTAGAACTAAAAAATTTAAAAAATATTCATATCAATTATTTTTTTATAGACATTTAAAGAAGTTAAAATTTGAATGATATTAGTATTATTACGTAGTTTAACGTAAACAACAATATTAATTATTTTTTATGTATCAAACATTTTATTTGTGTTGATTTAAAGGTTTTACTTTATATTATTATGAATTTTACTACAGGCAATAAGATTATTAAAAAAATGTTGATTTATTTTAAGATATTATCTATTTATACTAAGATAAATTATCCACACTGTTTAACAGTATTTAAATTAATATATTTATAAATCAAATAACAATTGTAAAATACATTAAAAAAATATATTTTTATCATAATATAACTAATAAATGTAATATTTTCAGAAAAAAATATATTAACCTACTATATAATTCTAAAAGTGAAATAAATGGATTTAATAGGTTTATCAAAAAACATATGAAATATACTTAGCTATAAAGGCTGGTAAAGATCGTTAGGAATCGATTTTCGTATACTCGTACAATGGTTTTATATCATTGAATTCAGATTGTTGAAAACAATAATAGTTCCATGAAGGATTTCTATAACTAAAATTAATTTTATATCCAATTACATTATTTTTTATACACAAAGTGATCACAAACTCAATTAATGATGATCTTTTATCAATAATATTTATCAGTGGTTGGCAACCGGCGGCCCGCGCGTCTATTTTATGTGGCCCACTTGAAATTAAATTTCATATTATACAATTATATATTATATAACAAAATTTCAAATAAAAATAAAAAAAATTAACTGTACATTTTATTTAATCAGTCATGATGAAATGTAACATGTGTGTAGTATGGTGTATGCTATTTTTCATTAATATATTGAAGTATAAGAACGAACTTAACATAAAACTACAAGGTAAAAATCAATTTATTTTTGATATGTGGTCTCGTATTAAATCTTTTGAAACTAAGTTAAAATTTTTACGGTCTCATACTGAAATAAAAGAACTAATACATTTTCCAACATGTGTAAGTCTATTTGAATCGTAGAAATTCTCATTTTCGAGAGTTAAGTTTGTTAAAAGTATTTCGACATTTCAATATGAATTTAATAAACGCTTTCAAAATTTTAAACAATGTTCACAATATTTAACATTACTCTCGAATACATTTAATATATATATTAACGAAGTTCCTGTTGAGTGTTGATCTTCAAATGGAAATGATAGATTAACAATCACAAGATACTCTTAAAAATTCATTTAAACTTTCACCTTCGCTGTGTTTTGCTGAACTCCTTCAGAATTTGCAACAATAAAAATTATAAATGCAAAATACTTAAGCATGTTTGAATCAATGTACGAATGCGAATAAGTCTTTTCTCACATAAAAAAATTTAAAAACCCACTTTGGTCCATGATTAACTGATGACCACTTAATTTATGACTCATTTAATAGAGATGGCACTAGCAATTTTAATGCAGATATTGAAAAAATCGTGAGCAAAATCTAACAGCAAAAATCGTGTTAAATTTGTTTTCATACAGTTGTAATTTCCACACTATTATAAGACATCACTTAATATTATTCAATATTAAAATTTTATTCTTAAAAATTACAAATTAAATAAATATAGTAGTATTTTTTCTTCATAATAAATAAATAATATAAATATGAAATTTTTATTTTTGTGCGGCCCGCGAAACTTTTTATAATATTTATAAATGTAGCTTGAGACTCCAAAAAGGTTGCCGACCACTAATATATATGATTATTTTTCCTGAGGCGCGCTTATTAATTATTATAATACACGAAAATTATATTAATTATTAATTAGAAAAATCAAATAAATATATTTATAATAAATTGAACTAAATAAAGAATTTAAGAACATTTTAATGTCTATTACATTTTTATAGTAATAACTAATGAGAATATTTTTGGTTTAATAAAAGTTTATTTTACCAATTATTGCTAAATTAAGATAAGTATATCATAATTTAGTGATTTTTTTTTCTGAAATTCGACAATACCTCATATATGTCACATTTTCACATCCATTTGATGAAATCATCTATTTTATGAAAAGTTATCTAATTCATGAAATGAAACTGTTTTTTTCTACTTAGTAAAATCATTAAAAACGTCATAAAGCATGTCATATCTTTTCACAAGTTGGATACTAAAATTTGATATCATGTAATTTTTTCATCAAATAGCTAATCACTTAGTGAAACAAAATAATAAATATAATAGGATAAATGGATAATAGATATATATTTATAATTAGGGCTCGGATTTCAATGCACTTGCATCTTTTTTTCAAGTTTCTTATATGATGCTTTCCAAGTTACAAATGTATTTAAAGTATTCCGTGTTTTAATCATAACATTTTTTAAGGGCATTTTTTGCATTTCAGCAATTTTTTTGATGTTTTTAATGCATTTTTTCATTTTTTTTAGAACATTTTCGACGTATTTCTCGTATTATGACTTTATTGAAACATAAGTACTATACATAGTATTACGTAGTATAAATTATTTTTATTTTAAACTTACCATCAGGTAATCCGGTTTTAAATTAGACGAGTCATTTCAGTATATAAAAACTTATTGGCTGACAACCGTTGATTATTTAAGTTTCAAAACATTAAAGAAGCTCTTATTGTTCAAGGTAATGCAAATGTAATTATTTACTCATTTCTTAATTTTTTATAACATACTTTTTTTTACATAGTAATTTGAATTTACATAATAAATAATTTATTTTTTTGAATGGACACATTTATCCGAGCCCTATTTATTATACATTATTCCAGTGTTTCTCAACCTGGGGGTCATGACCCCCTTAGGAGTCGCCAACTTATTAATTAGGGTCGCTAACGTATGATTTAAAATCCAAACACAAAAATACAAAAATTTAAAAGCTCAAATAATAAAATAAAGTAATGAAAAAATAAAATATAAATATAAAACATTGTATTGTGTACAGTATTATTATAATAATTAATAATAATCTATGCGAGTATACAAAAAAAAAATATGTAGGAGTCGCCATAAAAAAAAGATTGAGAAACGCTGCATTATACTATTATTGGTTGTATATTATAATTATACATTGTATAATATACAAATAAACCATAAATTGTAATTCAAAATAAATATAATATACCATAATATAATCATGTCTTGATTAAAAATACGAAATTTTATAGAAACCTTGATAAATATAATATGAATTATTTTAAAATAATGAAATTTAAGTATATAAAAGTAAGTAGGTAATAGTTAATTATTTTCGTTTCATTCGTAACTCTTGTATAATGTGATATGTTTAATCTAATTTATGCCTAGCCTAGGCTTTCAACTTATTTATGAACAGATAAAAATAAATAATTATCTTACACAGAAAATTAAATGCGATCGTATATTTATAAAAATGAATAAGTATTATAAATAATATTAATTTTATTATGGTTATGTTGATGTTTTGTTTTTAGAGTTACGTATTAGTGTTCAATATTATTATATTTTGTACTATTAGTAGATTATAAGTATTTAGGTCGTTAATTTTGATAATTAGCAACTTTTTTTCAAATTCACTTCAATAAGGAAAGTATTGATAGTTATAGATTTTACAACTGTGTATCCCCTATTCTCTTGGATCTCGATTGTTTAGGCACAATCACGTAAATATCATATATATTATGAATATGTGAGTAGCATATAAACATTAACTTATAAATTGTATTTAAAATGAAAAATTTATTTATTTAATACAAAGAAATAAAATACAACGTGTCTACAACCTAATGAAAAAATGTTACAATAAAATTAATATCAGCAGGTTCCAAGTTAGATCATAAAACTGTATCAATGTGAAGTGTGTAATAATTCGTTTGTTCTACTTGATTAACTAATAGTACACTTGCAGACCAACTCTAGAGTAAAAAAACCATACTGTGCAACGTGTAAATGTAACGTATGTAATAAATCGTTCGTTTAATTTAGACAACTGGCAGTAGGTACACCAGTGAAACCACACTAGAAAAATAGATTAAAAGTAAAAATTGAATAAATTACCTCTTTTTACAATACCTGTAAACTGTGAAATATTTTATATTTTATATTTTTTATATTAATATTTTAATAATAATTTATTATGACGTTCAAATTTGTAAAAAAAAAATATTTGATTGAGTTTATTATTTAAATTATTTGTTCGTATTCTACGTGAGAATAAATTGGAAGTTTCACCACTACTGACTACTGTTTATGTTTACCTGTATCATATTGTGTTTGTTATTGTTTTTATTACTGCTGCTAATTAATATCATTACTGTTATATGTTTTCAACAGTGACATTAAGTTTTGTATAATATTCCTAGAAGCTGTAGCTGTTCACGTAATCGCAAAATATACCGTTTGCGCTTTGTATCCAGTACTATTATGAACGGGAAAAAAAAATTGATTCAAATAATAATAATATGATAACAATTAATGTTTAAATTTATTCATAATAAACAATTTTATAACTATATTTGTTTCAAGTAAGTATAAATATAAAGCCATAATTTTTAAAGGAACATTATAAAGTAACATCGTTCTTACATCGCCTACACTACGATTGTCGGTACCAAACCGTTATCTATGCACCAAATGTAAATTTTATATAATAATTCATAATTGTATTACAATTTTTTTATGTTTCGAATAAAACCACTTGTTTAAAATTTAAAAACAATTCTAACTCTGCAGGGTGCTTAATCAGTCGCCGCCTTACGCTGATAAATGATAATCGCGTTCAACTGTTCTTCGACCTTCGTCGTTATAGCAGTGGATACCATTACCCACGTATGCGACATGTTCACGGGTAAAAAGCTCCGTTGTCTCAACATTGGAACGACAAGTTGTTTTAATTCGACATTCGTTCGTGCAGTGTGCCGTTGTCGCTTCTCATCACTCGCTTGCTGGTGCCTTTGCGGAAATTCGACGTGGATAACTCGGTACGCCGTTTTTATGGTTGCATACTATGCATACTAGTTGCGTCCCAAAGATAACTAGAAAAAAATGTCTAATCCGAATTACGGATCGAGATTTTTTGTGTCATCAAAATGTTATAAACATGCTGATGGAAATTCAAACGGCTATTAGTTTAAAAATAGTTGTAATGATATGCTTCCAAGCAATCATAATTAAATATTTATATAATAAAATTAATAATTATGACCTTTAGCTAT
Organism: Melanaphis sacchari; assembly: GCF_002803265.2. Lineage (NCBI taxonomy): Eukaryota > Metazoa > Arthropoda > Insecta > Hemiptera > Aphididae > Melanaphis > Melanaphis sacchari. Next base: position 114,989 of record NW_020271152.1, on the reverse strand, counting down.
AAGTAATTTATCAATATGACAAAAATCAAATATTTAATTACTGTATAACCTTTAGCTATAAGTCATCTATTAATATAATCATGTAAAACAATAAAATGACCTATAGTCGGATCAAACACACACACACAGGACATCCGATATAAGAGGGCCGGTCACCGCCGGTCCAGGCGGAGTGCTCTTCCCGTCTTTTTGTGTAAATGATCATAAGCGAGTGTAAAAGACTACACAGATCATATACACGAAAAGACGTAAGTGTTAAAATAAATTTATGTTAAAGTCAAATGTATTAAATAGTTCATGTGTTAAAGAAAAATTATAATAAAAATAATAAGCGTATTTAAGTGAAAAAAGTCTTATAATTATTCAACGTGCACTGGTCACCTTATTTACAACAGCATTAGCAAAGAAGTCATTGCCAAGAGAAGAAAGGTAATGTAATGATTTATAATTGATCTAAAGGTGTATAGTCAATAACCCCTGATAAATATTACCCCCTTCATTACCATTTTCTTTTTAAATCATTACATAGTTAACTTAAAATGAAAAATAATAACTTCATAAATTTAAAAAAAAAACTGATGAACAATAAAAATTTATTAAAGCATGTTGGGAAACGTATGGAATTGAAAAAATATACTAAATTATAAAAAAAACATTAGGACCGTGTTTTACGGGAAAAAAATTATTAGTAGAATAATATACAATAAATAAAAATAAAAATAAACATAAAAATATTAAATCTTCCCGGGCGTCAAATTGTAATTCTCTTAAAGGGGCGCTGCGCTAGAAATTAAATTTTTTTTAAGTTAAGATAAACATTTCTTAAACATTTCTAAGCTTTTTTTATTTATTGACCTTTTTACGATCAATTATTAAATTAACAAAAGGTAGTGAGGATAAGGTAAGTGGATACCCCTCTGCTGTACAATATCTGTCAAATGGTTAACAATAATTGATGTGTTAAATTTGAATTCAATGATTCATCGTTGTATATGAAAAACAATTCTGAATGGAGACAGTCAGTCAATAAAACTAATTTTTTTTTCATGTTATATTTTTGATATTGATATTGATATTAAAGTTATTATATTATTATTTTGTATTATTTGTTGCGCGAATACGTCTGTGAGTTTGGCTGTAAAATCGTCTTCGCCGACGACGCAAACTATTTTCGATGTGCCATCTTATACCAGATCGCGCATAGACCTTAATGGCGTGTTACGGATACTATACTTCTAAGAATTTAGTTGTAAAATCGCCTTCTCCATTGAAGCCAACTGTTTTGAATGTGCCATTATAGCCGGCCATGTCAAAGTTTAATTTTGTACGGCATGTTGCGATATGTCTACGAGTTTAGTTGTAAAATCACATTCACTAACGACGCCAACTGTTTCGAATGTGCCATCTTGCCAGATCACGCATAGGCCTTTACAGCATGTTGCAGTTATTTCTAGGGGCCCATTGATGGTTAGGCCACCTTCGCCGAAAGTTACTAGAGTGACTTTTCCGACTGATACCGCTACAACTTCGTCGACTGATGCCGTTGCAACTTTGAGGTCAGTTAACGATTCGCTTTCGCGGAGTGTCGTCCCTACATTTCGCGGCCATTGTCACCGCTTATTCGCAGTACGTTGCCACTACTTCTTCGTGGTTGGTTATCGAGTTGTTTTCGTGGCATATTCCTATATCGAAGTGTTGAGCAATAAGTAGGATTCGGATTTAAAGGCAAAAGCTTTTTTTTTTTTAATAATAATAATGGAAAAATAATTTTTCTACAAAAATGTGTGTCATTTAATATTTAAGACGATAGATGTGTTTTTTTTGCCTTTTTTTACTTATAAATGCATTTTTAATTACTAAATTTCTTTTTTGTGTTTAATTTTCAATAGATTTGATAGTTTTATGCACAACATGAGTCTTTTGAAGACAATGCATTATCGTTAATTAATTATTTATCAACGATATTTATCGATATTGCTAAATACTTTGTCGAGTATTTTTAAATTAGATTAAAGATTGTTCACATTTTTTTAACTTACTTTTATGATTTTCTGTGTTTTTTTAAAATGTTACCAAGTAATTTAAAAAAAAAAACTTGTGAAGTACACCAGTTAAGTTAAATTTTTAATGTCAATGATGTGTATATAAGTGTATAACTATTAATTCAGTAAATTTTAATATAATTTTTTAAACGTTTATCTTTTAAAAAAAAATATATTGATGATTTTAAATATTGTACATTGATTTTAATGATATTCTAATAAAATCAGAAAAAGTAATTTATAGGTACCATAGATTAAATATTTAATCTATGTTTATATTAATATTTATATATATTAAATAGTAAAATATATAAATTACGTTTGTTGTATATATATATTGAATAATATATCCATACAAATTAATAAATTTTTCTACTAAATAAAAAAAAAAAAAAAAACTTCTCGATAGTTTAAGATAAAATAAATAATGATATTTACATAATAGCATACATTAATAATTCATAGTGTATTCTTATATACTATTTGTATAGTTAAACCAGTGCTCGAAATGGACCGGAACGCACCGGAACGCAGTTCCGGTTCACGACAAAAAAATTTTTAGCGTTCCGGTTCGTAAAAAAAATACGTTTATCGTTCCGGTTCAAACAAATTTTTACTGTACCTACCACATTTTTGTAAAATTTAAACATTTTGCAGAATTGTGCATAGTAAAATATTTAATAAGCGACAAACGACTGCGACGCATTAGTAAATTTATTGCTTATCTTTAGATAATCGTCGTCTGCCGATAGTGTAGTTACTAGTTTGTCGGCTACAACACGATTGAGCATAATATTGTCCATGTGACCATGTATGCTATTCTGAGAGAAGGTTCGCCAACAATCTTCAAACAAATTATTATATTTTAGTTAAAAAGTGAAAAGTAGTAAATACTTTGTTGTATAATTAAAATAATAAAATAAATACGTTCGATCTTGGTTATTGAATGGTCGACATTCAGCTGATGATAATGCAAGTCGTAAAAGAAAACAAAAGTGTGATAAGACCTATGAATCGCTTTGGAAGTTATTGTAAATAAAATTGTATTGACGCTGTAATTTTTGAGTTATAAATATAGAATTATTATTTATTATTATTTTGGTTGGGTGAAGCCCCCAATTCTATGGTATGTACCTATTCCAAAAAAAAGCGTTCCGGTTCAGAAAATTTTCCATTTCGAGCACTGAGTTAAACATGTCTAATAAATAAAAATAAACAATTTAGTTAGATTATTTATACCCATTATGGTTTTAACAACGCACATGAAAAATTAATTTTCGAATTTTTTCCTTTAATAAATCATTGCGTCTATATGTATTATTTACAATAATATTAAATATAAAGATACATTTTATTGAATATTTAGACTTCAATAATTAAAATTCATTAACTATTTACACGTTATGGGTCACTAAAAATCCGAGGAAAAAATTTTCTTCAATTCTATTTCTGATTTTGAATTCCAATTTTCGATTCGTGTTGTATCATACGTATATGGCGTATTTAATTCTTAAAATTTAAATGTCTACACGTTTTAAATTATATTATTATTAAGCGTACGGATGTTTCAATAACCAATATATAGCTTATTCTCAATACAAACAAATTGGAATACATTTTAAATATTTTTAATTTTTTTAAAAAATTAGGCAAATGGCTTATTAAATTTTGATTACTTATTCTAAACGTTAATTAAACATCACTATAAATAATAATTAACAGTAGGTACACATAATAAGATAATTTAAATAAGTACCTATCGGCTATTTCATATTTTTTAATACTGTGATGTTTATTACTTTATTAGGTACTAACAAGGTGGAAATTATTTATGTTTTATGAAACTCTTTATTTCGTTCACTTAAGCCTACTGGCCTCTGCCCAGGTTTTGTAGAGATCACGATCAAAGACAATATATTATGAATTCATGGTAGATCTGGTAGAGATAGATAAGAATATATAATTTATTGGTCTCAATGACAGTAGATAACTTGCAAGAGGTACCACCTGAATAATACCTACAGACTACAGCACTTATCTTTGAAATTTGAATATAATTGAAAATATTATTAAATAATATTTAATTACAATATCTATATGGACTATTAGAAAAATAGCTAAACATATAGACAATTTTAGCTAATTTGATAAATCCGAATTATTAATGATTGTTATCACTATTCACTTATCACTATTATCAAAAATTAAAATCACGTTTTTATTTTAAAATTCTTGTTACAAATTATAATATCAATTATCAATAATTAACTCGATTAAGATTTAAGTTTGTAAACTTTAGCTAACAATGATCGTAACATTGTTTACTTAATCATGATGTACCTAAATAATATCATACAATAAGTATTAAATTTCTAGTACAATTTGAATTTGAAATATAATTACTTTAATATCATACATATAACTCGTATTTAATTAAAATTCATTTTGTTAGTTACCTATTTGTTTGTATGAATTTTACTTTAAAATGAGTTCATTAATAAGGAAACATCTGTTTTGGTATTTTCCAAAGGTGGTAAGTCCAAGACACACTAGTATTTATACTCAAAGGTTTCTGTCGGTTGTTACTCCAGATATAATTGCACCACGCAAAGTGAAAGGTAGGTATGCCAGCGAAGAACAGAAACGTATTATTACAGAATTTATTACCAATTCAAGTTCCACAACAATTGATTGGAATGTATTGAAATCATCTGTTTTGGCCATTAATCATGGATATTTAAATGAAAAAAATGTTAATGGATACATATTAGAGAAATGTTCACAACAACAGCGCTTAGACTTAATAAAGTCATTCATGAAGTATATGAAACAATATAATAATGGTAAACCTAATATAACATTAGAGCTATTATATATTCGTTCATGTTATAAATTGCGAAAAGAATTAACAAATGAAGATCAATATGAAATTCAGACTAATTGTCATTCTCTGTTTAAAAATAATCTACATTTATTAAATCCTGTTCTTCTTGAAGGTAAATAGTTTGATAATATGCAAATATTTATATTTTGTTTATTAATTATGTTATTTTGTTATTAAGGTATAGTAATGGGAATTTGTTGTACACCTTTATGGCATGATTCCTTGGAATTCATAAAAGCATCAACAATTGATGATGAAATTACAGTAAATACATTACTTTGTATAATTTTAAGAGCATTTGAAGAAGCAGAAATTGATTTAGGATGGAATTTAGTACACAATATTTTTAATCGACATAGAATACTACCATTAGAAATAGTTGAAGCATGGTTTAATCTTTGTGAAAAAAATGTAAATTGTAGCCATCGTAGAGTATTAGAATTTTTAAGAGATAATGAGTATGTTATCAGAGAAGATTTAGCAGAATTAATTCGTAACAAATTTAAACAATTTGGTATTAAGACTACTACTACTATGATTTATCATAATGAGTAAATATTGCTTATAGTATGTTTAGCTTTAGAGATAAAAAATATATTTAATGAATAATGTATTTTCTTTTCTAGTGGAAAATGTAAGAATTGTAATCGAGTATTGAAAAATGTTGATGTCTCAGATTCTGAGTTCAAGATGCTTCAAGAACGTTTTTTATCAAATGTTATGATTGGAAAAAATATATTTAACAACTCTTCTCCTCAAGAGTTGAATGATTTTAAAGATTTCATTGAAATAACTGCACCATATGATGTGGTAGTAGATGGATTAAACTTGGCATATGCATATAGAGGAAAAATTGGTAACCATTCTTTAGTAAGTATATTTTGACAAAATAGTATAGTATTCATTAGTATATTATTCAAATAAAAAATCTTAAGTATAAATTTTAAATGTAATAAGTGTATCAGAGACATGAAAAAAATTGTTGTATATTACTTTTTAGTTAACACACAGCCCACAATACATTCACTAGAATTAATTTTGGTTATACGGATTCGAATAGTAAGAATTACTGATCAGTAGTTATAATGTAATTCTAGTAATTTATACATGTAAATGGTGTATACAAAGGATACACTAAAATATATTTGGGCAGACCCTTTTTTTATTGGGCATATAAACATAGTTTCAAAATAAACTTTAATAAAAAAAAAAACAAAGTAATAGGTATGTAAAATAAACTAGGCAGCGACTGGTTTCTATCTGTCAATGTACATCTTCCACATAGTAGTATAATAGGTAGTAACCGTTAGAAGAAAAAAAATGTACAGAACAAGTGTATTCTTTTTTGTAACAAATTATAAATGTGATCAATTTTCACAGATTTATTTTATGACAAAAATTATATTATATTTTTTTACATTATATCTTTTGCACAAGTTTGAACCCAAGTCATTAATAAAGGTAAGAGAGTTATAGACAGTATAGTAACAATAATAAATATTTTCAGGTATTTTTAAAAGTATTTATATTTTTAGAGAGCATATTTAATTTACTTCATACTATGCAACCAGACTGCATATGTTTATATCAAGTATTATATTTCTTGTAAGAACTTATATTTTATATTTATTTATTAAAATTGAGGTAGTTATTTTTCATCTGCTAAGTAATGTCACTGTTCTCTTAAAATACTAATGTTTGAATTAAGGTTATATTTGAAACTATATAAATTATACGACTTTAAAAGTATTTTTGTATTGCACCATTTTTAATTTAAAAAAATATGTTTGATGAATATAAAATATATTTCTTATTAATTTATTAAAACAGTAATAACAATATTTTTTTTTCTTACACCAAATATAATTTTTATTCAATTAACTTATAAATATTTAGATTTTCAACCAGATATTAACTTATAATTAAGATTAACATAATTCAATAACAATTAAGAGGATTAGGTATTTAATAATAATACAGATATATAATTAAAAAACAATTATTTTTCATAACTAAAAGAAAATAATAAAATTGTTTTTGACTTAACAATTCTTGAAATTTAATATTTAGTTGTAATAAGTATTAGTGGCTGGTACTTAAGTTATTTGTATAATCGATATATCACTAAAGTACTATATGTTTCACCCTAAGTAGGTATCTAACTTCAAGTATACTCCATAAAGACATTTTGATTTAATGACGTAAAGATTAAAAACGATTGCTCTGGATAATTGCATTTTTTAAATATTATTTTTTAATCTTATTTTTTCAAATAATAATAAAAAAAATAATTAAATTAAAAACTCTGGTTAAGTTTTCATTTTTGCAAGAATAATTTTTGAAAAAAATTAATTTGTTATTAATAATCTAGAAATTGTGATAGACAAAATACAGTTTTTAATTAAATTCATTAATTTAAAAATATATTGAAATATCTATCGATTATTACAAAAAAATTTGAACCATAATTGAGTTTTATTTAGATAAATGTGATCTAATTTTATTGTTTTTACCTTTTTTCCATTAATATCTAAAATTATCTGTTCTCTTTTAATCAATTTTCATTTAATTATTAATTTTTTTTTAAATTGTTTAAAAAAAATAGATATTTTAAAAATTGTTGTTATACATGAAAAATGCATTTGATTTCTCTTTCAGATATATGCCATTAAAATTAGAATTTTCATATAGATTACTGTCGAAAAATAATATTTAAATAATATAATGATTATTATTTAGAAATAGTTAAGATGTTATAAGGCTTTTAAGATTAACTGTATCTGCTTGTTTAGTAATTATTATTAATTAGGTATTGTAAAAATATTGTTGTATAGACCAAGATCATTATGAAGAAGTTTATTGAAAAAAAATTAAAAGTATTATTAATTGGCAGAAAACATCTAGTTAATATGTTGGGAAAAGAATTTAATTTTATAAAAGAAAATGCTCATATATTTTTTACAAACGATCTGTAAGAAAATGATTATGTTATACAAATTAATCTTAAACAAATATAAATGTTTGCTTATAATATTTTATTTATTTTACTTAGATCCAAAGATGATCCATTTGTTTTATATGCTGCAATGTATAGTGGTATAAATACAAAAATTCTTACCAGAGATCTTATGCGTGGTCATAAATTTTTGTTAAAAGATGTTCATGTAAAAAGCATATTTCAAAAATGGTTACAAAAACATAGATTACGATTAAAAATACGTGCAGGAGATGAAATTATTATTAAAGTAAGGTCATATATAATGACATATATATTTTTATGTATAATTTAATACTAATACATAGTAAATATATTTCATTTAGTTGTTTGAAAATGGAAATAATAAAATGTGTTACCAAATTTAATTTATTTTCTCAGGATCCTATAACATATTTACAAGCAACTCAAGAAACTGAAAATGGCTTGATATGGCACATGCCTTACCAAGAATTCAAAGAACGTGGATCCTGGTCTAAACCTGATTCATCTCCTGATAAATGGATGTGTATACAAATGTAGACTGAACTAAATAATACTTAAATTATGTTTATTTTTTTATAATTTAATAATATTATGAATGAAAAAAAATATATACATTTTTAGTTAACTATTGTTAGTTTTTAATAAGCACCTATCTTTACAGGTGTTTAAAACATTTTATTATTTTGTAGTTAGTATTTTTTCCTGGCTTAGCATATATTGTTGAAAATAAAGGATTAGAAAAATATAAATATTATTTTATAAATTTAAAAACATTTTTAGATATTTAAATTTGTATTTTTTTACTTTTTCTTTCATTGTTTTAAAATTAAACTTATTATGCCATAATATTCCTTTTATTGAAAGATTAAATTATTGATTAAAACATTTGATTTTTATTGATAATTTTTTAATTAAGATTTAAAGTTTATAAATTTTCAATTACGAAAATAGTAATAATTTTGAGAAAATAATACATTATTAATATTAAGAGTTTTAAAAAAAATAATTTAATAACATATTGGTATAAAAATTCATAGTTTAATTTAAAAAATATTCTATCATTAAATATTACTAAGATATCATGTTAAGATATAATACACAAACGTCAATTAATGAAATCTACAAAAAAACCTAATGTGTACTATGGTTGAAAATTGAACCTAAAACATTATTGTTATTTTTAATAAATAAAAGTAATGGCTTTATCATCATTGTGTACAGTAATTACTTATTGAATTTGCTTTAAATTATTATTATTGAGTATTAGATTTCAAATATTATTTTTAAATAGGTAGATAGGTATCACAATTTTTTTTAAATAAACTCCAAGACTAAAATCTTAAGTTGAAAATATTATTAATTACATTTAATCTTGAACATTTCACAATATTTACAAATAAACAATTAGGTATTGATAATTTAGTGTAAAGACAATAATAGGATTTCTTACAAGATATTAGATAACATATATTTTAACATGTGTTTTCATTTTACACATTTTTACATACATTTTTTTGGCAATAACAACTGAGTTTATTAGCTGATACAATAATTATAAAATTATTTACATTTAAATTCATGTATACGTTGCATTGTTAGCTGGCAAAGTTTTGTTTCATTAATAAAACGTTTGTTTAATGTTTTTGTTGTAGATGTGGGCGTCCGGCCAACATCTATTCTGAGTGACAAAGTGTAAATCATATAAGTAATTACTAATTCATACTAATAGCCTAATGTACATTGTACATTAAATTTTGTATTTGACGTTTGTGTTTTATACTTATACACTTATCCTATTTCGACCGATTAGGCAAACAACGGAACAATGACAGAAGTTAAAAGTCATCATACGTATAGCCCCCAACAGGATTTCTTGTATCTGGTGTTTGTTTCTTAATCTGATATCATTGCCCATTGATGTCTATATTATCAGCGTTTTAGCATAAGATTGTTATCTCAGTTTAAAACTTAAGAAACAATTGCATAATGTATACAATATATACGAATCATGCATACGATAAATAGGTAAAAAATGATTCGATTTTCAAATTTGAAGTGGTTTCTGATAAAAAAAATGGATTTACTTTATACTTTTGAAAAAAAAATTAGATACCACCATTTTTAAAAATAAATAAAAATCAAGGAAAATGAGGATTTTTACGCAAAATCAATTTTTGACAAAATCTAACTCGAAAATGAATAACCGTTGATAGATGTACTTGAAATTTGCATAAAATGTTTATATAGGTAAGCGTATTACAAACATAATATAACTTTCAAATTATTTTGACTCTTTTTGAAGCTATTTTAGACATGAGAATTTTAGTTTATTTTTAATTATCATCAATAAAATTTTTTCTCTAGGTTTAAAAGCTTGAAAATTAAACAAAACGTTTCTTATAAGTTTTAATCATAAGTACCTATTTAAAAATATCAAGGATAAGTAGACACGATTTTTAAATTTTTACCAAATCACGAGATTTTTTAATTCATATTATGTAGTTCATGTTAAAATTAATAAATGTATAGGTAATCACAACTTTTTTTAGTATAGACACCTACGTTAGAAATTCAAATTTGGATGAAATTATATAGGTATTTAAACATTTTAAACGAAGAATAATGATATGTTAGTTTTTTTTTTGTTAAAATATAAAAAAAAACATCGTTTGTGGGGAACTTGAGACATTTGCGTATATTATGAATTTTCCTATGCATAATGGCTAATGATATATTCAAAATATGTAAATTAATTTTAAGCTATTACCTATTTATAATTTATATCATAAACCATTCTTACTGTTTTACGGTGTGGTAGTATTGATTTAAAAGTTAATATAATAATAATATAATATGGTATAAATATAGGTATAATACTATAATAATTAAATATTAATAACATTTTTAAATACAAAGATTTCGACAAAAATTAAATTATTCTATCGCAATTTTAAACTTCAATAGGTATACGAGTACTTCGATAGGTACTTGATAAAATAAATTATTTTAACAGTAATATCAAATAACTTATATATAACCTAGGTATACATTATAGTTATATGAAACCATATTTATTGATATAGGCTAAAAGACAATATTCGATGTTTCCTCCCAGAATCATTATTCACGTACAATGATATTATAGGTAGCATTGAATTTAAATTTAAATATTTAACACATCCATTACAGTGAACCACTTAATACCTATACTGTATAGCGAGCGGCCGGTATTCACTTACCTTATTTTTGTATTCAATTGTTTTAGTTTCCAATAAATTTATTGTATTTAATATTAAATTAATATAATTAATTATAAATTCTACAAGTAGGTACCTATTATTTATTTAGTATTCATAACAATCAACCAATGTTTTAAGTTTTGTGATAATTATAAAAAAAAATTTTTTTTTTAATTAGTGAATATACAATCTATACCCAAAGGCATAATAAGAATATGTGCTATATAAGCTACATTATATTAAAAACATGAATATGGCGAGGAAAGAAATCATCCAGTGATTGAGTGATCGCACTTTCTCAAATATAAATATAAAAGTAATTGCAATTTATTATAGAATTGGAATTAATTTTATCAATTTAAATATAAAACTATTATGTATTCCTAATCTGAACTGAGTTGTATGCATCTATAATTTATCTTTATTAAATAATACTAAATTAAATGTACCTATAATTAATGATAGTTCAATAGTATTGTATAGATAGCCGTTATATAGGTAAAGTATTTGAAAAATTTCATATTATATGTTTAACTAAATTATTTAGGCATCGACATCGAAATGCACTTGTAGTTTAAAGTAAACGAATTTGAAATTGACACTTGAACTACTCTTGCGCACAATCGTGGTTTATTTTGTTTAGTCAAGTTAAATACCGAATATCGGTTCGTTCTTCAACCTGAAGTTAATATATTATTATTTTTTATGTATGATATTATTTTCAAAATATTTTGAATTTTTTAAGTTAATTATAGATAATTTAAATTTTCGATTTCTTTTTTTGATTTTTTTTTCTATGAATGTCAATAAAAATTATTCACTGGGTCAAAATTCTTGAAAATATAATACTAGATCCCACATAAGTTATTTTTATATCTGTATAAAAATATTAAAAATTACATAGGCCTAATTTTTTTTATATGCACTTGAAGTTAAAACTTTAACGAAATTCTTAAAACTCGTGAAAAATTGCAAATTATTTTGTGGTTAACTGGTTAAAGTTCTTTAAATAAACTATGAATAAATAATTCATTGTTTTGAAAATTTAATTAAAAATTCCTCATAAGTAGTTCATACTAAAACTATAAAATATAAACATTATAAAATTATTTTAATTTAAAATTTGGATGAAATTACTTATTTAAACTATAACTAATAGCAATTATGTTAATTATTTTGTTATAATTTAAAAATATTATTTATGGGAACTTAAAATGTTTACATGTTTTTTATTGTTATAATTTTTATTATTTGAAATAGTAGGTATTTTTGATTTATTTGAAAATATTATCATTATCTATTTATTTTATGAATCTACTTTTACTGTTTTACGGTATTTACAGAGAGAAGTTTTTAAATTTTGAATTGTATAAATTGATATAATATGTAAAAATATAAATTAATATATTATTATAATAAATATTAATACCTAATATAATAAATGCAATAATTTTGAAAAAAAAGGATATTAACTAAATAATACTAAAAATAAAATAAATTATTTTATTGATACCTATAACTATTAAGAAATATATTTGGTAATATAGACTGATAAACTGTTTTAACCTAAAATCGTTTTTTCTGTATAAATGATACATCATTGAATTTAAATATAATATACTAATAAAAGTGACCCATTCCGCATTCGAAACATTATGTATATATTATTTATTTATTTTGTTAATATATTTGATATTATGCGACTTACGCCATAAAATTTTACGATTATATATGGGGCAGGGCGATCTTCAGTGAAAAAATGTGTTAGTATAAAGAAAAATTGAATTGAGTAACTCAATAATTATCGATTAAAAACTGTACTTCAAGTGTACAGTTACATAATTCAGCTTAAATATTATGACGATTGAAGTTTTTATAACTTCAGGAGTCTTTATGTTATAGAGTGTTATATATACATTTACATTTTTTAAAATTTTTTATACTATAGATTTGAAATTAGAATTTATAGTTAATAATTAATATACCATATATTTAAATCAATAAATTTGAAAATTAATTAACTATCGATATTTTTGGTAACTTTTTTTTTTATCTTACATTCTTACTCAATTTTTGTCGTTGTATTCAAATTTTAATTATTTGTAGAAAGATTTATTAACTATCTATACATAGGATATAACTTAATAGGTAGTAGGTACTACCATACTTGGCTTGAGAATATTATTTTCGGGTAGACCTACCTAAAGCAGTGGGGCGAATGATTTTTAGAGTAAACGAAATTAAAGGGTGAATATAAGTTATCATGTCAGAGATATCATGGCAAGCAAAAACCATTATATAAGGTATATATTACACTATTTAGGTACCTTAAAAAAAGTTCATACATGAAAAAAAACTTAGAATATGTTATTTGTACTAAGTGAAAGATATATTTTCACTTAAACATGACAAATTTTAAAACAAAATCTAAAATAAGTTTTCTGTCCACTTTATTTGTACTGATCACTGATAACTTAACTGCAGTTGATGAAATAAAAATTTATTTTAGTGTTACATCAAAAAAAAAAAACATTTTTAAGAGTATATAGTCGACGATCGTATTTTCATATTGTTTCTATCTTACTCATGCTACACGTGGTGCATATTAAATTTATATATACATATATATTATATTTATATGCTGGATTCTTACTGTAGAGTACATTGATTTAAATAGTTAATATTAAACCAAAATTATTATGTATAATGTAATCAAATTAGTTTAGAAAAAAATTATAAATTGAGCTCTATAAAGAGTTTTTTTAATACTTAAAGTTTTTAATGAGTTAAAAGTAGAAGAAAATATTAGATAGTTGAAACGCTAATAGTCAATATATTGAATAGTACAACTACAACATGTCAATAAAAGGTCGATAAACCAAAGTAAATATTGACAAATTAAAATATATTGTGACCAATTATTTGCGGTAAAAATAATCGTTATAAATCGTTAAAATAATAAAAATTAAAAATATTTTAAAAAATACAGATCATTTTTTTTTTTTAACACCATAATACAATAAAAGTTATTATTATTAAAATTATATGTTATTTACTAACTATTTATGAATTATTTTATTTTATTATTACACATCATAAAATTATTTAATTAAAAATATGTATTTTTTGTTATCAGTAAACAAAATTATAAATTTATATTTTTTTTAACAGTACTTTTAATTTTTAATTTTTATTGAAAAAAATAATAATTATGTACAATTTGATTTTTAGAAATTATAATGTCTGTCGGAATTTCAACCAGTCGATATTTTGTACCACGCCCAAAAATAGGTACTTACCTACTCAATTTTAAGTCCTATGATTTCAAATTCAAATAACTCATATTTAAACAAACATAGAAAAAAAATTCTTCACTGAAGCAGTTTATATTTTCATCATCTTAAAATTTAATAATAGGTAAATTAACTTTAATAATAACTATAAATAAACTGTAATAAAAGTCAGATATATATAGATTTGCTTAATCCATTTTTAAGTTTTAACCATCAACGAGTGCTACATTCAACAAAATGGATTGTCTTTAATCTACTATTTCCAGGGGTAGAGTGGGAAAAAAAATTCAGGCCAGGAAAATAAATTTCCTCCAGACCATTTAACATTTTCATCTCTTGAATAGAAACTTTATTTTATTTATGTATGAGATGAATTTTGTATTTAAATGTAAATAGGTAAATAAAAAATATAAAAATTCATTGCATAGGTATGTATTTTATTGATAAAACTATTAAAAATACTTTAAATCTAAATCTAAAATAGGTAATCAAAATTTAATTATCTTAAAATGTTTTTACATAATGTATGTAAATAATATGATCGGTTTTAAATGATTAATCATTATGACTAGAAATATTTTCAGTATTCATTAAAAGCTTTGGTAAATTTAGTTTGCAATAATATAAAACTAATCTCATTCACAGAGAATTATGATGTTAGTAATTTCGTTTTAATTCAAAAACATTATTTGAAGAGATTAGAAACTTTTATTTATATTATAAATCTTAAGCGACTTAAGCTGAGTGAAACATGTGGAAAAATTCGAACACTAATTTCCGTTATTATACACTATTACTATACTCAATGACATTTTTAAAATATTTAAATTAATTTTAAACTATTGCCTATTTATTACACGATCCTATTGTAATAATTAAATATCATAATATTATAAATGTAATATTTTCGATAAAAATTAAATAATTCTATTATTATAATTTTACCATTAAATAAATTACTTTTATAGCAATATCAAAAAATTATCATGTATTTTATGTATTTTAAGTTTATTTAACTTGGTGATATAATAGGCTGTTAAACAATGTCCACTTATAATCATTTTTTATATACATTATTATTTCATTAAATTCAAATTTGTCACTCGACACTTACTGTACAGAAAAGTAGTACCCACTTGCCTATCTTTTTTGTATTTATATTTTCAATAAATTATATTTATTATATATATAAAATTAAAGAGTAGGGCAGTGGGCCAACCATGGGATAAAGACGTTTTATAAGTCTATGTGTCGTTATTGACCTACCTATATTGCTATAACATAGGTACCTACTGAGCACAGTTAGCACCACATAAAATTTTTAGAGTTATAAACTTATAAAACCACTTTAAATAAAATTAAAACTTGGTTAATTTTTTTTTTTTTTTTATTTGTAATTGATCACAAATAAACTATACTACTTGTTATTTCTAATCCTAGATATCCATTAATAATATAAATATTTTGTATTATATTTCTATCTTAAAATTTATATGTTTAAATTAGGAAATTAATAATACTTACATTATTTATAATTTATCTATAGTTTAATATTTATATTAAAAGAAAATTCAAATATATCATTTGTATCAGTAGATCGTTCAATTTAAATTTAAATTTAAAAAATATTTTATTTGAAATATCGAAACAATTATACTGTGTATTAAATATCTTCATGTACCTACTGTAAATAAATAATTAATCTCGTTTCAATAAATCAAATCTTTTTTATAAAATAAAAAATATTTATATAATTTTTATTTTTAAGTATTAGTTCTTTAGATAAATGTTCACAACTTACAAGTTATGTATTGTGAAATCTCTTGAATTTATACGTATGTAGAGAAATCGAAAATCAGATTTAGATAAAACCGTACCTATACGTATTTCAACCAGTTTTAACCTTATTTTAAGTTAGTAAGAAAAAACAATACAGAAATTAACACGGAAAAATTTCTCTTTCATAATTCTATACACTTTTTAAAATAATACGGATAATTTATACACCCAACTAGGAATGAATAACTTTTTTGTTATTTATTATGTTGGTTCATATGTTTATTGTGTACTTGTGTACACTGTACCTACCTATATTACTAGTCATTTAAAATGTAAACGATGTCTTGTATAATATATGATTAAATCAATAATAATAACAGTTTTGTATGTTTCTAAGGTAATGTTAAGCCTTAAACGTATATAGTATTATAGTTGAAGTACAAATTTGCAGATGTTTATTTTATAAATATTAAATATTTGTAGGCAGGTACTTTACTAATAAAGCATAATTATTAATTATACTAGTTATTATAATACATTGGATAGTTCATCTAATTTGTGGTAACTGGTATAGTACATCAATTTTTGTCGGTAACACATACAATACTCGTATATTATAATAGTTGTAATATCATTTTATAATTCATAGATTGTATTAGTAAAATAGTAAAAATATTGTGTTATATTGTATAAAGCTTTTCAATTTTTTTCTTTTCGTTTTATCACACATAAAATTTCAAAATAAATTTATTCTTACAACGGTCTGTTTGGATTAATTTATTATTTTATAGATAAGTACTAGGTATACGTACATAACATGTAGGTATTATGTCTGTATGTCCGTTAAAATATTATATACATACGCAGTTTGTGTATTATAATTACGATGAGTATCGAGTGTCAGAGGATATGTGTGGTGCGGGGAGGTTGATGGGATTTGTGGAAGAAGGTTGTGGGAGAGGGTGTTAAGAAAAAAAGAAATGAATAATATTAAATTTTTATGTATATATAAATAATATTACCTAGCGGCGAAGACGAATAAGAAGCCGCTCGCTGTCGGCTAACTAACAGCAGCAGCCAGCAGGTCTCTTTTGTGTTTATATACCTACATAATATTATATTATAATTTTATTTGTATATACATATTACACCTATATGGATATATATATGTGTATATATAACATCACAGTGTAACACCAGCATACAACGCGTATACAGTGTGTATTATAAGTTACACGACAATCCCCACCCGGTCATCATGCCTGGCCGCAGCGGTGCGCTACTATCGCAAATCTGGTTTCACCTGGCTCGCGCATGCGCCCAACAGCAGGTTTTATCGTTACGGGCACCGCCGTCGACTGGTGCGTGACGTTTCGTACGTGTGACCGCCGTGCCGTTGTACCGTATTTTATTATTATTATTTTCTTCGTCGCCGCCGCCGTTCCCCTCCGTTTGTAATTTTGTTCGAAATCCACTGTCGCCGCCCGTGTGCGTGTCGCGTCGTATTGAAGCAGTAGAGTTGTAAACGCAGTGCGCGTCTCGCTGTGATTATCAATAATCCGTGTTTTTTTGTTCGTCCGTGCGTAGTTTCCGAGTGTTATATATTATCGTGTGGTTCGCGCGAAACACGACGATACGTTAAAATCCGCTGCTGCACTGACGATGTGCAAGTGAACAGTGTCCGCGCGCCTATCGTCCGTTACGAGTGTAACATATGATTAATTATTATTAACAACAAAATAATATAAACGCGACAGCTCTGATCTGGTGTCTCGCGAGTGACCGTGTTATTTTTTATCTGTATTGGTGACGCTGTTTTCTTTTCTTCGGATTATGGCCCCAGGGGCCGCACGACCCGTTGTGTTGTCATAGCCGCGGGCGTG
Organism: Melanaphis sacchari; assembly: GCF_002803265.2. Lineage (NCBI taxonomy): Eukaryota > Metazoa > Arthropoda > Insecta > Hemiptera > Aphididae > Melanaphis > Melanaphis sacchari. The sequence continues at coordinate 96,889 of NW_020271152.1, read as the reverse complement.
TAAGTGTGCGATCTACATGATGACCGTTGACCGAAATCCCGCAGTACTTACCACTACCGCCTGCAAACGCTGTTGATTGTCGGACGCCCTGCGATAAAAAGTGAGTACTTACCACACACCTTACCTACATACTTGTGATAACCTGTCATCGTTAACATATTTCTGTTCCCCCACTCCATGTTTACTATACCCATATTAGTCGCCAAAAAAAACCAAGAACATCGAACGGAAAAGGCGGTTAGGTTTCGCGCATTTGAATTGTCGGCGGCAGCGGTGGTCCCCGTATTCAGTGTAATATGCTACCTGCGCGCCGCCGCCGCCGAGTTCACGTATAGATTGCGTGCAAAGATGGCTGCCGCACGGTGACCAGGTAACCTCTATTACTTATTTGTCCGTATCTGCTAGCCGATTACGATCAACCACTGTGCGCGATTTCCAATCTATACGATAATTTTTAACACATTATGATATGTGTGGGTATCCGACTCTTCTGTTCGCGAATAGCCATGTCCTGCGCAAACATTCCCAAGGCCTGGCTCGTTGGAGGACGTAATGATTTCTACCGATAGGTGTGTTTTTGAGAGGGGGCAGAGATAAGACATGATATCGAGAAAGATACATAATATTATTGTACCTACCTACATAGTACCTACATTATTATTATTATTATTTATAATTTAATGTTGAAATGTGGTATCTATTTGTCATTAATTTATAATTATTATTGTTTTGATTTTTTTCCGCACATCATTCTGCAATGCGAAATAGTCGTGCCATTGATTAACGCGGAAAATAAAATATATAATATTATGGACCACGGCCAATACGTGCGCGGTACGTTGTCTTCTCGTCCTCTGGTGTCATATTTCATGAAATAATGTTGATGATAATTAAATATTAATGTTACAGTATCGTGACAATGTGTTCGGTTTTTGTTTTTTTACATAATTTTTGATGTGGTAATAAATCTGACGCGGGGGAGACGCATTGACGATGACATTTAAACCATTATTTTAGGTATTATTTATTGTTCGTTATTATATTTATCTTAAATCAGTAATCACTATATAGTATTCGAATACAACGTGTAATAACTTCAAATACACACACACACACACATATTATATATATATGCACCCGCGATTCTGTCATCAATTCTATTTTGTAGTGCGGCTAAACGGTACGGCCTTTCTTGAAAAACAAAATTGTTTCTCAGTCACACATAATATGTCAGTAGTGCCAGCGTGATCGTTTTCATTAAATATCTATATGGGTAGTTATTGTCATAAAAGTTGAGTTGTTTTGTAGCGGGCACGTCGATGTGTCGACATAAGGTTCTCTTTTTTCATCTGTGGATAATAAAATATAATGACACGAATTTACAATTGATTATAATAAAAATACTATAGGTAATATCAGAATCGCAATACAACCGTATTCTATAATGATTGATTTAGTGTTCAATTCATCCAGTATTATAAGTAGATACCACCTAATATATCAGGTACTTATATTATAAATAATAATCAAATGTTACTCCAAACATTTTAAAATTGGGATTGCCGTTCGATTTTCCTTGCGCGAATTTTTTATTCTTACATTTGAATTTAATATTAATATACATTATACGTTATAGTATAACAGTTACACATTAACCATAAAATATGGTTCGATAACTACATTTTGTTTGCTGATAAATAAAAACTACTTCATTATATATATTTAAAAATGATGTAAAGTATTTTTGTTAGAAAAAAAAAATAAAACATTCAGAACAAAAAATAGTAGGTACATTTTTTAGTGTTGGAATTTACTACTGTGGGTATGGAGTAAATAGCATATTTCTAATTTAAATAACGTAATAAAATTTGATTTGTTTTTACATTTATTAAGACTTTAAATTTAAGTTTGACAATACTTTACTGGGTATATTCAAATTTAATACACGATTTTGGAATGCATTTTGAGTTAATTTATTATATTTTGTATTTTTTTGTAGTAAATAAATATAACGTAATAAACCTAGGTGTGTAATTAGATAAATTATTAGTATTATTTTATTTTTTATTATATTTTAAAATGTTCTTATTTATTACATGTTAATATAAGTTTAATAATACACGAAGTAATACATATTATATATCTATAATATTAAAAATTTGAGAAAAGGTGTGTTAAATATAGTATTAAATGACAATAAATAAAAATAGTATAAAATATTCTTACTTATTTTATAATAAAAAAAAAAATATATAATATAAAGTTTGTTTGTGCAAATGTAATTCGCGTGGTAATTCGTTATAGTGTTATCAGTGTCATCCAATAGCGTCCGATAGGAGTACGTCTGATTTAATTTGAAGACTTGATGTATTAATTTGGGTATACGTGTCGTATGCTATCTACAAAAAATAACTACTTGTGTTGTATGTTATTGAACAAATGTATTCTTTACTTACCTAAACACTCTTAAACATTTTTTATTGGAGCTTAAAGTTTTACAGTTTTCATCAAAATTTTAAACTTTTTACAAATGTGTCTTTTATGCTTCTAAAAAACTTTCAAATAAATTGGTAGGATAAACTGAACGCCACCATCATTCCTGTATAGTTATCTTTCGAGTAGGTTTGTTGCTCCACGTGACCTTATATTACATTTTACTTTTACGCGTCTCCATAAACATTCAATTGTTTGTGTTTGATCACTTAAATGTGGGTTTATGAACTTCTTGCTATGAGAAAATGCGTAAATAGCTTTATTAATGTAGATATAGCATATGACTCACGTGTACCTTCATTTGTACTTAATTAAGGGATAAAGAATTTTGGTGTAGCCTTGCAAAAGTTTTTGTTGATTTTTCAAGAAAGTTTTTCGTTATGAAAAATATTGAGGTACTTTTACAGTGTTAATTTTTTTTATTCCATTCTATAGCTTAATTTTTTACACACATTTGCTGGATATCGTATTTTTTTAATGAAAAATTGTTTGTTGCATTATTAGTTAGATAATTGTTTAGTTTCTTTTTTTTAAAAATAAGGCAGTGATTTAATTTAAAGATGATTAGAGTTTTTGCAGTGTTGATGATTCTAAGGAGGGGTTGTTTTATGATGTCCGTGTCATTATCAGCAAACAATGCTAATAAAGTGTTAAGGTTTTCAGTAATATCGTGATAGTTTATCAAAGAAGGTTGGTCTTAATATGACTGATTTCCAAAGAAGTACAGCTTTGTTATTATGGAATAATTTCATTTCATTTTTTGTTTTTATTTTGATTTAAAACATTCGATTTGATGTAAAAGATTGAATTGTTTTGAATAAATATTTCGAAAGATCATTGTTAATTACAGCGTGTATAGTATGGTTTAATAGGTCATTTTTTATATTTTTGTGTTTAGGAAGTGTTCTGCATTTTAGTGAGTAAATAAGCAATGCAAAAAATGCTTAATGTGTAACAATAATGTATTATTCGTTAAAATTTGCCAAAAATTATTCAAAACTTTTTGCTCTACACTTAGCAAGTTTGACTATTATTAGGTAATCTAATTTCTAGATAATTTTGGAAAAGTATGCAGTAATATTTTTTTTTAATGATGTGGTAAAAATGTAGTGTATTTTTTAATTGTATTTTTTTATTAAAAGATTATAAATAATTTAAAATTAATAATATTTAAAATCTATGATAAATTATTTTATTTTTTTTTAAGATTTTATCCTTATTTAAGTTCAGAAATTTTATTTTAAATTAATGATTATTGATAACATTTAAATGTACCTAAGTAAAAGAATGTTGTTACCAACAGTTTTTGTTGATGTTTTTTGTGTGCTCTTAGTATATTTAATTAGTTTATTAAGTTATGTTATTATTATATTTTTTATTCAACAGGTAATACTTGGTATATTCAGTTTTAAATACGTAATCAGTGATTATGTTTATATTTGTCATTTTAAAGTACATTCTTTAAGAGGTTATTGTACGTGCGTTAGTGTTAACTTATCAAGCATATTATAAAAATAAATAGTAGATATGTATAGTTTTTCCTTCTTTTTTTTTCTTAATGTATATTTCAGTGTTTTCTGTTTACTAATATATATTTATAGCAAATATGTTTAGTTTAAAAATCCAGTTTATTTCCAATGCCAGATATTATGTGTATTACAAAAGTGTTTGAGAAACAGATGGGTATAAATATTGCGCGTGGAATGCACTTGAGTGTGTGGTAGGTGATAGTTTACTGGGGCACATTCTTTTCGGTGTAATAATTATTACTCTGTACGTAATAAAGTGTTCATATATTTTTTTACTGTTTCATAATTTTATCGCACTATTTATGATACTTTGATATAAAATTGTTATACAGGATATTTACAAGTAGATAAATATTTAATATTTTGTAGATTTGTAGATGTTAACATTGATTATAAAATAATCTCGTTGGTAATATTTAACGTCTTTGGTGTAAGATTTTAAATTTTAATACAGTTTTTTATTATATTCATGTTTCCATGGTATGTGTGTGTGTGTATAGTGTGTATAAATAATTAGCTGTTCAAGTGTTATAGGTCATAATATCGTAATTCATAGGTAGGATAAAATTATCATAATTGATATAAATTATATCTATTTAAATACTTAATGTAAACAAAAATAGTTCTAGTTCAATATTTCAATAGTATTTACTCAAAATTGGAAAATTAATTTAATGTTTTGTAGTAGTCATGGTTATTTATATAGATTATTTGTTTTTAAAATACCTAATATAAATCGTATTTGAACCAGAAAAATAAATATTACTTTCAATAACACTTGTTATACAATTATTATAGTTGGCAATTTAATTTTTAAATCGTATATTTAATCGAACTTTAGTAAAAAAAAATTAACCCGGGTACCTATTTTAAGGTATTCTATGTATAAATTATTATTTATTTGGTATAATTACTAAATATCAATTTAGTTTTTTAATTTAGAAACTGAACATTTATTCCCTTGGTGACTTTGGGAGTTGTAGAACATTAAATTTATATTTTATTTTTATAATATAATATGTAAAAAATAATAGGTATCTAAATACGTAATTATTAAAATTCAGTATAACATATTATAATGTCTTACTGTATGATATTATTTATATAAAAAATTTCATTAATCGTTAAGCTAATAATTAATTTGAATTAATTCCTGTATACAACGAGAATAATTTTAATTGAAGCTGTGTATTAATAAGTTTGGGGGTCAAGTATGATGTTAGTATTTTTATGTGTAACTCGAGGAAGTTGCGTTTCCTCCCGTTTTAGCTATAATGATAATTTAATTATTTTACTATATATATATAAGCCAAAATTGCATATCATAAATTCTAACTGTCTTTTTTGCATTGGATTTGTTTGAATATTTTAGATACCTTCTTATTATATAGAATTGTATTTGTAAATGTGCATAGCGGTTGAGTAAAAGTGGATTTTCGAAGTAATCACACTTTGAATACATTTATAAAACTAATGTTAGTGTAAAAAAAATAAAAATAATTTGTATTTCGTGTCATTTTTGTTGGTTTAATAAATAGTAAAGACTAAACGTATTATAAAGTTAGTTGTATTTATTCGAATATAATGTATAACACTTAAAAAAAAGGCAAGCCACAGATTAAAAGAGATTAGTAATAACCTTAATACAAGTATTTAAATGGTTTCCCAGTAAGGTATATTATTGAATTGTTTATTGAATTTTCATAAATGTCTACGTATTTGCACAAACGATGCCATTTAAATGTTTTAAAATGATTTTTACTTTTGATTATTATTGTTATCTGTAGTGTTTGAACGGAAACCAAGTCTTACAATTGCAGGAAACCACGAAAGCTCATTGTATATTTGTACTGAAGGTCTGAAGACACTCGCATATTATAGTCATTCCTCCGTATTTAGATTTATTTTTTTGTCCCACTTCCAAGTAGGTTATAACCACTGGCTGATGTAGATAAAACCGCCCATCCTCAGTTCAACAGGAAATGACTAGGCTCGTCCCTGTCTACTGTTATTATTTTCATCATTATTTTTCGTAAATCCCCTAATTTATTTGTTTACAAGGTTAGCTAATCAAATGTACTACACCGTGACTGAGTTATATTTTATTCGCAAAATTTGTTCTTACTTATTATTTTACGAGTATAATTTATTACAAAATATTAAAATTCAAAATGATTCTCAAATTATTTTATTTTAAGTTAATAAAAAGTTTTGATACATAATTTTAAGTTCCATAAAAATATATTTTAATAAAATGTCATTTTCATGAATAGGGTTTCGACGAATCAACCAACACGCATTAAAATATGATTAAAAACAATTTTCAGTTTTCAGTAATGTTATAGGTTATATGATTAGTCAGGTTTTTGAATTTGAATATATCTTATTTAAATTGTCTAAAATTGCACAAATAAATATTATTATTTATGTAAGTATAACTATTAAAATATTTAGAGTGGTATATTTTATAAATTGATAATAAGTTATTAAAATTTAAAAATTTATAAATGAAGTTTTTAATAAAAAATTATAAGGGAAATATGTTTTCACTTATTAATTTATGACAAAGAATAAGTACAATAAATAATAAATACTCGTTCCAAGTCATCAAAAAGAGCTATGTATTCCTTAACTGTTTTTTTTTGAAAAAATATGATGATTATAGATAAGTTAAAGATAGGTAAAGATAGGTTTAGTACTTATTTGATAAGTAATTATAATATTATTATAAATTAATAATTGTGTTCAATAATCAACTTTTGATTTGTGTGATTATAATAGGTATAACGTATAACAAGTGAACAATCTTAATAGACAATCGTTTAATCTATGTATATTGAAGATACTTACCTACCTAATCTAAGTATTGTTCAGTTTAGAAAAAATGTCAAAAAACCTTGATATCGTTTGGGTAAAAGTATTTAGGTAGTAGTTGTGCTAGTTTAAAAGTACATTGATAGATTAATGCCGTTTTACAACCTTGAAAACAAGAGTTTGATATTATGTTCTTTGTGTTGTCTGTCGATAATGATAAATATTTACGATTTATAAAATGAAATTCTATGTTATTGCTTTGGAAGTTAGTTAATAAATTAAATAATTTTAAAATCAAAATTATTATATCAATGGAAAAATGATTTTTTTTTATACTAGGTGTGATGTGAAAAAAAAATAAAAAACAAAATTGCAGCGATCTTACATCAAAGGTGCTAATAACAATACTATTACGTATGATATCACTGTATTGGATTATTTTATACCATTATTATTGCTGTTATATTTCTTTTCGTTTTTTATACGACACCCGTTTCAGAGATGCGGAATTTATTTATTATTTGATTTCGTGGGTGTGTTCTCAACATATGATTATGACGTGTTGCCTTGCATGGCGAGTCCGGCGGCACCGTTGTGCAACGTGTATAATATTAATTGTCGTGATCGACTGCGCGTCGCGTCGCTACTGGTTTTTCAATAATATTATTATGTATTTCTATGGTATTCATCCTCATAACGTCACTGGCTTGGCTTCCTACGAAAATATAAATTTCGCGGGGAATCTACAATCGTTACAAAACAATAGAGATCTTGTTTGATTCATATAATATATTATTATAAAAATATATGTTTGGGATAACTCAGTGGTTACACGCGGAATTGATCTTGTGGATATAAACTATCTTTGCATGTTTAAAAGTTAAAACAAACGACGCGTTACGATAATATAATGGCTGCACTGTTGACCTACGTTAACGACGCACTCCGGTGCCTGAGAACAATGTGTGCATGTGAATCGTCAAAATCGCAATTAATTCGTTCTTGTCGTATCGAGTTTTATTATAGAACCAGTAAGTCTTATTTCTCATATTATAGCGTACAATTAGGTATAAAATATATTTACTCAAAAGACACGTGCTTAAACTACCATAACGATAACAATAATATTTGACGGAGAATTAGAAGAATTTTAGGGTTTAATTTTTTTTTTTTTTTAAAAGGTTACGTTTAGATAAGAAAATAAATTATAACTCAATTTTTTATAAAAGTTGTTAGTATTTTAAATTTTTTAAACAAATTATACATAAAAGCATAAAAAATAATATTATAGTTCAGTTAATAAAAATTTATTTTATTTCAAAGTTGTGAACAGATCAGGATTAACAATGTTAAAGAAATACGAAAAATTAGCTATTTATACTAAGATAAAATTCAATTTTTAAATTATTTCAAAATGATATACAATTGTTTTCATAATATACTTATATAAACGGTTTAAATATCATAAACAATAAAATAATAATATTATTGTAAATGTTGTAGTTATTTGCTTTTGAAACTTGTAAGACCTACAAACGCCGCTTATGATAATATTTTAATATTATAAGATAGTGATTGTTATTAAAATAGTAATAATAATATTATGTAGGATCTGGATGCATGATGAGTCTTCTTCGTAGTCCAGTCGCTATGGTAGACCAGACACATCGCGGCGGCGGTGTTCCGTAACACATTTTCATTTGTAAACGTATGTACGCGATGATACGCCAATGTTATTATTTTTTTTTTCATTTCCCTTCTCGTCTGAACCAGGAATAACATAGTGTAACAGTATATAATATGTATTATAATAATATTGTTATATTTTATTTGTATAATACGGTATTCAATACGGTGCGTCGGAAGCTTCGCGTACAATAACGGTTTATTGCTGATTATTATACATGTGTATACTATGTATTGCTATTACGCTTGTCCGGTCTTCGACGCTCTATATTGTTCATGCATTTTAATGAAATTGTTCTGCGTGATAACAGCTGTTAGCTCCAACGATCGTGATCGGATATATTAAATGCGTGAACATTAAATTACATTATTAACAATTCTAAGAATAATATTCTGAAGACCATTTAATACAATTTGTACATTTTTATTAAATGCCCATTTGTTATTTGTTGGTTTTTCTTTTGAACATGAAATAATGGATTTTGATTCATTCAAAAAAATTAAGTAAAATATGTTTTTTGTTTGAAAATTGCTGAAGAAATAAAATTAAACGATTCAATACTAAAATTTTAATCTTAATATAACTGTATTTTATGATACATCTTTAATTTTTCTTAACAAAATAATTTTTACATTTCATTTTGTGTAAATGTAATACTAGTTTAACTATTAATAATATATTTTAAATTTATAAATATAAAATATATACACAACTATTTTACGTGTGCATTGTGTATTAGGTACATATAGAGCTGTTAAAAATATTTAATTTATTCTATGTTACTGAGTAGTGAGTACTATTGTCCATTTATAATTAAATTTATTGTTTTACAGGAAGTATATTTATCAGAATAATATAAAATATTCACCGAGACTTGCATAGTTGATATTTTATTGGAATGTGGGCGTGATATTATCGTGTTAATATCTGCACATTATTTTATTTTTAATTACCAATAGTTGTTATTTATTATGCTCTCAATATATCATACATATATTATGATAGTTAGTGTTCTGTAGTTTAAATTGGTATCCAAATTTTATGAATTGATTTGGCCTTATTTGTCAATTACGTCCTGAACATACACGTTGATATCAGAATTTTTTAATGTAGGTACTGGAAATTCATGTTGACTATTCAAGTTCAAAAATTGTCTAAAAGGTATAAAACCATGTTTTACTGATAAAGTATAACTAACACATTTTTTTTTAGTAAAAGAAGAATATATTAGAACACTACGAAAATGTTGGCGTTAAATTTGAATAGGTTTTAAAATCATACTTAATTTGATATTTTACTTTATATTAACATTAACTAGTGTGTATTACATTATCGCCACAAATATTTTAAAAAGTTAGTAGATTTATTTTTCATACTTAAAAAAAATTGTATATCTTTATATCAGTATATCATTGAAAGTTATAATTCATATAATTTATAACAAAAGTCATCTAACCACAGTCAAATGATTTGGTTACCATAATTTCGTAGTACATTTTACTAAATTAACTTACTAGTTATACAAGGTATTTTAAAATTCGAGACCGAACTATTGATAATATTACATTTTAATCACAATATACAGCATGTTTATCAAGTTGTTTATATATATGTCGGAAGTATAATATCATTAATATCATCAACTAAAATCGTTACTAGTTTTTTTGCAAATTTTTTTTTTTTTTTATTAAAATATACATTCGCGGCAGGAACAGCCATTGGAGATTATAAAAAATGTATTTATACAATACAATGTTATTTATATTCCTTGGTAGATATTGGCTATTTTGATGTATTTAAGTTGTATGATTGTAGTAGTAAAGTCTAGGCTGGGAATTATTTTAAAGTCAATAGAGGAGAAGGTTTCTGCTAGGAAATTGCGGCATTCTATAATTGAAGTGGTGAGTTGTATGCCACAGGTGTTGCATACGTTATATGGTTATCCCTTGACATAAGGTATTGTCATTCATCAGTGAGTTAGTAACGGATTTTCTATTCTATATATTTTCTATATATACATTTTGAATATCCAGGTTCGAAAAGCTTGGTTGGTAAAGGGATGGTTGTGAGCGTGTTCTGCCAATTGGTCTGCTTTGTTATTGTCGACGATGTTTTTGTATCCTGAAGTCCACATTAAAGATACGTGTTTGCCATTTGATTGAGTTATAAATAGTTGGTAATGTTTCTTATAATATCGGCATGTTATCGAGTATTTTGTATATTAATCAACGTGTTTAAATAGTTGTTTAGTATGTTAATAGATTAGCTTCCACACAAAAAAATAAATATTTTATAAATCATTTACCATATTAAATAAATATACTAAAAATATTAAGTATTTTATTATTATTTTAACATTGTTATACTATATAAGTATCTACCTGATGTTTTGAATAAAAATACTTAAGTTAATAATAATAATAAAGTTAATTGTATTTATTGTGTCAATTATCATAAAGTATTAGTTAAAATTAATTTACGAGTATAATATGCGTTATGAGGACGTTACACTAGTATTTATTGAATCGCCGTCGCTTAATGTTTTTTGATATTTCAATTTATAACACCAAAAAAACACAGGCAATAATGTTAACTCTAAGTCAATAGGATAATAAATAAGTTAATATTATAGGCTAATGAATTCTAATATTAAAACTAACAACTGAACGTACATTTTGTAATGTTTCGCATTTGTACGACGGAGATAATCAATGCGGGTGTGGCGTTAAAGGAATAGCTTTAACATAATATTAAACATACATAGGTATTTATTATTTGTTGAAACAACCATCTATACATACTTACCTATTTCATGTTTAAACAGTCTTTTACCAGTCTACAATGATAATATTTATTAAGTATTATACTTTTATAATTGATTTTAAATACTACACTAATAACTATGATATTGTTAGCAAGATTTTTTAGAAATTTGAATATACGAAAATGATTATACGACTTGCAAAAATGTTGAGATTTATATTATCATACTGTATAAATTAATGTATAGTATTATTCTTAAAGTTAGTAAAGTACAGCTTACATAATATGTAAAAATTATTCAATGTATTAAAATAATTAATTGATTACTACATAGCCATACTACAAATTTTTGGTGAAGCTATGTTATAATTTAATGTTTTATTCTTAACACATTAAAATATTACATATATTTATAATATTATGTTTATTAATTCGATTATAATATTGTTATAATATATCTGATGTATACCTATTTAGATTTTTTAATACGTTTTTTTTAATTCTTAGCCATCGAGATTCTTGTCACATGCGACAAAACATAAAATGTGTTCACACTGCATATAACTAATGTACCGGAATTTAGTAACAAAGTATGATCAGGTTTTCAACACTTCAATAAGTTACCATACGACGTGACAATAATAGCATACCTTGAGTTCTGTGTTTTGTTTCTAGCCTCACCAATAAAGAACCGTTAATATTTTTAAGGTTTTGTTATACATATAGTTTGAGTTTTTTCACATCGCTAGGTCCTAGAAAAGTCATCTACTTTTAAATTTTTAACGACATTAATTTTTTAATATGTTATAAAATATTTTAAGTAATTATTTATATTAAATTATTTTTACTTTTTGTATTTAGTATTATATTATTATCATTATGCAGATAATAATAAGTGTTTAATATAATGGTTTTTGTTTATCAACGTTTTTAATAGATATTACTGTCGGAAAATTATTTTGAAAAAATAAATTTAAATTCATAACATAACACAATATTAATTTATATTTCATTAATAATCTTAAATATACAATACTTGCTGTAGGTATTTTGTTTAATACGTATGCTGTATAGGTAAATATTATTTTCGTATAATAGGTCCATGTTATTACAATAGCTTACGTAATACATTATGCACCTATTCTAAAAATAAAAAAAAATTATTCTATAAGCCCTTATAATGTAGATCATGTTATACGTATGCTTTATTTTCTTAAAAAAAGTACCCACCTTTCTTTCATCTGTGAAATATAATATCTTTAACAATTTTTTAGGTTACCATGAATCCTGAAATGACTATGGCCATGAAAAGGCATGAAGAACGGGAGGCTCTGAGGAGTGTTATTCAACAATGGAATGCTAATCGACTGGATCTATTTGAACTTTCTGAACCAAATGAGGTAACTTAAATTAATTTACTCGCATAAAAATTTCATAGTTTTATTAACTATAAACTGGGTGTTAAGACTAAAATATTTAGTAAATATTTTACTCATATCAGAATTTTGAATCTTTGCTGAGAGGTCATAGTGAGAGTAGATCATTGATGAGTATAATAGTTGTTATTTATTTAAACATAAATTTAAAAACAAGATATTGTCAAAAGTAATGTTTGTATTTTATGTGCTGAAGTTTTGTGTATAATGTATATTTTATAAATTTTACGGTCTAACGCATGGGAACCCATAACAGACTGGGTAGGGTGTGCAAAAGAGCATAACACCCTTTATTATCATGTTTTGTAATTTATTATAGGTATAATAGTTAACTTTAAAGCATTTAGTATAAAAATCTTACTTATAATATAAATTTTATGAAAATTTAATGTTGAGATTAAAAATATATATTTTTCAAATTATTAATAGGTAGATTATAATATTATATCGTATTTATACTTTATAATCAATGGTAGTACCAATGTATTGCGATTGTTAAACTAATACTAAATATTATACTTAAAAAATAAAACAGTTATTTGTTTATAATATATCCAGTTATCAACCAATTATCAAGTTATAGATGTTTAAAAAAAAAAATAAAATATATTCTATATAATTATATTTAGGTAGTGACAAAAGATATAATACTTATTATTACTCTTGGTTTTTTTTAAATTATAAATTTAGGAATATTAATGTATGGATCAGTATAATGTTATTGGTATTTCAAGATATTTTATCATAAGGAAAATATGCAGCTAAAAATACATGTGTCAGTACGTATATTTGTTTTTTAGATCAGTTAAATAGAACTTAATTTTTTAAGTAGTTCTTCTCGGGTAAATTATTTATATTGCAGTACAACTAGAATTCTTATTTAAACCGGACATCTGGCCTCTTGAATAGCACGTGCTTTACAGCTTTTTTTTTTTATTCATATGAAAAAAAATATACACCTATATAAAGTTATGTAATACTAGTGTCTATATTATTCTATATCAAAGTATATAGATTATAATGTATAATAAAATGGGTTTTTTATGGTATAAATTAGTAAATTTGACTATCAATACATCATATAATTTATTATATTATTATATTATACATTTACGATTTAGAAGAGTATATTATGTGATTAGTTTGCAAATTCATTATATGTTTATTTATTTAATCGCGTTTAAAAATAATTGTGCTGACATATAATGCCATTGAAAGAGGGTTGCTAACTCTTTTAATCTAATATTTTGGTATTTACATTTTTATTTCTGGAGATTATAAAATTTGAAGTGGAAAAATTATAAAATATAAATTGTATTGTTGTAAGTAGATTTTTCGTTTAATACTTTTAATCATATACAATTTTTGCGAGATTAATAATATGAATAAAATTAATATTCATTAATATTTATGTATGATTAAACTCTATTAAAATAATACTAAAAAATTGTATTATGTAAACATATTTTAGTGTTCATTTAGGTATATTTTCTTAGCTTCTTCAAAAATTTTTAAAAAAGAAATACTTAGTCTATTATTAACTTCTGAGTTTAACAATTTGAAATATTTAAAAGATATTTTCAAGTTTTGATTCGATATTTATTATATTTTTTATTGTGTTTAGTGTAAATAGTGAAATTTTAAGTTTTTCATTGTAATTAAAATTACATTAAAAAATACAAATTCCTCGTGAGTCGTTACATATTTTTTATTGCTATTTATTTCAATAATTTTTAAAAGTGTTATGTGCTTTACTTGGCTAATTCTAGTTTTTATAAACATTGCAGTGAATTGAGTTATTATATTATAAAATTAATATTATATTGTAATAAATTATAATTTTTCATGTTTTTAGCTTATAAAATATTTTATTTTAAGAGTTATTATATTTTTAAAATCTAGAAAAGACATTGTTATTAATTAACTATTTTTTTTTGTAAAATACTTATCTTTATCAGCTATTGGTACATCATATGATTTATACTTTTTAAATGTATTTAATTGTTGTGATGTTCATAGGTTATAAAGTAACCTTTACTCATTTACATTTTTATTTTTTACTTAATTTTTATAATAGTACAGTAATATGTCAGAGTTAATGAAAGTAATGATTTCAAAAATAAATACAAAATGTAAGAGACATTACAGAAAAAAATCTTAAATGATATTTGATTTAATAACAATTTCGAATTTTTTTTTTTACTGTTATAAGTTTGCATTGTTTAATTAGTAAAGCATTTAGTTATATTAGAGTAATTGTAGAAATTAAAAATTTCCCTATGTATTTTTAAACAATACTTAATTACTTAATTGCATAATAAAATATCATATTTATTATTTATTTTAGTTAATTTAATTTTAAGTTTCTTTTCGCAGTATGAGAAAATACGAGATTTAAAAAACAGAAAATTATTTGTTTTTAACTAAGTTTTATTTATAAAAACTATTCATTCAAAATATCAATAAGTAGTATTAAATGGATATGTCCTTTGGAAGCACCTATAGTAGGACTGATTAGTACGACTACACTCTGAGGTACAATATCTCTGAAATATTATAAGTAAAAACAATTAATGCCTTTTAATTATTATAGCTGCAGTGAATATTTGTTACTTACAAATATAGATATTTATTATAAAATTTATTGATTATGATGGCTAGTAATGCTTTAATTTTATAATTTTTTTTTTGCAAAAAAATAAATAAAAACTTATAAATAATATTATTTTAATTTAGTAGGCCAACGGGTTAATGTTATTATATATATAATAATGTTATTATTGTATATTAAATTTTTGTTGGACATCTGTATTTTATATAAATCACGCTTGTACAATCTACATAAATATAATAAATATATTTATACATTTATATTTTAAATAATCAATTTAATTTTGTTTTAAATGTTAACTTAAATAAATGTTATTATAATTTTTATAATTATGTTTATTGTTTTATTATTATTATTATTATTATTATTACTGAATTGCGCATAGTTTTGAGTTGAATTATTTAGAATATTAAAATTTAAATATAATATTAACAAGATATTAATTTGCTACTGCATTGACCAACCAGTTATTTTTTATGTTACTACTATATTCCACGTTGGCATGAAGATGACCGGGATTTGCTCACGGAACGTCCATGGTTAATTATTATCGGAGAAGTTTCAATGGATAAATACAACGGTGAAAGAGACATTCTATATATTATTCACGTTTCAGGTCATTCATCCGATTTAACATGGTTGTGTGTATGTGTGTATACACTCACTCACATACGTAATATGTATATAAATTTCATTGAACACATTCATTGTGTACAATGTTCTGATTTCCAATGATGTGTCACATTGTATAGTACTGAAGACACAGTCAAGAGAAATGAAATATAATTCATAATACTACGAATCGCATTGTTGATGTCGTATTTGTGTACACTCTAACCTTGTCGCATTCTTCTACATCGAAGTTTAGCAAGATTGTGTAATTGTTATAAATGTTGTACCTATACTTGGTTAGATTATCGATAACTTAATATAGCGTATGAAATACTACCTATACCTTAATATTTGCAAGCAATAATTGGGTACGTGATCACAAGTGCGAAAAACCAAGTGTAACAGCATTTTGTGCAGTTTATCTTATAATGTAAAATGGCTTATCTGGGTTATAAAATGCACAAGGAAATTTAAAATGTCAGCATAAACTATAAATTAATTTTTGAACAACTTAACCACATGAAAAAAAAAGTATAAATTATGTAGTTTTTATTAGTAATGATTTATGTAAATAAATAATAATATTAATTTACAAAATATTTTATTATCTTAAATATTTAACTTGATCTAATTTAAACTAAACTTATTAACATGAATTAATATGAAATGATTATTACATTTTTTTAAAATCATTATTTTTACTTTATTTTCTTAAATGTGCTTTGTTTATTTATTATATTTATTTTATTATCAACTGAGTCATGTACATAAATAAAATATCTTAGGAATATAGTGACTCAGCATTGTATTTAATTATTGAACTAATCCGATCTCAATAATATAAAAAAAATTGCACAGTTAAACATTTCATTGTAAGTAATCGTTTATAAATAATTATCATTGTATTGGAAACTAAACCCATAGCATCGTATTAAAATTTGACCATTGAATACACCCACGTAAATTATATTTTATAATCACTGGAATTTGCTGATGAATAGGACTTTCATTCATATTTTTTGTTTATCATTAAAGTAGTAAGCACTTAACTTATAATTTTTATCAAATATAATAATTGTGTATCAAAGTAGAAAAATAACATTTTTGTTATTTGTTTTAGTATAATTTAAGGTTGTATTAAAATGTTTAATTTTTAACGAGGTCATTTGTTATAAGATTCTTTAAGTCAATGTATTATTATGTATGAATATGTTTTTTGAAAATATTTAAATAAGATATGGTTGTTATTAAAAGTTGTTAAGAATATGATTAAACAATTCACGTGTTACTTCAATATAATTCTAGTGGATCTTAGTATAAAAAAAATTGGTGTACATTTATTATGATATCAAACAATAAACATGTACACATTTATTTGAATTTCTGTACTAATAACAGTTATGTTATAATATGACAATTTTTTGTTTTACGTACTACTAATATTGTAGTCTTATTATTATTGTCAGTTATTAGCGTGTTATGTGTAGTAGTAATGTATTTTGTTGCTTTAAGTTTGTCCGTGGGAACTATAGGCAGGTGGTTTTAGTAAGGTATATTTAAAATAATGTAGCATTCATTGAAACAATAGTCAATAGGTATGGTGTCGTATTCTCCCACCAGTTTAAATAGCATTGTAAAAGTATTTATATAATTTTACGAATTTCTACAATTCAAAAAAAATATTAATTATTAAATATAACTGGTTTATTAAGAATATCATTTTAAACTTACTTAGTAATGATAATAATATGAGTAATGTGACACGGTAATGATTCATTGTTCGATATTGAGAACCACTGCATGCCGCGATGACGCATTTTAAAGTGTTCGTAACATTTCTCACATACCCATTATAGGTATATAATGGTACAAAACTTCTTACATTAAATGTTAAAAATTTCTCATCAAATAACTATGTTATTTTTGAATTGCAGGAATTGCTTTTCCACGGTGTAATGAGATTTTACTTTCAAGAACCTGGAACGGGTCAAAAAGTTGCTACCAAGTGCATTCGTGTTGCATCTGACGCAACGTCACAGGCAGTTATCGAAACCCTTATTGAAAAATTTCGACCAGATATGAGAATGTTATCTGTTCCAGAGTACGCTTTATACGAAATACACGAAAATGGAGGTAATTCATTTGTTTTATATATATATATATAAATAAAATATTGTTATTAATATTTACTGTATTAAATTTAAATGTTCATATTTAAATTGTTTTCTTTATGTAGACGAAAGAAAACTCAACGTTGATGAAAAACCATTATTAGTACAGTTGAACTGGCATAAAGACGATCGCGAAGGCAGATTTTTATTACGTCGAATAGATGAAAAAACAAATGTAAATATTTATTTTGTTTTTTAAATATTAGTACTTATTCGTCATAATTTAACACATTTAACTATTGTTTTTTTTAAAGATGCCTGCCGGGACGTTCCAAGAAGCGGGATCAAGTTTTAAGCGTAAGCTATCAAAACGAGAAAAGAAACAGTTGAAAAAGCAAGAAAAACTGAATCGAGCTAAAAGTCATGGTTTGAGTCCAAATGATGAAAATGATGCTGGTGTTGCTGAAAAACTATACACAGGTAAATTATTATTATCTTACGACTTATCATATTATATAAAGTAAGGTTTGGTTAGGTAAAGTAAAGTAAAAATTTTTTCTTGCAATATTATTCATTTTTAACTATTCAATCTTGATAATAGTTAAATTAATTTTTGTCTTGAGCGCATCAAATGCTCAATATAATATGAAATTTACTTTCCTTAGAACCTGTGATGATACTTTAACTGTTGGTTATAAATCAAAATATTATATAGAATATTAAAAGTTAATTGATTAAAACGTAAATAATTTAAAAAAAAAAGTTTCAATTGTTTACATTGTTAATGTGGTTTTTTCCACATATTTTAAATAACTAATATTTAAAATATTTAAACCTTAATTTTAAATTTATGTATCAAATATAATTAAATACTGTAATGTGCACATCATTGACCATTATATTTTTATTATAATAAACGATAATATTTCATTATGTCTATTTTGAAACTGATGTACTTTTTTAATTATAATAATCAATAACTAAGACTTTAATATATATATGTGTTTATTTTTTAATTAATTCTGTAGCTGACAACAGTAATGATTGTTAAAGGGTTCTTTGTAGGTGTTTGAATTGTCAAAGATTGATAAGTTTTTTCTATGTTAGTTGACTTTCTTTTATTTTAAATGTTTTTAAGAAAAGTTATCTATAATATTTAATATTATTCAATGTTTTGTATTTGTTTAAATAGTTTGATACCTATTTATAAATAAATATATATATTTATTTATTTTTTTTTACTCTATTCATAAAATATTTAAATATTTTTTTATTCATAAAAACACTTTATTTTCTACTTATTATACTTATGCATATTTTTTAATTAAAAAACAAGAGTTTTCAACTGTATATAACTATTATGTTAATAATATAATTTTATATTCATATTTTAAATTAGGTATACATAAGTACACGTGAAATTGGTACTTTATTAATATTTACTCAAGTTTTTTAATTATTTTAATTTTAAATAAAATAAGTTTGGTATGTAATGTTTCTTATTAATCTGATCTGGTTAATATTATTTATAACTTCAATAATAAATTTAGTACTAGGTATACAAAAACTGTTTAGCTTGATTGCCTTTTGATACTATTTAATTCAATAACAGTACTATCCGATTGTGCATCAAATAAAATAGTATGTTCAATATTATATACATTATTATTTTGTGTATGTATAAATAACATGTATTAAATTTAAAATTGGTAATTTCAGAATTGGTCATATTAAAAATATTTATCTTATATTTATTTACTTGAGAATTGATCATTAATTCACAAGTTTTGCTCCCAAATCAGAATTAGGATTGACAACAAATAACGATTGTAGAGGTTTGGTTAGAAATGGTTTGTCAACATAATTATTATTTTTTGACTAAATCATAACTTTTGGTAGACTTTTGAATATTATACAAGATAAATTTAGATATGTTAATGAGAATATGTATACAACAATAGTGTTATAATATTTAATGTAGATTTATTATTGTTATTATTTTATAAATTATTATACTTGCATAACTTTCAAGTATAGTCTTTCTTCTTTATTTTCACTGTGGGCTGTACATTAAAGTTCATACAAATAATATTTATACTTATAAACAATCTTATTTTTCAAATTAACTCTCAATGTCACTAGTGTGTAATCAAATAGTGATTTTTTGAATGAATAAAGGAAAAAGGTGTGTAATTGTGTTATAACCATAAAAAAGATTCTGAAAATGATTTCATAATAATTATATAATGTAAATGTGCAATAGATAATATTTTGTAACATAATTCTACGTTTTTGGTTTTTTATATTAACTTCAAAATTAATGTATGATTTATTTATTTTAGAGTTACCAGAAACAAGTTTTACTCGATCAATTTCTAATCCAGAAGCAGTTATGCGACGCAGACGTCAACAAAAATTAGAAAGAAAATTACAAGCATTTCGAAGTAAAGATGGTGGCCCTGATACAGGTGGCACTCTCAAAATTTATGGTGAATCCCTATGTAGAGATGTGCCTTATAAAACTCTATTATTATCTATTAGAGATACTGCCCAACAAGTTGTTAAAGAAATGTTAGCTAAATATGGTCTAGATAAAGTGGATCCTCACAATTTTTGTCTTGTTCAGGTATAATTATATTTTTATAAAATGTTTAAATTTTATGTATAAATTATCTTACATATATTTAATTATAATTGAACATAGGTTAACAATGCGATCACATTAAATGAAAATAATTCCGGGTTGAACAATGGAATTTCAGAGAATAAGGAAATACTCAACAACAATAATAGGGAATATATACTTGATGATGATGAGTGTCCATTAGCTATTTTAATGAATCATCCACAAACTAGAGGTGAGTAAATCACTATTGTTTATTATTTTTTTTTATTAAATATTAAGTTTAAAATAATTTAGGTTACCAATTATCAGTTTTAGTATGTATTAAAAATAAGATTCTCTGATAAATTTATCCTCAATAATTATATAATAACCAATAGCCAATAGGTAATACAATATCTAATTTGATATAAATTCATATAAATGAAAATTGATCCTACTTTTTAATAAGCAGTGATAATTAAATTATTTAAGTTATAACTTAACTAAATAAAATAAATATAAATGTGTATGTATTGTTTCTGTCTTACAAAATTTAAACACATTAAATTTCAGCTTAGCCGAATACATTTTGTGTTGTTTTCTTAAATATTAGACTGAATTGATAAAACTTATACAAATAATGAGGAATATAACTGTTAAAACTTTTTTACACACATTTAGAGTTATATTATTTTAAAGATCATATAGTGAAATTTATTTTTAAAACAGTTTTTAAGGAATTAAATAGAATCAGTTTGAAATATTGTAAAGATTTTGAAATGGAAATTTAAATAGCTTGAATATGATTAGATATTTTAATATTTAATAATACTACATAGTTCTCACTTGATTGGCTTTTAAATTTTAAACTAATCAAGAAACTAATGGTTTTAAAATATTATTTTTATTTCTTCTTTAGATATTAATTAGAGCTTGAAAAATATATAAGTATTCTTATCTATAGGTTAGAAATCGAATTTATTTATTATTTTTATTTACTCTTTTTTAAATTGTGCTAGTAGTTATCCATGTCTTAAGGAAAAAAGCTTGTCGAAAAATTGATATATTAATGTTAGGGTGGTTTCTAAAATTTTTAATTTTTTTTAGGGTAGGTGATTGAAAGTAGTATTTTAAACCGAGTAATTCTTTTAATATACGAGTATGTTAATTGGTTGGATTTTTCTTTTCCAACTGTTACAGTTGTCATGGCAACCAAAGAATAACATCAGTATTCATTTATTTCAATAATTAATCCTTATTCGATTTTATGGATAATTTTTATTAACTATTTCACGTTACAATTTCGATCACCAAAAATATATTTAAGATTCCATGTTTTTCCATGTTATGGAGAATGTATTAGTTTTTTATTGACGGGCTTGTGTTTACCTATTTATTAAGTTTTGTTGTAGTTATTTTTTTTGATATACTTAAAGATTCAACTGTTATTAAAAATGTTGTGTTTTGTTTTAAGTAAAATTAATTCTTCTAGTTAGGTATTTTTATTATTTTTTTGTCAACTACGTATTTCATATAAAAACAGTACCGAAAAAAAAAATAATGACATACTTGTTAATTGTATCTCCAGTGAGCGGTTTTTTGTTCGTGTAAATGTCTCTTCATTATATGGTTTCTTCTGTTCCTTCATGTATGAAACCACGTAATAATTAACATTGTATAGTTTTCACGCAGAGAGCATTTTGTTTTTGTTAAAACTGAATTATTTTCAAAGTAACTTTTAAAATCATATTAAACATTAATAAATCAGGATCATTATTAAAATTGTTTATATAAAAATATATACAAATAAATATTTGTGTATATTTACAAATTTTAAGAAAAAAAAAAAACAATATTTTCTTGAAAAGTTAAAGTTATATTAATTTTATTCCAAAAATATAAATTGCATTGCCTAGATATTTTTTTAGACATGATGTATTTTTTATACACAATAATATTTTCACAATATTACTGTGGACATATTTACTCCGTGTTTTGTACATTAGTATTGATTTAAGTTAATAACAATAATATTTAATGAAATAGAAAAATTATCATATCAAATTTGCGATGTTTTTGGGTAAAATATTTTTAGACTACTGTATTAATACCGGGTTACTTAAAAATTGATTTATGTAATGAGTAACTAAATCACATTTAAGCTCACTATGGATTCATTTAATATTTAGTGATTGGTTATACAAGCCGGCACTTGAGTACCTAATATACATAAATTGTAAACGATCATTAAAAGATATGTATAGAGGCTTACACATCGTCTCCGCTCAAAATCATTGTGACTTGTTCGATGACGATATACATTCGTAACCCTATTAGATAGCTGATTTCTTTGAATTTTTTATTATTTATATGTAATAAATTTCATTTTTTTAGATTTTGTTAAGTATCGAATGTTAAAGTTTATTTGCTATAATGAAAAAATAGTAAAATAGTAAAAAAAGCAATATATTTTGTTAAAATTTAATAAAATAAGTAGGTATAATAGATTGAATAAACTTTATTTTTTAATTTATCGAAAATAATAATCTAATTTTAAACTAGGTTTCTCGCTTAACCGATGTTACTTTTGTTATAAAAATTTTAAATTAATAGTATTTATTATAGATTTAAAGTTTTTTATTTGTCGAGTACAAAATTATTTATTTCATGGAAGTGAAATTATTGTCGTAATTAGACTGGAGTTTTATCCTGTTCACGAGGTATTTTTCGTTTAAATATATAGCAATTAACATTAAAGTTTTTATAGGGAATAATATGTTATTAGTATATTCATTAAACTCAATATGCAAAATTAAAAATTGATTATTGGTATGATTCGTATTTATAATAAAAATTATACATTTAATACAAGTTGATTAAAGTGTAATTTAAATCTAAACACAATTATCTATAGATGTTTAATTTGTAGTTGTTATTGATGTGTGGTACATTTAAATTTAATTTGCAACAATGTATTTAGACAAGAGAATATTTACGTGTGTTTAATACATAATGTTGGGTTAATTTACGATTTATGTTCGCCAGTATATTATAATAGCTGCAAAACTGCATTATAAACGTAAAAATTGATAAAATTGTATAAAAACTGTTTAGATTAGATAATTCACTTGAATTTAAAATGAAACAAACGTGGCTTACTAAGAAATAAAATAACTGAGAAGTTAAAAAAATATATATATATGTCAATTTTACAATATTTATGTCTAGAGTCGTGCATAATGAAATAATCCTTAAAAGGTTTATCTAATATATGTGCCAGTATAAATAAAATCTAGATAAGCGTAATATATTCAGCATTATAATTAATTTAAAATGCTTAGAAGTCATTAAACTCGTAGAGTGACAAAATAATCAATAATTATAGTAAATTAAAAATGAAATGTTTTACCTAACACATTTTGTTTAAAATATTTGATAACACTATTCAAAGGCGTGGGAAATAAAAATATATTTAAAAAAACTAATCAACTATGTTAAATTAATGGAATTATGCTAATGACAAATAAGTGTCATAGATTAGATACTTTTAGTCTTTAGATTCTGAGCGGAGCGGAGGAATAAATGTATTGATTTTGGAATAATATGTATTTTTTTATAAGAAGTTATTGATAAAATGCTTCGATTTTCAACTTTGAGAATGATTTTGGATAGAAAATCGGATATAGTTTGTACTTTTATTAGATAAAAATTAAAAATTCCTCTCTCTTTTTTTTTTTTTTAAACCGATGAAAATATGTAATAAATTAAGGAAACACAGCAATTTTTACACTTTATAGATGTTCTCTAAATTAATTTTTTAATTTTGTTATAATTCCAAAAAAATTTTTTTTTATAAATGTCAGTAACAAGTTTTATGAATAGTTAAAACTGCTTACTAATTAAATGCAAAGTTCTTAATAAGTAGTCTTATTACTAAAATAAAAAATATCAAAAATTTATAGTCACAATATTTTTTTTATATGTACCTATTTGAAATTAGAATTTTAACGAAATTTATCAAAATTGTTTAAAATTGAAAATTATTTTGTAGTTAAAAATTCATGAAAACTTATGGTTTTTATATAAGTTTTCAATTTTTCATAAGTATAGTTCAGTCTGAAACCATGAATTTTAAAATATTTACTAAGATAATTATTTTCATGGACATTATAAGTCCAAATTTAGACGAAATTACTTATTCAAATGATAAATAACGTTAATTATTTTGCCATAGTTTAAAAATATTCGTGGAAACTTAAAACTCTTATGTAGGTACATTCAATTCTTATGAATTTTATAATACACAATGACATTTTGATTTTTTTTTATGATACTAGTATCATTTATTTATATTTTAGACTATAAATCTACTTTAACTATTTTACGGTATTGACAGAGATAAGTTATTAAATTTTGAATTGTATAATTTGGTATAATATGGTGTTAATGTAAATCTAATAATAAAATGCAATATTTTCGGGAAAAAAAAACTATAATAACCTTTCTTTTCTAATATTAAAAATAAAATAAATAGATTTAATAGCTATTATATTAAAAAACATATGTAATATAGGTTGACGAAATATAGTCTTCGCTCAGGATCGCTCTTTGTTCACAATGATAATATATCCTTGAATTCAAATTAAATACACCTATAATATTGATTTACTCGATACTTAATGCACAGCAAAACGATACCCATTTGATTATCTTTTTTAAATTAAAAATTTTCATTACCCTTTAATACACCTATAACAGAACATTATATTGACATTACTATGTTTAGTTAACAGTTATTAAAATTTAACTTTTATTAAAAATTTGGCCATCACGAAAGTAACCAAAATAGTGTTGCAGAATTCATATTTTGGCTACAATTTTCAATTTTATTTTTTATTTTTTTATGTATATAAATTTTTTGTTTTGAAAAAGATTAGGTTATGTGTAATTTTACTTTCGATTTTTGAAATTTAGGAGCTAATACACTTTACCGAATACCCTTAAAAAATTAGATTCTGAACGTATTGATTTTACAATACATTTTTTGTTTGTGGAAATAATTTTTCAATATTTAGGGAATAGTCTTTTCTAACAAATTACATCTATTTTATACTTGTTTTAGGAAGGAAGGGAAATCAAAACGAAAATAAAATACTAATAGTTATCAAAATACTCGGGGAAAACTTAAAAAAAAAAAAAATAATATTTTCATTGAATTGCACCTTTTGCCAAATAACTATTCCCCAGAAAAAAGGTTTTTTTGTTTAACATAATTATGTAAAATATCTAATTCATATAAATTGTTTAAGTTTAAAGTTAACTTACAAATCGTCATTATGAAGAGAGAAATTTTTACTATACTGGAATTTTGTAAATTGTAGATTGCAGTACGACCAATGACTTTTTTCTCTAAACGTATTTGTATTGAACGATCAAAGACAATAAGGGTACGGATTTAATAAATCGGCAAATCAGAAGCCGTATAGTGTTGTCCTTGTGTGTCGATTTTTTTTTTATGTTATTATGTATAATACATATACGTCAAAGGGATAATAATGTGGTGGTATGTGTGTCAATGGCGGTAGTCGTATATAGTGGTTAGCATGTTTACAGAGTTTAGAGCGCGCAGTGGGAAAGTCCTTGTCCTCGACGAGTGCGCCGATAGCTGAAGATTTCCTCAGTCACGCTGTCGTATCCTATCGGTTCGCATGACGCGCTCGTGCCGCGGGATTCGTGATAAGTCTGTTATAAATTATAATTAATAATAATACAAACGAAATATAATAAAATGAGCCAATAGCTATAAATAAATAAATTATATGCGGTAGTCTCACTCAGTCGATGTCACCACATTTTTACCGAATCAATTTTCGTAAACAATCTTCTTGACTCATATAATCTACAAAATATAATGAAATTAATTTGTAAAAACGTAAAATATTGGTATGATAAAATCATATAATATTGTGCTCGCTCACAAAGTAGGTATATACTTCATGCCATTCCGAACCACCATCACTGGTGTCGTTTTGAACCTATAACAATAATATAACAATATCGCGTAGTTATGTTGGGCGGTGCGAGAAGAGATAAATTTTTTTCCTTGTCGCGTTCTAATATGGGATTGTCTCACCGCAACATCGTGAATCGAGTTTCCTTCTTCCGTACTGTAAAATTTGTAATATATGTATAATATAATCATCGCATGTAGGTATACGAAGTGTTCGCGCTGTCAATCCGAAATTCCGACTCGTACCGGGTTTTTGTGTTACCGCTGTTAATCGTATCATAATAATTATTTTTATTTATATTATTATTAAGTGTAGTACGGTCAAGGTTTTTTTTATTGTCATCGCCTCCGTATTTTGTATACGTACGTAACGTTCACACGACTCTCGCCCGGTGTTTGTACCCTGACAACGACGACAACACTTCAAACATGATGGATTGGGGTATACGACGTAAGGAAAATGACTGCAATGCGTCGACAAGACAGCCACGTTTGCGCGTGCTTCCGTTTTGTCGTCATATCTTTATGATACAGATATATAGGGTAATCTATTTAAATGGCTACATTAATTTTTCTAAGAAGAAATTATTTTGTAAAAAAAATATTTATTTCTATATTTTTACAAAAAAAATAATTTTCATTTTTTTTATTTATTTTTTAATCAGAAACAATATATTGTTTGATTTGCAAATATTTAATATTGAAAACGGGTTTTTATAAATAGAAAATTAAAGTTTAGATGAACGGTGTAAAATGACAGAGGGTACGGTGGCAGTAGTTCATTACGCTGTTTAAAAACGGTTTAATATTCTATAATCTATACCTATTGTTCATAAACATCCGAAAACAGTATTCTGAATTTCCTGATTGTGAAATATAAATTGAAACGTACAAGCTATTTGATAAAAATATAGTATAAAATAAGATTTTTTGTGAAAATGCAGTGTTAACATAAATACTTCAAACTATAAAAAAATATTTATTTTTTTCAATAATAACTAACGACTGAAAATTAGTGTATTCATTTAAATAGATCACTCCGTATACAATATACTTATAAGTTTAATACATCATATTAATTATGTATAACAATATTATAACATTCTTGCTTTAGTTTTAGTTTTATTTTTTAAATCAATTTGTCCCTAAAATATTATAATACGTGTACTAGGGTTATATTTAGAAAAGTATATATTACGTTTATTTACACATGCCTTGGTTGTCATGTTGTTTTCTTAATAATATAGGTACAGTGTAATATAGTTTTTGGGTCGCTGTTCGTTTGTGAGTCGTCGCGTAGTTTGGAAAGAATACACAAATGTACAAGACGTCGATAAAGTAGTGTGTATGTTACTTATTTTTGTTTTATGTCTTCCGATATTTTCTGTACACATGGCTTGTTTTTTTTTTTTTATATATATATGATTGTGGTTTTGTTGTATAAACGGCTAACGGCCGATGTTAACCGCGTGCCCCTGCTATATAGAAAAACGCGAGTGTTAGCATAATTAGTATTTAATGTCTATTGTATTTTCGGTTTATTATTTATGTAGCTATATCTAAGTGTATTACTTAATCTCCTTCTGAATTTTTTTTTAGATATTTGCATATGATTTTTTTATCACTAATTGATCGCAAATTGATCACAAATATATTGTTTTGATATACAAAAAACAACTTAAAACTAAACATATTAGTTAGACTACAATATTTAATGTTCAACAATAAAAATAAAAACCTATTAATAAAAAAAACTCCTTAAGGTTGGAATAGTACTGTATTTGCGAGTTTGCGACCCAATGTTAATCTGCAGATTATTTAGTTGTGTAATTAAACTACGAAATATTATTTTCTGTCAAACAATAATATTATATAACTAATTGATTTTCATTTTAAATAAATAAAATGAATCGAAAAGTATGACATCTATTTGGAACGTGTAGATATTGTGAAAAAATATAATAATAGAACTATGATACTTCAAAACATTTGCATTTTATAATAAGAATTTAGAATTTTTACTTTAATGGATATTTTTCTTTGGTGTATTAGTTTTACTATGTATGTTTTTAAGATCTTTGTAATAAGAAATTGTTTTGGATCTTATGTATACTTTTTTATGTGAACAGATAATTAAATTTTTGAAAGTCTATGAGTAGATCATTATTACACAATCATTATTATTTGTTATAAACTTTAATTTTAAAATTTACTATTAAACACTAATACTTTTATTTATTGACTATATTTGAAAGATACTTTTAATTCATTATTTATTTACATTTATAACAGCCTTAGTCACTGAGTATGTATTATATTATTCATTTGTGTTTTGGTCCAAATTCACTATTTCTGTAAAGGTTTAATTATGCATTAACTTTGTATAGTTCACGATTCATAATTCGCCAAATTGGATCGTTTCTTGACGATTATAATCAAGGCGCTTCACACTACTCAAATGTATTTTTATTCTTTCACATAAGTTGACGTAACTTATTAAATGTAAACCTTCCTTCAATAAAATTAACAGTAGACTTTTTGGCTGTTCAGTTGTTAGATTGAAAAATGTCAACGTAGCCATATTATTTTTCGGGTGAAATTTTAATTTACTGCGTGAACAGCAAATATCGGCATTGTCTTTATCTTTATAGACCTTTGTAAACGTGTAAATTATGTGCCAGGTTTAATACTTTTCAAATTATTTAGAATTGTTGAAATTATTTCGATATTTTATTCCAAGAAATTTGTAATTTTCTATTTTTGTAACCAGTTAGTTTGGCGTTCTACCCTTTTTGTATGTGGATCTATCGTAATTATTTTAATGCTTATCAGGCACACAATATTTTCTTGTATTAACAATAATTTGATTTGACTTATGTGTTTATATTATTGAAGATAATAATTTTTTAATGTATATTTTCTTGTTATTTTAATGGGTTTATAATGTGCACGTCACCTGGGTCATTTTAAGGTCAGGAAGTAGAAACTAGTCTTACATTAATGCGAGTAAAAATGTGTTCCTAAATTTTTTACTGGTCAGAGGTAATCCTAAAAGTAGATTAATATCTTCAGTTTTTATTCATGTATTTTACATTTATTTGTTTTAAGTAATTTTGTTACGGATATATTATCTGTTTATGATTATGGTGCGACTAATATTTAGTTTTATAAATTCTAAGTAGGTAGATTAAGTAGATTAAAATATATGATTATAACTTATAATTTATCATTGATTTTGTTATTATAAATTTAATAATGGATTTTTAATGTTAAATACTTTTGTACCAATTGCATAAAAAAAAATTAGGTCAATATTAAGTTTTCTAAATTAAATATTAATAGTAATAGTCTAATCAAAATTTAAGGGTATTAAAGTTTTATGTTTAATGTGATTGCAATGTTAATAGTGTATGCATGGATAAAGATTGATTATTGATTGATAAGCATGGTATAAAGAAAAATATGAATCGTAAAATTCTACACGTTTTTATAATAATTAAAATTATTACGAAAATTATTATATGACTGGAAACAAATTTGAATAAATTTTAATTAATATTGATTTTTAAAATATTAAATAATTTATTAAGTTGTTTTTTTTCATTACATACTTATTTGAATTCTTACTTACTGCAAACACCTATTTAATTAAATATAAAATGTTTTTAATATTGAAATATATGAAAATTGTACTGCTGTCTTACGGTTATTATTATTACTAAACAAATGTGGGTAGTTGGTTTTTTAACCGTTAGATAGCATACCAAATAATAAAACAACTGCTTCAGTAATACGCATTTACCATTAAAAAATCTATAAATTTGTATAGTATGAATAAAATATATTTTCTAAAATTATTTAAATTTAATATATTTTACGATTTAATATATATATATATATATATATAGGTATATTCACCTATGAAATCTTTAATTTTAAAATACTTATTTAAAAGTTTAAAGTGTATGTTTGTTTCATTTAATTATACAGACATGCTCGTAATATTTTTTTTTGATGATCGGTTAGTAATATTACATTCAAGTTACATTAATTAGGTGCAATATAAAGTTTTATATTTTTTATTTTCGTAAGCGATAAAACTAAACAAATTGATAAAAAAAACTTTTTTTGACGAATTATGTTTTATTTTTACGTTTATTGCTTAATTATATTATACAAAAGTTGTACTAAAAAATGTTTATTCGCGAACCTAGAATTTAGAATTATTTTTAATTAAGATTAAAATTTGTAACTTATATGCATAGACGTAGGGGGGTCAATTTGGGGGGGGCTGTAGCCTCCCTAGAGTTAGACGTGTACTGACTTGTGAAGGGCTTCGTATGCATTCTGGGGGGCTATTTTTTGAACTGGGGGAGACTAAGCTCCCCTAACTACGCCTATGTTTATACGTAATCTTCAAATCATTAGCAGTACATTATAATACTTTTATTGGTAGTATAAATACGGCGTGTTGTATAGGCATTATTGGTACGTTGAAGTGTTGTTTCAGTCGTGTATTTAAAACATACATAATATTATCGTATTATTTCATAATCATTTGTTGTATTATTTTATGTATGTTGGAAATCAATTGGCTAACTATTCGTATATAGTTTTATGCCACATAAATGATACAATGTTTAACTGTTTGTTTTTAGCTATGTTAATTATTAACAATGAAATGTATAATATACTGCCTACGTAATTTTCCGGGTTATGATTAATGATAATTGATGACAGTTATGAATATCTCAATGTGTATACTGTGTGTACTCTATATACTGTATATATTATATTGTCTCTTGTTCTTGATGAATAGTATTTTTAAACGTAGTAATTGTGGTTTATTGTCAACAGTATTCTAAAATATGAAAATTAAATACATGGGGTAAATTACATTTTATCTAAAAATTACCAATGAATAAAATAATAAATATAATTATAATATTAATTAAGATGTAGTTTTTTTTTTCATATTGAAGAAATTATAATATGTAGTTAAAAAAATAGATTGTCACAATTTATAGCTAAGAATATTTTAAAAACTTATGTGTTTACTTATAATAAACTACATTTTTAATCTAGTTGAGAGAAGTTTTTAATCAGAATTCAGATCTTATTGGTTTAATTTATAAATTTATTTATTTATATAAATTATTGTTTGTACAAAAATATAGAATTTTTACATTTGGTATTGGATAGTTGGCAACCCGATAATTGATGTATTTTTCTATGAAGCCTTATAGGTTTCCGACGACCTAAATCATATATTTTATAGTGGAGCCACTTGTTCACCCGCTTCCCAAATAACAATAACACATTATTTAATTTTTGTATGGCTTGGAGATAAAACTCATAAGAGATTTAACTAATGCTTAGAGATAAAAAAATTACGTTATTCCTATGTAAAATTGTATTTTATTATCAAAAAAATGTCATAGATTTATGAAAAATCTATGTGAAATGTATATAAACTAGATTATAGTTATATGAATACTTAATATTTGTGGAATAAAAAGGAGTAATCAATTTATAGTAATTGAGCATACATTTTTATTACTGGTTTACTTATATGCATAAACTATACATTAAATTTATATCGTTTATTTTTATTTATTATTATATAAAATATTATTTACATCCGTGCCTCATATATATCAATGCAGTTTATTTTTTTATCGAATGAATAGGTAATTTCGATAATTTAATTTAAAATGTAAATTTCTAATGTTATAAAACTATAGATGTTTCGTTTTTCTGGAAAACTAAATATATTATGTACCATTTGTGTTGAATTGTAAATAATATACTTAATACATATATTATGCAGTTATAAAAGATAAATATAAAATTTTTATTTATTCTTTTAACCCTAATTTATATTTTTTTTTTATAGATATATAAACTGAAAAAAAATATAATCGGATTTTGTATAGATTATAACGATATGTATATATATTTTATTTTATTTTTGCTTTAGGTAAGAATGTAATCATTTTCAGTGATTTAATTAAATATTAATATAATAATATTTTATTTTATAACTTAACTAATTACCGTCTAAGCCTAATGACTCCAATGGGAAGTCGTTTCTCTTATATAATACGTTTCTTTTATCTAATATCAGATATTTTGTTGTTAATTTCCATTAAATAGATTGCATCATTAAAAACAGAATTATTTATCAGGTACCTATGCATTTTTAAAGTTAATAGTTTTTAATTTTTAATTCCTTCTCTTATTTTTACTTTTTTGTTTAGTTACAAACAATTTATATTAACATATATTTGTAAGAATACCTTAGTTTTTACTATCTATGTGTTTGGCAGATTCTTTTGTTTGATTGAAAATAAATTAAGGGGTTGTCCTTTGTCATAACATACGTAAAAAAAAAAAAAAACCATAACATAATATGGTAATGCAGTATTTATGTATTACATATATTTGAATTGCACATATATTGTACCCTTAATTTAGTTACAAAAGCAGATTACTATGATACTTAGATAAGATAGTGTGGTCGACACGCGAAGGCCGTTTGAAAATTGGTAATCAAATTAAAAATCGTCCGTTTGAATTATTCGAAGTAGTCCATATAATTTATTTACAAGGTTCAGAACACTGAAATCAATAAAACACAAAAGTGACATTGTTTTGAAGTTTTTAGGATATAATTATAGTGCCAATATAATGGAATCATTTAATGACGAATTTATCTAATGTTCCAAGTATAATAGTATTATATTTCCATGAAAAATATTTTTTATGATAATATAGCCATGCATATATTGAGCCATTAATTTAATATAATTTTTGAATTTGATTGATTGATTTATTTATTATAAATTACATGCTCATCGAAACTTATAATGAGTATGGTTAGGTTTTATATGTAATACAAAATGGTAAAATTTGCATTTTATTTTAAAAACCATTACTCTTAAACTTAGCCCTTTTCGTTTATATTATTATAAATATTTACCTAATAATTGTTTACACTTCTAACACTAGTCTTACTAACAATTAATGAATTAATTCTTGAACAAACATAGTCGCGGATTGTTCACAAGCAAGATAAAATCTTATCTTTTACTAGATATAACCAATCATATAAAAAAAAAATTAACCAAAAATAGTATAAAAACAATAAATAAATTGTAGACCTTCATAAGATAAATACAATCTTATATTAGTGTTGTCATGTAAATATTTAAAAACTTTTTAGGGTGGAATTATTTATTAATATTATTGATTAGAATATTTAAAAATATTCAAAATAAAAATTCTTTTCTTTAATTTAGTATGAGGTATATCTTCAGTATGAACCATTAACCAATACATTTGGATTTTCGACGCTAGGAATTAATACCTAGCTTTAGTTGTAATTAATATTGATTTTGTATATGTTTCAATAGATATTTATTACAGATAAACAAAAAAATGTAGATTTTTAATCTATAGTTAGTGATTAAATTATTGGTTTTCGCATTAATTTCGTTTAATCCCTTATATTACAATTTTTTTTACTTACGATTTAAATTCCACGTTCTTATACAATATACCTTTGCTAATTATAATCATTTGTTCAAGCATTAACAATTTTATACATTATTCATTATGAGAAAAAACTATTTATTTATTAATTTAACCTAGCAGCGTATTTAAAAAGCACAAATTTGAATATGATTAACTTTATAAAAATTGTATTACAACGTTTATATTATTGATATTTCGTTTTATTTATTACCAGAATAATGTATTTAAATTCTAAATGTAAAAATTTTAAGATAATTCTCATTTTTAATGTTTGGATCATATTTAGATTTAATTTTGGTTAGATCACATCGTGTTATTTATTTATTTATTTTTTTTTTTGTGAAGATAGCGCCACCGTTTTTAAGGGTCTCTTTTGTATACAATTTTGATCGGCGACTCGCCAATTCGCCAGTCATACTTAATATATTGGGCGTTTCAGCATAACGTTACTTGTGTTTTAACTTTAAATCGTATTTCATAAATTTGATTAGATTTTTTATTATAATAGTTAGTTAAATTGTGTAAAATATGATTGGTCTTTGGTCATATACAAATTTTCGCCTACGAAACAAGGAATGTGAAGTACTCTTAGGTGGTATAGTATTTTTTTTTAAATTTTAAAAGCATAATAGTTTTTATTAAATCTTGATTATGTATGTATATTTTTCTAATTGATTTTCAATTTTTAACTCAAATAATTAAAAGAAAATGATATTTGTATCATTATAATATTAAATCATATTAACTGTGCACAATAATATTATTATTCTTAGTAAACAATAAATATGCCAATAGAATTTAATTTATAGAATTATGTATCGTTTGTCAATACAATTAAAGTTTTAAAAGAAATACGTTTAATGTAATAAGTATAGTATGGGTTAAGTCGTAAATACTTTAAATGTAACTTGGTATTAAATTATGATTTCATTTATACAAGTCCCCGTAATTAATTGATTAGTTTTAATTGATCTTATTATATTTAACAGAAATTAGTATATAAGTAGTTAAAGTGTTATACACTAACGCACTAACAGTTATTATTGGTTTTTGTTCAGTCAGGCAAAGTTTAATATTTTTAAATCTTAAAATAGTAATTATTGCTCTTCATCAAAAAAGCTATTTGATAAAAAATTAGTTGCAAATAATCATAAAAATTACCACGATAAATAGTAACATTTTAAAATAAGCTGAATTAGTATTTTCATTATACTGTAGTATTGTTGTTAATTATTAGGGAATTGTATTCATATTTGTTTATTTTAATTTATTGTAATAATTTCAAATTATTTAGTTTCTATTTAGTATATTGTTTTCAATTGATTACCAGGTTGCTTATTATGCAATTCAAGTTAAATATTTCTTAAAGTAATATTAGTGTATTTTACCATAACTAGCTTAGTTGAACATTCATTTGTGTTTCTAAGTTAGATTCCATTTATTTGTTGTTTTTCAAAAACCAAAATAACCAAACGGAAGGTGGTTTAAAGGAGCTGTTGTCTGTACACTCAACATTATTCACAAAAGGGCTTATAGAAATTGTATTATGTGTTAAATAAAAATATGGGTCGCTCTAGGACTAAGGGTTTGTAGTGACGATAACGCATATTGGGAGGAAATCCTCTATTCATCCTTTTGATTTTTATTCACGTGAGTATTGCAATCTTGAATTAGAATGATCTTACCAAATCCTCATATATATATATATATATATATATATATATGTGTGTGTGTGTGTTTTGTATTTTAAGTATTTATTTTTCCGACATATTTTTTGAATATTCGAGCTGTTTATTTTTTTCCATCATAACTATATATATGGTTCATATATGAAACGCGTCCGCGTTGATGAGTTAAGTATAACTATTTGTGTAATATGATTTTCATTGAAATCTATATCATTTTAACTTAAATATCATTTTCTGGATGTATTTAATTTACTGCTGTAAATATCTCGCAAGGTAGATTGATCACGTCGTGGCTTTAATTGTAATTTAATTGACGAAACCTGAGTAGTTATATTATTCTACAGTGAAATTCCGGAGCTGAACATATACTAGGTTTAACTTGTTTAGACTCGAGGGTCTACTACAGATAGGGTTTGTGTAATGCAGAAAATAAACGTGAACTGTGTATGAAACAAATTTTAATTGTATTTTACGAAAACAGTTTTCAAAGAGACTTTAAAACCCAAGTAATGTTTTGCTTTAGGAATATGAGTGGAATTTTTTTTTTTTGTTATTAAATTTCATTATTTTTAGCCCCAGAAAACTACAAGAGCTACAAAATTTAAGTCGAGTTCTATGCCCCTAACAAATAAGTATTGATATATTTTTGTCTATACTGAATATATAATATATATATTATGTATATATGTATGCATAAATAATAATAATAATAAATCGTAGTTATTTTATACGGTATTTCTTTTAAATGTTTCTAAATCCTAGTATAGCTTATAATTTATTTAAATGGTAAACTAAAATATTACACTCAATTAAATCATTGCTCGATTCATTAATTCATTGTATGTTATTTACGATGGAAAAAATATGTGTTCTATTTGGACTTGTCATTATAAATGATGTACTAAAATTACCATTAATTTCAATTCCGAGAAACGTTAAAATTGTTTCAAATTATATTTTTTATTTTGAAATTTTCATTAACTTAAACAAAATCTTTGATATACTTGCCTGAGGATTTAAAAATATTTAGCTACAGTTTATTAAATTTGAATTTTTTTGTGAAATCTGGATACTGTAAAGCAATAAAAACCATGTATGAATAAATTAAAATTGTTCTTTCTTAATATATTATGATAATTGTATTGTCTATTTATACATTATTGTATAGTTGATAGTTTTACAAAATAATTATTGTTTATTTTAGGTAACTTGGATAAACATATCAATATTTAAGGTATTTAATTTCAAAACCTTAAATTTTGTTTTTATTCATAATAATATTAATTATTCATATAGTATCCCTGAATTACTTAATTGTATTCGTTAAAAACAGTTTATTCAAGTGTTAAAAATACGGGTTATTATATTAATTAAAAATTTATTTAATTAATAAGCATTTTAATATCTGTTAATTTGTCACTTATAAGCTTAAAATTAGATTATTCGTGTAATTCAGTATTCCAATTTTGTTCATAAGATAAGAAAAGAACATGTAATGTCAAAAACATTTATTGCAATTTAAAACTTATTGAGTTATCGCATGTAGACATGATACGAAAAGGCAGAAAAAACTATTGTAAGCTATTGTATCAGTTAAAAAATACATTGACTGACTAATAAATCAATAACGGAAAAATTGGTTTTTCGAATGATGTATTGTTAATAAAGTAATTCTGAAATAATCCATTTCTTTAATTATTTCAAAGATATTTAAAAAAAAAAAAAATTATTTTTGTAAATAGTACCAAGTTAAAACCAACATTTTATATTAACAACATTTTAATTTTTAGTAATATTTTTTTTACTAGGATATTCATAATGTTACATAAGTGTTCTGTCCAAACTTTCATGTTTTAGATATAATGATATAGTACTTCATTTTATATATGTATACTTGATGTAGCATAATGATGTTTCGTAATCAATGTGGGGTGAAAATATGATAAATAATATATTTTAAATAATATTTACATTACTATATTTATTATTATTTAGTACCTATCTGCTGATGGTGAAAAATTCATGTTTTACATTTTTTTAGTTTTTAATATCATTGAAACATCATGATACATTTATTTTGTGACTCATGATTTATATCGTTAGTTAAAGTAGACTACAAATCCTTTGTATTTGTATACAATTATAAATAATAATTGACATAAGATATATAATAAACTTTTAAAAGTAGTACGCCCAGTTTTTAGTTAATTTTGAATTTTATTTATATTAATTTTGAAATACATAAATCATAAAAAGTATTCAACTTATATTTTTAATATCATTTAAATGAAATAAAAACATAAAAGACACCTATGATATACTAGTGTATAACGTTGAATTGATGTTGTTTTTTATTTGTAAATTATAGTTCATTATTAATGTGGAGTGGAGTGACAAGAAGGGGATAATAGGAGTTTATTGTTTCTTTAAACTTAAAATATCTTTGATAAGTAATAAAATATTTTATAATTGTGTATTAATATTTTTTCTAAAACTTTTTCTTAGAATATGAATTTAAAAATTTGAGTAAATGTTGAAAAAAACAAGTAATCTACCTATAGATCTTTGTATATCATCGATGAAATGTGAACAATTTGACTGTTGTTAACTTTTAAGTATTATTCAAGGTTTTCTGATAGTAAATACAGATGTTTTTTTGGAAAAAAGAACATTGTATACAAAAAAAAACAAAAAAAAAAAAAAACACTGTAGAATATATTATTGCTGAGCATATTATTTTAATTACTACTTATTATATTGGTGAACATTATATAATAATGAATTATAACATTTATGGAGTGTTTTTATACGAACTCTATATAAACAAATATTGATGTATTGAAAATATAATCATGGTTATAATTGCATAACGTATTATATGTTTAATATTGTTTTTAAATATATATTTTAATGTTGAATATTGTTACTGTATGTTTATTTAAATATTTGATAACAAGAATATTGCGTAAGGTCATGACACCCACGTAACATAGCGTTAATGGCATTTTTATTTCTATTGAGTTTCTATTTTTTGGCCTGTAATCAAAAAGGCTTTTTGGAGTTCTATTGTTCGATTAATCGTATAAAATACGTATAATGTTGCAGTACAAACGGAATCAAATGATGGCTATGTATTAGTGAAAATATTTACGATATGATAGGTAATGGAAAAATCGCATGGGATTGTAGGCACCTATAAAATGTACTATAGAACTTTTTTCTTTTACTTTTGATTCAATTTATGTTATTCTTCTTATAGCTTTCAACCATTTTCAATTTAATATTTGCTCATAATCAATGAAGATATATTATTTTTTATAGATAAATATTTTTTTTTTTTTTAGATATTTTAATCAAAAGTAATATATTAATATATTTTGATACTATACAAAACTGAATTAAATTTAAAACTAAGCAAAAATTGATAAATAATTAAAAATTACAAAATAAGGATTTTGAAAACAAAAAGTTTTATTTGTTTTTATCCTATACCAGAGTTATAAACTTCATAATTATCATATTAAGTATTTGTCATAAAAATAATTAGGTAAATGATTCGATATTTATATTAAAAATAATTTAACATAAGTATATTATTGATTATTAAAAAATTGATAGCTGTTATTTACTTAAAATCTATTGCAATATAGAAATAATTCTATATATTTTTGTACACCTTCTTTTATTGTAATATGATTCGTTTTTATTACTATCAGTCTGCAAACAATCAAGGTTCTAAGGTAATTATCATGTTTTTGTTTTCAGACTGTTTCCATTTTCAATATCTTGTCACGTAGGATTTATATCCACCATGTTGGCAAAGTTTCCTCATGAAACTTTCGTTTTTTATTTTTATATATCAGCCGTTTCAACTTTAATGTATGTTCACGCTGTGGAGTAATGGTTCTAAAAAAAAAAAACCTAATCTAAGTACTTTCATACAACTATATAATTCTACATCATAAATCATTGAACTCGTTTTATAGGTTAAAATATGTTGGTGATGAAGGATGAACAAAATATTATTATTTTGTATTATTTATGCAAACCCATACATCATTACTTTATAACGTATATCGTTTTTGAGTTACATACCTCTCGGCGTTTTAATTTTAATTATTATTAGTTCATATATGTATGTACAAAAAAATAATGTGATTAAAAATATTTTTTATTAAATTATATCACTCATAGAAGTATACAAAAAAACTAATAAATTACCGTATTAACATACTTTATGCTTTTACCGCGTGTGTAATTATAACAATACAATATATTATATATTATAATTAGAATCGACATTATAATTTCGTTATTGGTTTATATGAAAATCGCGTGTTCAT
Organism: Melanaphis sacchari; assembly: GCF_002803265.2. NCBI lineage: Eukaryota > Metazoa > Arthropoda > Insecta > Hemiptera > Aphididae > Melanaphis > Melanaphis sacchari. Next base: position 56,651 of record NW_020271152.1, on the reverse strand, counting down.
AATATTTAGGGTGTGTCTGTGGCAAATGAAAATTTTGAACGGAACAATAACGAAAAATTTTTTTTTAATATTCTGCATCGTTGGTATATTGCGTGTAATGCAAAATCGTGTATCCGTTTTGTATTACTTTATTACCTATGTATACATTTGATTAAGATATGGACAAGTCTGATGTATTAACAATTTTCATATTGGCGATAAATTTGTACTTGTATGTGTATGTTTCTCCCATTGTCATGGTAGGAAACTTCACTGTTGCTTTATGTATTTCATCGCCGTTCCGTTGCGTTTACTTTAGGTACAGATGGTTTAATAAACAAAATACTTATGTGTTTGTGTGTACATCGTTTGTTTCGCTGTGGTTTATATAATATACAATATATCCGTATTCTATACATATTCTTTCAACTAAAAATGAAATGGATATTGATTTATAGTAGGCGTCCCGGAAATATGGTTTTAGTTTTGACAGTCGTGTTTGTACAGTTACGATGTTTGTGTTTTATGTGATGAATACTTTTGTATATTATATTTTATGTAATATATTGATAATCAAAGTAGCAGCGTAAAAGTGTATTAAAGTTTGTTTATGTTATTCTTTTATCTGTATTAAGTACCTACTATATCAAATTTGTTTGATTTTAAATATATTATATATTTATACTTTTTAGACAAAACACGATAATTTTTATATACCTATTACATTTTATCGATAAAATAACGAAACAAAATGTTTACTTTTTTACAAATTTTACTAGTAATATATTTTAAAATGTAATTAATGTCTTTTCTCAAAGAGGTTTAAGTACCCCTGTTATATAAAATTATACAAAACTAAATTCGTTAATATTTACAGTATAATATTTATTTAATATATAACTAAGTGTGTATGAAATTATAAACCTAATACGAAAATAAGCTAAATAAAAATGTATTATTTCATCAGTGATCAATCTATTGATGTTTGATCAAACTGATCAAAGTTTATCAGGTAAAAAAAAAAATACTTATATAATAGCATTAGAATTACTTTTTAAAAATAGTCTTCTGTCAGGTTTGAAAGCATTGTTGTGTTCTCTATTATATAGTTTTTCCAAGGATAGTGTTTTCAATGAAATAATACATAAAATGTTGTACTCTCGTTTTTAATATAAAAATACATTCATCTCGTCTAAAGTAGTTCTTAAGTTACGTTGTTGTTATACATCTTGGATTTTAATGTACATAGTCAAGGCTATTGAGAGTTTTCGACTGAAACATTTCTTAATATGATTTCCGAAAATGTATTGTGAATATAAATAAATTGCGTACTTAGGTATTTACAATTTTTAATATTGGTTCTTATTTTTTAAATGGAATTAAAATACGATCTAAAAACATGGTTATTTTTCTTGGTAGAAAACATTTTAGACATTAGTTATAAATTTGATTTATGAATTATTCATCGACTCAAAGTTTGAACGCTGTACAATGTAAATATTCGTCTCGCGTAAAAATTCGATTAATTAATAACGAAAGACCCTGTCAGAAGCGTGAAACAAATGTTATGTAAATGCCCTCAAACCATTTTGCCCAATTAACGGCCATAATTATTTAGTCCGCGGTGTACGCTTTGGGATATATAATGATGTATAAATATTATGTATGTATGTTTAATGGCATAGATCCATTCAAAACCTTTAGTGTTAAATAATAATGAAAATGATAATAGGTTAGTAGTTAATATGATGCGTTGATGACACGTTTGATTACATTTCGGTCGAATTCAGTTTGTGTGATGGTCATTTTCGTTTTCCACCTATTTACATATTTCTCTCAGAGCGTACATCATTTTCTGTGTATAAAATATAATTTATAAAGTATATAGTGCATTGATGGTTCTGGTATTTTTTGATACAGATAATACGTGAACATACGTCGTATCACATCGGCCGTTTCTACAGCAACTATATGTAGGTAATTCTGTTTTCTTTTTCTTCGTCGTTATCTTGGTCCCTCGGTGATAAATTATACTTTTAGTGTATGTACCTACGTCACGAATTTATTCTTCAAAAGTTACTCGAGGGCACCACACCCGAACGTAATAAGTAATAACTTATCATTGTGTACATTTATATAATATATTCATATCGTTGTGTATATAATTTTACTGCAAACGGCAAAATGTCTGGTCGTTTCGCCATCTGTTTCGGTCCCGTGAGTTCTTCATTGTTATCTCCGAAAAGTTCTTAAATAAAAAGCACTTATGTGGACGGATATATTGTTGTTTTAGTTGTTTGGTGTGATAAAACCGAATAAAAAACAAGTCACAGCAATAAAACTTCCGCGTTTCGTTTTACTATATGTAAACTTCGTGATTTCTATGACTGAGATTTCGACTATAAACTTATTATGGAAATTTATATATTAACTATTGTAAACTATAAAAAGTACCGATATAAATACAATATACACACTTGGACATAATAGAATATAATTTCAGGTTAAATATCAAGGAAATATGACATTAGACAAAGTATTTTTTCTCACAATAGTATGAAATGCGTATGAGTATATAGTATAATAAAATGATAACATTGCAGATAAATACAATAAAAACATAAATTCGTCATAAATAAAATCCTCCAGATCTTTTAATTTTATGTAGTGAAAGTTATAATATAAATACGATTTATTTTAAAAGCTGCATATTGATATAAATATATTATGTACACATAATAACTAAGAAGTAATTATATTAACGGGTCAGCTGGTATCTTATTTATTTTCATCGTGTGGAATTTTACGTGATTTGTATCTTAACAATATTATAGTTATTATTACACAGCATTAGAATTTATACGTTTGTTGTGTGCCGTGATCATTTTCCAAGTAGTCCAATTCAAATCTTCCTACCGTTCATCACTGCAGTGATGACGTCGACAGATGATGAGACGTTTCGCATTTTCAATGTGACGTTTTGTAGTAGGTTTTGCTTGCGTAGTACGTCTACGTATTCCTCCGATATTTCTGAAATGAAAAATAATAGTAACAATAACAATATTATATTTTATAGGTCAGTAAATGTATGTGTACTTTGGCCCTGCCACCTATGCCTGTCTTTGTAACCGCCAGATTGACACGGTAGGGGTTACATTGTATTTTGGCTAGCTGGCTGCTATTATATATATTATATATACGTGCCCTTTTTACGACAGTTTTTTTTTTTCAAAAGTTTACGTCTGCAATGTGCCAAGTCGATTTTTTTTTTTGTTTTTTGTTTACCGTCGTATAAACGGCGACGGTAGCAGCACACTGAATTTATTATGTATATATAGTTCTCTATCGGGGGTGTTGGTGGTCGGCCAGCGCCGTTAGCCGAAGGGAGGAGATAACGACTTTATTGTTATTGTGTTATGATCTCTGTCGACTCACACTCACACACCCTCACACAATGCAAATCGTTTTTTGCGTCTAAAATTGGGTTACGTGTGCAAACTGCGTAATTCTACATGATATTATGTAGCGACGTATATTCTGTATATCATGCCTGAAAGCATTTTTTTTTTTTACTATGTCTCAGTGTGGTTTTACTGTTTTAGTTTATCCCTGTGAACAATCACTGTAGTCTTAGGGTTAAGTAAATCCACGTAGTCATATAGTCATATTCGAAACGCGAGTCTACGTGATATATTCGCAGCAATTTTTTCTACTTGTATTTTTTATTTATCTTCACCTGAATATTAATTCAACTGCTCAACTCTTGACGTGTAACTTAATATTATGGTTATAATAATGATTGTCTTTTATGCCCGAACGATTAAATACAAAAGACGGATCGTATAAATTGTTTTATCGTTTCGCTCTATTAATATATAATAAATAATATGATGTATAAAATGGTGTGTATTCTATATTATGGTAAGTTAATTATTGTTTTTCAAGTTATGTTACTCGGAATCGTAAATTATTATTATTTGGAGTTTTGGATTTTATATTTTAACTATATTATACACTACCATTCGTCAGTTATTACCGTTTTTGGTAATTCGTTAAACGTATGACATCGAGCGAAAAATTGAGTTTTGTATATGACCTATCAAAACGAGACTTTTATGTAGTGTCGTCGATAGTGAATTATATGCATGTGCATATGTGCTTGATTATCTTTGTAAATTTATTATACTATAAGATAACTTATTTTTTCCTACCCGACCATTTTACTACCATAATAATATTATGTTGCTTATTAGTCATTATTAAAAATTCAAAAGTAATTGTCAGTTAATGTTTCGTCGTTGGTTTAAAATTATTAGGTGATATACAAATAGCTTATTGCTGAAAATATAAATTAGATTTTGATGATAAGAATATTAGTTTTAATTGTAGTTTAATATTTTATGTAAACATATTTATTTATTTTATTTTAACTACAGTAGTAATAGTAAGTAATAAATTACATAAAAATAATAAATTTATAAACTTAATAATACATATTTTGTGTATTTTAAAGCATGTGTTTTTTTTTTTTTTTATTAAATAAAAAAGAAAATTAGTACCTAATATGTCATTATTTAAAATAAGAATAGCTCACATGGTCTCGATTTTTGCATACATATTAAACGATACCCCATCTCTTATTGATAATGGCTTCATATTATGCATTTTATATTAATCACACCTCAACCTATCTAGTATAGTGTTAGACTTAGTGTAGACTTTTTTTTTACATTAATATATATTTATTTTTCATTAATTTTAGCCGTTTGATATTGAATATAAAATGTATAGTTAAGATATTCACGTCTTAAAATACGGTATAACATTATAATAACAGTATGTATTTGGATCGATAATAAATTATTAGTAGATGGTTTTATTTAGAGACTAAGACACCTATTACTTAAATTAAAAAAAACAACGGTTTCAACTGTTTCAAGGATATTTAATGATATAGTCTAATCGGTAGTTAAAAATAAAGTACCTGAATAAAAAAAAGAAATAAAAAAATATATTAGTTCTTAAACAACGTAGTATTATTTATTATTCGCATATTTTTTAATTAATATTTACGGGGAAAGGTCAAAATATTTTTCAGATAAAATTAGTAAATGGAAAACGTTTATATGTTATAGGATCGATCATGTTCCATGTGCGACGGAGGCCGGCCGATTACCATCCTAGAAAACGGAAAAAGAAACCGACACACAAGTGGAACCAACAAAACAGCACTAGTGAAATGTTGGAATACCGATACGAGGACGGTCTGGATAGATTGCCGTTCTTTTTAGAACTCAATGCTGGTCAGTATTATATATATTTTAATATGTAAAAGTATAGTTAATTTATTTTTGTAGTTCTAAGAAATAAAACTTAACAAAAAAAAAAGAAACCTTTCAAATTATATTTTTTCCGCATCGCGATCGATTGTGAAAGCTTTATTATGAATTGCTTCGTTAACTGAACCTGTCAACTAGATAAAATGGATAAGTCGGATGAAACTTTTTAACGAATTCCTGCATATGTGCCCACTGTTGTTATTATAATAATATTATTATTTGTACATTTTACAATTTTGATCGATAATGATATCGTGTATGTTATGCTAGCATTGAAAAAGCGTATTAGTACATAATTACATAATATCATTAATTAATAATGTAATTTATGTTTATGTAATCATTTAATATTTGTATCCGTATGCATGGATGTTGAACTGGCATGTATGGTACTAATTATTGGTACGGTGGTAAATAGTAAATATTTTCGAATGCTTATGATTTGTTTGAACAATAAAAAAAATGTGTTAAATTTATTATTATCGTGCAGTGAATGGAGTTAACGTTGAAATAATATCGTTCATTTGTTATATTGTTCATGGTTCAATTATTTATATTCATCTTATCGTAGACGGTATGGAAGTGGTGAATCCCAAACGGTACCGAATTCATCCCAACGTGACTGAAGTGGGCTGTGAGAGACAGAATCAACCAAGTAACGCTCAATGTCTTCAACTTAACGGTCCCAATATCCAACCCCGACATTGCGTAATCGCACATACAGAGGGTATTGTTACCGTGACACCTTGTAGTAGAGACGCAGAAACGTATGTCGGCGGGCAACGGATATTCGAAACCACCATACTTCAGGTAAGTTTTCGTGTACAATGCGCCTATGTGTATATTACTATATCTTAATAATGGTGGTCAGCGACATGAGATGGTCTTGGTGAACAGTACCATAAGTTAAATGCGAGTATTAGGAGCTTAATAAAGAAAAATTATCGCATGTATTTACTATAATATAATAGCTCCTAACGGCTAACTATTTAGTATAACGATAAAAGTAATAAAAAACAAAAACATAATTTTGTTTTAGCTTTGGTTAGTCTTATGATTTTATACCATTGTAAAATAATATAATTTTATTTTTACGACATTTATAGAAAACATAAAAACAAATTATTTAAGATAATAGATATTATGATGATATGTGTGAACTGGGTACAACTATTTGGGGATGTTGAGTTTTAAAACTCGGAGTAGTATAATAAAGCTCTTAGATCCCCGGTAATTTGTGTCTATGAATTGAGACTAAGCCGTAAATATTAAAATTTTCAATCACACGTTGGCCACTACCAATGGATAGTCGACATAGTCGAGAAGTTACTGAAGTTGTTTGAAATAAATAAAAATTATTGTTATTTATTTTATTTTTTATTTTTTTTGTGTCGGGCATAGAACGGGTCAATAGTAAAATTCGGACGACTGAATAATCTTAGGTTCTTAGATCCATGTTACGATGAACGACCACGACCTCGTAACAATTCCCTGAGAAACGTTCAAGATTACTATGACAGGTAAATAATAAATATAATTTCGTGCAGACTTTTGCAATTGCTTTGTACACAGCGATTATATTTCACTATTATCTCGTACATATTTTAATTGCTTGATATTTATTTTTGCACGTGCTTTTGGTATTTTTTGTTCGTTATTATTATTTTTTTGTTTTTTTTTTTTTTTTTTTTTTTTTTTCTAACACTTAATTAGTGGGTCAGTAGACAACACTCAGCACTCAGCTGTTATGCAACAAAACTTTGAGACAACTTTTGACGTGGACGGTAATATCGAAACGCGCTCCACTTCTAGCCAAGGGAATAAGGATGACACTAGATCGCAGAGATCGATCACAAGCAGCCGTGATGGCAATCGGTATTAATATTTTTAAATCTCACTACCTATACTCATTATTATTAACTGATGACGATGTTGGCTGATAATGATATCATGCGTGTATACTTAATATATTATTTCCGCGTTAAGCGACGTCCAACAGTTGCGTATAATAAGGTTAAAAAAAAATAAATAAATATTATTGACATTATTTTAGATTGTCTGCTGTATATGGTCGCACCAGCACTGCCCCGGTAGCAGACAACATTTTACCCTGCGTGTTAGAAGTACGGGAAGAGACTGAAGAAGCATGGATCCATGCGGTCACCGTGGATGTCGATCCATCGACATTAACCTTCAAACACGCTCCCGCTTATTGTCTGTACTTATTAGCTAGGTATAGGGCATCGACTTCGTATCGACCCGATGTTACACCGATGGAACGAGCTAATCGTTTATCATTGACTTTCGCTAAAGTCGCCACTATACTTTATACTATGATACAGGTAAGTTCCCTCGCCATGTCCGAATTATTATTACTAAAAGTTTTTATTGTTTAAATATAATGGGGTAATTTTTTTTTTCTAGGGAAAACAAAATGATTTGACTTTACTGTCATTTTGGCTGGCGATCGTCACTGAGTTACGACAATTTTTACACAGCGATCGCCATTTGTCCAATTTCTTAACAGAGACCATTGAAATGCTCCATGACACCCAGCAAGCGGCTATGCGGTATTTAATTGTTTTGATATAATTTCGAAAAAATAATTTCTTTATCATTAATTAATTTTAATGTTTGTCAGATTTATCGTTGAATGTATACTGGAAGAATTGATGTCAGTGTTGCCCGACCTTTTTGCGGATAATACGGATGCCGATAATGAACACTTACCCGCTAATTCGGTTCGTTATATTTATTTTTATTCATATTTAATCATCGTTTGATAGTTGTTGACCTGACAAAGTATTTATTTTTCAATTTTTAACTAACATTTTCAATCTACTATACTTGTATAGTGTATAGTATAATAATTTGACGTTTTGACGTTTGCACAGATTGTTAGTAAGCTTGGTACGATGATGACCACACTTCGCGAAGGCCGCGTGAACGCGTCTCTGACCATTCAAATATACAATCAAGTATTTAGATTCATCAACGCTTGGGCGTTTAACCGTCTGATTACTGCTGATACGAGTTATTATACGCGCGCTTGGGGCGCGCGCTTAAAATCGCGTATCGGTCGTTTGCAGGCATGGGCTGAAAGACAGGGTTTAGAAGTTTCCGCCGACTGTCAGTTGGCGTTGATTTCACAAGCTGCGGACTTGCTGCACGTGAGTGATAAACATACTTCATAAACAAGCTATGTGACTACCGCATGTTCATATAATCTTATTATTTTACTCGTTACTGTTTAGGCTCCAAAGTATACCGGTGAAGATTTGGCAAGCATTACATCCACGTGTTTCAAACTTAATTCGCTTCAGCTCAAAGCCTTGTTGGTTAAATACCAACCAGCGTCCGATGAACCGAGACTACCCCATGAACTTATTGACAACGTTGTTCGGGTAACAGTTTAATATTTTAATATATACTTAATTATATTTTGACAACTTACTATTTTACTGACAATTTTGAAGAGGATGTCATTGTCAAAGAAAGCTGTTATACCATTTTCGACTAATACATTTTTGTTTATTCATAGGTTGCTGAAAACTTGGCCGATGAACTTGCCCGATCAGACGGCCGTGAGATACGGCTGGAGGAAGAAGACGAACTCATGATCACATTTGTACAGCCTGAAGAAGGGTTCAGCTACGAAGTGGCTAGAGGCGTACCCCCTGGTCTCATTGAATTTATTCAACCTCTCCAGCAAGCCGGTATGTGTCGTCTGACACTTCACTCAAACGCGTCTGGGCTGTGGACCGTCTACTTTTTACCAAACGTAATTTTAAATACATTTGTTTGTAATAAAAATAATAGTATAGGTACATTAAATGCATTTTAATTAATTTTTTTAATTGCTAACAGGCCCGAAGTCCAAGCGCGTTAAGTAATAGGAGTGGTGGTTATGCTATACAAGCACCCGAACCGGACGTACAAACAATACGATTGCATAAATCTAATAATGGAATGGGTTTGAGCATTGTTGCGGCAAAGGTAAATCACTGTGTGTTTGATTTGAAATAGTGAATGGTATTAAATATTTTTGTTTAACTATTTTTTTCAGGGCGCTGGCCAAGAACGGTTAGGTATTTATATAAAATCTGTAGTGAAAGGAGGCGCCGCAGATGCTGTAAGTGTATTAATAAATAATCATACTGTTTTGATTAAATATCAATTATTCATCAATAATATTAATTAATTATTTTTATTAGGACGGAAGACTTCAGGCCGGCGATCAACTGTTAAAAGTTGATGGACAAAGTCTTGTCGGTATTACTCAAGAAAAGTAAGTAACATAATTTTTTTTTTTAATTTCCCTGGTTTATTTTTAATTATTAATTCAGGGCAGCGGAATATTTGGTACGTACGGGACCGATAGTGTCATTAGAAGTAGCCAAACAAGGGGCTATACACCATGGTTTGGCTACGTTACTTTCTCAACCGTCTCCTGTTATGACTAGAGGTAAGATATAAAACATAATCTTATAAATAATTATAATTATATCAATAATATTTTGTATAACATGAGAATGTTGTATAACCGGGATGTTGATAAAAGTGCTTTTGTTGGTGATTTGTGAATAAACCCATCGAGACGATTTAATTGATTAAAACTACTATTTCTACTTCTACTAATGATTTGTTTTTCATATATATGACTAACTTGCTTATTATAAATCGACGTACAATATTGTGAGTCGATCGCTTTCTATAAATCATTCTCGTTCAGCAAAAGCAAATAACTTTGCGCGCATTTCTTTCGACTGAAAAATCTCTATTGAAATGAAATGTAGAAACATCATTAGAAGGCCGACCGTGTAGTATATATTTACAACTAAAAATCACCCGTTGTTAGATTCCGTCCGTAGGAAAAGGCCAATATCTGATTATCAGCCCCGCGTGAAAGCAAAAATCCCGCAAGGCAGTTTATCAATGCATGACATACATGAATGTAGCGACGAAGAGGTGATATCCACTTGGATGATGGACGTGCTATCTTTATCAGGTGAATTGTGTGTGGGTTATAGGTGTTGGTGGTGGTGGTATTGCAGGTAGAACAAACGTAGCGTGCTGCAGGGATTTCACGCAACCCCGCTTTGGGCACATGCCCTCTTACAAACCCCCATCCGATTATCTGTCGGTGCCAGACGTCCGTAAGAAATGCTATAAAATACCACCGGAAAACGAGCTGTGCTTGTGCGAGGACATCTTCCAGCAGCATCAGGCCAAGCTGATCAACTGTGACGTGGAGGACGCTAGTGCTGTCGAGTCATACAAAGGTCCAGATTTCGATTCTAACGAAAACGTGTGCGATAGTGTGGTCAATAACGAGTGTTGTTGCGGTGAAGGCGGTGGTGGTAATGGTGATAACTGTAGCGAAGCCGTATCACTCAACTCGTCGTCGTCATCGTCCATCATAAGTGCAAAAGACGACAGAAATGATGGCGGCATGGAAGAAATTACGGAAAGTCGGGACAAGCTTACTGCTGAAGAACGGGACAAAGTGCTCCGTGAACTTGAAGACATTGTAACTGGAAATTTCTTGACCAAAGTTCGGCGGTTTAGCCAAGACATTCATTCGGATTCATCCGTCGATGACGACCATCACTTTGATTGTGCTGGCCAGTTGCAGCTGACTTCTGCCTCAGCCGTGTCTAGACTACGTGGTAAACGATCCAGTTCATTGGACACAGACGAAATCGTTAACTACGGTAAAGTAGCCGAGCTGACCCGGAGATTCTCCAGGCTCGGCGAGATCGGCGTGATCACGCCCCGACACTACAGGTCCGAACCCGATTTCTTCGGTGAGTCTGGGATATCTAACCGTCACTCTCGTCTTCATAATCACCGCGATTTTTCGTTGTCCTCGTCTCCGTCCTTGTTGTCCGATGGCGAACTTGGTGTTGGTGGTGTTGATGTTACGAGTAGCGGTGATGATTACGAAGTGGTTCGTCAACCTATCCGTATGGTGTTCATACGACCTATGAGCGTCAGCGACGATCGACTAAATAACAAGAGCAGTGGTGTCGTGTTGACTGAAGTTACGAGCGATGGCGAAACCGACGTGCATCAGCAGCAGCAATGCACTTTGTCGAATGCGACGCAAAACCGGCGACGGTTTTTCAAGAAGAGCGTTGCATTTGACAGTTCCCTGAGTTCGATTGATGGTGGTGGTGGTGCTGTCGACTGTGCAAGTGGTGATGATGCGGCGGTGACCCGTTACCATCGGCTGAAAGGCGGATGTCAGCAACTCCAGACAAATCTTAACTGGCAGCCGGCAGCGGCTGATCACCGAGCTGCTACTGTCAATTATAGTAAGAGTTCAGACTCAGTGTCCGTGTCGAACTTTTGTCGGTCTCATAGGCGTTACTCAAGCGTGGACGTGTACGACCAAGTGAAAGACGTTGTGTTCCTGGATGTAGAAAAAACGGAAAAAGAGTTTCGTGATGGGCTGCTAGCTGAGAAAAATCGGCGGCGAGAAGCCATCCGGGATTACATGGCCAACAAGGAGCTACTGCTGATGAAAATGAAGTCGGCCAGTGTGGGAGGCATTTTGCGCTGGAACCAAGAGCATCAGGATACGCTTTTGGATGACGAGGAACCACCGCAGTCGCACGACTCGGACGGCGAATCTTCGTCATCGTCGCCACCGCCGCCCAAGGACGGTCTACGGCGAGTCCTCCGCACCGGATTAAAAGGCAGGCGGATTAGGAGGTTAAGAAAGTTAGAGTCGAGAAGTAGCGGCTTCGCGTTGGCAGACCTTTGGCGCGTCGTCGGTAATAAAGACGTACCGGCGCCGTCATCGTCATCGTCACGACACAGTGCTGCAGGTTGTTGTTCGTCTGCAGAACCACCCGATAATCATAATAATTCGCTGTGAGCACTGAAATACACACTTGTAACGAAAACAAACTGTATATATAAAAGAACGAACAAACGAAAAAAAAATTGCGCTTGCTTTTGCTTATTCTGTAGTCATAGTACATCGGCTATGTGGCTTTGCTTGGTGTGCAGCGTTTGTATTTTATGTGTAGTCGTATTTTAAAATTCTGTAGTCGGTTTACAATACGGTGTAGAACTTTAAATTACCTTTGCACAGGCGCGTAGCAATGAAATTCCCGCGGGATGAGTCTTGTGAAGGGATAGTCGTTAAATTAAAAATATAGATTAACAATTTGCTTAGTATAATATATCTATTGACTTTCCAGGTCAAAATGTAATTACAACTTCGCTTACTGTCGAATTTAAACAATAAATTTATTAAAGTTTTTTAACTTAATAATCTATATTATAATCTTTATCTATTTTAATTATTTTTTCGAAATATAATTGTCTATATAAACAATACGTAAATATTGTTAATCAATTAATTGGTTAAATTGTTATTGTATTTTTTTTAAGCATTAAAATTATTTTAACCGTTGATTTTAATATATTTAAATATTTGAGTGTTTAATGCTATATTTTACTTTCTTAATTATAACGAATTACTCTGTTTTGATTAATTATCGATTGTGTGCCGTCATAAATGTTTGAATTTCAAATCGTTTGCATATAGCAAATGTATTTATTTTTTCTCTCCACAACTGCTGCCTGTATTATCGTTCGTGTTTCTCTATTGTGCGGGTAAATTTTTTTTTACTTTTATATTCAACGCTAAATGATGAATTTTGAAATTGCAGTTGCATAATTAAGATTTCCTGTCCAATATAAAACTAAAAATATTTGAATGTCGTAGTCGTGATTAAAAAAATAATTCATTTTAAAATTAGGTAAGACAAATATAAATAAATTTATGGTTATAAATAAAAACAAAAATTGTAGTGAATTCTGCGTTACTTAAACTTTTAACGAACAATCTTAAATTATCAAGACTGTCTTAAAAGAATAATCATCTAAAATTTTTATTTCTTACAAAATTATAAAAAGTAATTATTAAGTCATACTAATAATTGAGTTGAATCTGTCAATAATTATTCTAATAAAACTGGTACATTAGTATTTGTATGTATGGCGAACTTAGTGAATTGCAAATTTAATATTTATTCAAACAATTTAACTAATCTTAAGAGCATATTTTATATTTTATAATTTTAATCTGGAATAGTATAAAAATTAAATTTCACTTGTATCATTTTGTGCTTAAAACCTAAATGGAATAGTAGATCCCAATAATATGTATATAATTTAATCTATTTATTATTACTGTTTTGTTGTTTCATGTTAAATTTAATTTGCTGAGTGTTACTGCATGTAATTATATAGTTCTTAAATTAAAAAAGGTTTTGTTTAAAAGTTTAAAAACTACATATATTTTTTTTTCATTTACATTTTTTTTTTTTAAATACACCATTGCGGAAACTGGACATTTTCTGCTCCTAGGATAATTTTATTGTACAAAGCGAAAGCGAATAATGTTATTAGGTTTATATAATACACAGCAGGGGAATTATTAATAAATTAGACATAATCAATTTCAATATACGTATAAGGTGAATCACTACCAATAAGTGGTATTAATTTATCGAACCATAGATTTATTAAAAACATCGATGTAATATTGTTTCTAATAATGATTTCGTTTGATTAAATAAATATACTTATTAAAAGTATTTGGAAAATAAATCTTAGTATAAGAACCTAAATATTAATTATTATGTATGTATGCAATGGATATATTCATAAATACAAAATAATTTAACGGAATTTAGAATACACGATGTTAATAATATCCAGTGCATTGTTTGACGTTTTCTGTGATGTGGAGAGAAAATGTCTTAATATTTTGTGTTTAAATAATTGTTTTGTTGAATGATTTGAACACAAATCACAATTTTATCTCGCACAGCACAATTTCTATCAATTATATTATGTATTTATTTGAACTTTAAGTGTACCTATATTAATTTTTATATTTTTTATCATAATTATTTCTTTTGATGGCTGTAATGAAAATTGTATGTGACTTGTTTGTTTATTTAATTATTATAGTCATGTTATAAATTTATAAATTAATTTATTCATAGTTTTTATACATTCATTTTTAATTTTTAAGGAATGAAATATTTTACAAAGTATTATACTAAAGTAATCGTTTTGGCGTTTTCTTATCTTTTAAATTTATATAATATAACGGCGCTGATCAATTAATGATCTTTGGGTTTCAAAAATTTTCAATTAGATTTGACATTTAAAAATATTTTATTTAATTATAGATATCATGCAATTCAATATTCTTCTTTTATACTCAAAAATCAAAATAGTAATAAATTTAAACTACTAATTGTATATTATTATATATTTGATTTTTTAATTTTTATAGTTTAGGAATTTTTAGAATTGATTTTTTAAAGACAACATTTATTTTTGAAATATTTGTCCTTTAAACAATATACATATACACTTACTGATTTGCTTTTATTTAAATCGGAAAATCTGAATGTATGTAGTCTTGACTGAATAGTTATTATTTATTGAATGTTTATTTCATTTAGTTGAATGCTTAGTCAAACGATACTTTTCATGTTGATTTATGAGATGATAAATTGTATTTTTTTTGAATTAGGTCCTCGTCGTATGAGCGAACGGGACCTACCATCTCGGGTGTTGAGCGAACAACAAAATATCAACTCCAGAGGTCCACCACCTCACCATCTATCACAAATTCAAAGTTCGAAATCCGTCCCTTCTCTCCACAGTAAGTTATTTTTAATCTAAATTAAAAATTATGTATAACTTATACTTGTAAATTTATTGATACATTTTAAATATATTTACTTACATTTTTTTTATAGGCGTTGAAGGGGCTAGCACGTCCATACCTCCTGTAGTCGGTAGACCACCAACTCAACACGAAGTATTTAATCCTGGATACAATCGCACTTCAACCACATATAATCTTCATCAACAAAATACACTTAGATCTCGGTAAAAAAAGTTTAACATTTAATTTAATTGCGCCACATAATAACTTTATATTAAAAAATCATTATGTTTTTTAGATCTAGCCAAAATCTAAATGATCCTCGTCCACACTCCCAAATGGCTATTCGTCAACCATCTAATCCGAATCTCTTAAACGGAAATTATCATCCAGAAAGATCACCATCTGTACACCCAAGTGTATATCAACCACAACAACATCCTGCATATCAACAGCATGTACAGCAACAGCTATTGATGCAACAACAATATAATAGTCCTACTCCAGAAACGACTAGTGAACGTTTTTATCAAAACGTTAACCAAATATACAGAAACCAAGACCAAAATGGATATGGGCCGTCTGGAAAATTGCCAAGTCCACCTGATGAAAGGTATGTTTGTGTAATAATACATATGTATACCTAGGTTAAAATTACTATGTAAATATTTTCAGAACTCCAAATCAATTACAAAAGAGTTTTAGAGGTTCGCAATCATCATTGCAAAGCAGACAAAGCTCAGATGCCACACAACATTTGAAAGACAGACCAACATCGGCATATATATCTAATAAGGATACTTATAATTTTCAAAACCAAGTAATAATATTGATCTTGTGATTTTGTCTTAGCAGTATCTGGTAAAAATGTATTTAATACTTGTTATTAACAGGGAATGACAATGCGTTCTCAATCATCGCGAGATATGTTGAGACAGGATGCAAAATTACAAGAAATGACTGAAGAAGTCCGTAGGCGTGAAATGAGATCTAGTGGAGTTATGTCTCCTCACCAATATGCTACACAACAGAGACCACCACCCAATCGTGCTCAGCCTTATCATGGCTACCAGGAAGCTAAGCAAACTCCATACCTCGGAGATCAAATAAAACCACAACAAGATATTGTTCGTTCTCAACAATTTAATCAGCCAATGAGAGCTACAATTCCTGAGCCCATGCCACCAGCATATAGAGAATCACCACCACCACCTCCTCCACCACCAACCTCTACACACCCACTTTACCAGACGAGTCCTCCACGTAATGAGCCTAACCGCTATATGGCCAGTGGTGGTGAACCACCTAGAGGGGGTTTCTATCAGACACCAACAGAGCCCTCCAAGCAATATCCTTATCAAGGAACTAATCCGTGGCAAAGAGAAGAAAAAGAAAAAGAAGCAGAACGTAGGAGAGAAGCTGCTAGAATGTGGCGTGATCAACAAATAAGCGAACTTGTTGCACTTGGACCAAACAGAACTGTTAGCCAAGAAGAACAATTGCGGGCTTTAAGGTTAGAAAAGGAATTTGAGCGTAGGGCTCAAGAAGAGGGAGAAGATGATGATGATGATGATCAAGTAAAATTAATAATTTTTAATGTTTTAATTTATGATATAATTTAATTGTTAATATATTTATTAAAATCAATTAAACCTTGATTTAGGAGGCAAATGAAAGAGTTCAACAGTTGATGCGAAGTGCTCAACAACAAAGTGATAGGAGACCGCCTGCAAGTACAGTTCGGACTCCAAACAATAATTTTAGTTATATGAATGGTTCACAAAGGGGTTCACAACCTGTACCTTCTAATGGGTATGTTTATATTTACTATGAATTTTAGTTAGTGCTGAGTAATAACTTATTTCATTATTGTTTAAAAGAATTAGCGATGAAAAAGAACGGTTAAGAAGACTAAAAGAAATGAAAACAAAGCAAGTGGAGATGGAAGCAATGAGAGAAGCAGAATTGAAAATTAAAAGAAAGGTTGGTTATGATAATTATCTGTTGAACACAATTATTATTAGACAGATTTTTACAATACTAACATTATTTAATATTTCAAAACAATAATAATATTGACGTAATAGTGTTATTGGGGTCGTCAGTAATTATATTTTTTAACAGAATATATTTAATAAATAGTTCTAATCAAGTTATTAAAAAAAAAAACAAAGAGAGATAAAAGTAAACGTTCTGGTCTTTTTAATGATATAAAAACATTTTCTCTACAAGTTATAGGTAATGAGCTGTATATTTTGGCGATGAACATGCTTAAGCTTACATTTTAGGAAGGTGTAGCGGCCTCTAAACAAACATAATTTTTAAATTAATAATACTATTAGATATATAATCTTTTAATTTAAAACTGACAGAAAATAGATAGGGCTAAAGTTACTGTTTTTTTGCTGCACTAGTCCAGACAACATCAATAATTTTATCACAAGACTGTTCCAAAGCGAAACAGTCAGTATGAACTAATAATTGTAAACTAAAATATGACCAATTGCAGCTTAAAAATTGTACTTTAAGGTTAGAATACGTTATACCATAGAACATAAGACATTTTTTCCAATGTGCTATCATTTACCATAATTCTATGTTAATTTAAAATGCTATTTACAAATGAAAATAGTTTAGTATATAAAATTTTTTATCCAACTTTGTCAATTAATAAATTATATGTAGGTTATTTGTAAAAATTTCTTTCAATTCACCACTACAAATTGTTTAATTTTTAATATTAGTAAACATTAGTTTATTATGTAATAAATCATATTTCTTTATTTTGAATGATATGTGTATAAAAATAATTGATAGTCTAAAAATGCATATTAACAATTAAGAAATAATAATATAATAACATTTATAGTTATTTAACTTCAACCACATAGATTTGACATCACATTACAATTAAAAACATAAACTAATGAAGTAATTACTAATTAATCTTGTAAGAGGATAAGATCTTGATTTCAAAATGATAAAAAATGTAGAGATAAATAAAATTTGGTAAATACTAGATAGATAACCTACACATTGTGGATAGCATTATAAATCATCAAACATGCAATAAAAGCTATTAGACAAGTACTGAACATATTTATGATAATAATAATAGTTGTACAGTTATAGAATAAATATTAAATTCTAATATAATAATCATGCTAACCCGGTTTCATATGTCTGATTTTTTTAAATTTCAGGAGGAAGAACTCAAATATCAACAACAACAGCAACAGCTAATGAATCAATCATATAATAACAATACACCTAATAGACTTAACCGTTCTGTGAATCCACCCAACAACTTATCGTTGGATAATTCTGGTTATGGTTATAATTTGGCTTCACAAGGAAGTTTACCATCTCAGAGGTTGGACAATTTATTAGGTGGCCCCAACAACAATGACCCGCCACAGCCTCCGGAACGTGGATCTTCATATGCCATCATGAGTCAAGTGGAAACTAAAGCAACACCACCTAGACCACAAGTTCTTACATCTACACCAAATGGAGTAGTAACTACACCAAATGCAAACACTACACCTAAGCGTGTATCATTTCAAGATCCAACATCAATCCCACCTTCACCACCATCTCCAACGTTAGAGAAAATTATTGAAGATCCTGATGTAAGAATTGGTTATTTATTATTATTAGCATGTATATATGTATCATATTGTATTGTGTTCAAATAATAAATATTTGATAAATAATTTCTGTTATTTTCTATAGAATTTCATTGATCAGGCAGAAACAATGTTAGCATCACCACGGAGTCCAGACATTCAGTTTACCAGTGGTAATACACCAGGTGTGATCGGATCACAAGAAGTATACAGGTAAATAATACTATTAATACATATTTATTCAAGTATTAGTATGATAGATTTAAATAATTTTATTGTATTTTAGGGATCCAAGACAGCGTTTATTAGCTGAGCAACAAAAACAACAAATGTCTAATAAAGCAGGTAGTACAGTGCCAGAAAAATTAAGTTTTAAAGAAAAAATGAAAATGTTTGCTATGGAAACTGGAGAAGATGGTACCCCTAAAGATAAAGTAAAAATATCTAAAGCTCAACGAGAGATTGATAACTTAGGAGCATCAACTACACTTTTGACTAACTAAATAATATTATTTAAACAATATTTCTTAGAAACGCACTTAAACATCCCATTAAAGTTTAGAAAATTTTTTTTTACATAAAGGTTTACTGAAATCTTAATTATTAATTCTATTTAAGTATATCATTTTTTATTTTTTTTTTTTTTTCATCGTCATATTATATTTAATAAGTACAATTCTTAAATTTGTGATTTATTATAGTTGAATATTAAACTATAGTTTATTTTCTATTATATTGTATTGTTATATTGTTGAAAGTAATAGCGTTTAAATTATTATCGTTGAATAGTTGTACCATTGTGTTTTATTTTTAATTTTTGCTGCTTTATATAAAGTAACACACTATATTTTTTTGATCGCGAGTTTCGAACAACTTCAATCACTAAATTGGTTCACAAATTATTCAAGAGCAATACATTGTATACAATATATTTAAGGATCAATATTGTTGTCTAAACAATCAAACATTTTACATTATTATTATTATTATTATTATTATGATAATTTTTATTATTACTATTTATATATATACTTTTAATTTATTGTAAACTCTTAGTTAAATTTTTTTATTTTGTTTTAATAAATTTATTTGAGTTGAAAAGAGTAATAAAGAAATTTAAATAAAAAAAGTTATATCGTATAATTTTAAAATGTTGTTTGTACATTTATGTATAAAACGAATATAATTTCGATTTCTAAAAGTATTTTATAATATTATTATAATATCACTGTATTTACTATATTATAATATTTATTATTAATTTTTATCAATACTATTGTAATTATTATTATTAAATGTAAAAATACAACAAAATTATATATTTATATATAAATATATTTACATAATATAGTTAATACCGTATATTTTCTTAAGAATATATCAATTTTTAGTGTTTATATTGATTTTTGTATAATATCTTGTTCCTGAATTAGCTTTAACTATTTAACTATTTATCAATACTTTTAATAAAATAGTGTCTACTAACTGGAAATACAAATACCATATTATCACAATGAAGTATATCAAAAAATCATATTTAGCTACTACATTTAAAGTTCAAACATTACGTTATTGTATAAAATATAGGTATGTTTATATGTTGTATTTTAATATAATTAAATATTATTATACATTAACATAACTATATTATGCTTATGCTAAAAAGTAATGATTTACTAAAATGTAAAAAAACTAAATGTTAACAACTAAATCATGTTAAGGAGACCATTGACTTACTAATGAAGTAATGATTTATAAATTTTTAGTTATTGTCTATGCAACTTATCATCAGTGTCTTAAATAACAAAATTGTTTTTCTATTTACTGAAAAAAAAAAAACAATTAATATTAACATTTTTTTATTACTAAGTTTTTAAATTGTAATTTAAGATTCTGAGTAAGCTATAAATGTATAGATTTTACATTAATATGTTTTTTATGAGTGTCATTACCTTTTGGAGAAGTAAAAAGGTTTTAATTTTCTTACTATTATTTTTTTTATTTGGGAGAGAGGAGAAGAATTTTGTTTTCAATTTAAAT
This sequence comes from Melanaphis sacchari, assembly GCF_002803265.2. Lineage (NCBI taxonomy): Eukaryota > Metazoa > Arthropoda > Insecta > Hemiptera > Aphididae > Melanaphis > Melanaphis sacchari. The sequence continues at coordinate 35,958 of NW_020271152.1, read as the reverse complement.
CTAGTCAGTGTTTTGATCAGTCAAAAGTAAAAAATCCTAATATTTTTCTTAATAATCTGATAACATTTTTTTGAAATTTTACCTATTTATACCATTATATTTATTCACCAGTGTAGAGTCTAGATCACAATAAATTATACACATAAAGATAAGTATAAAAAATTATTATATAAATAATAAAATAGATAAATTCAATTTTTTTATCAATAGCAAAAAATAGATACCTATTAATGATACTATTAATATTTATAGGCGAAGAATATGACTACTTGCGTGATAAACAAATTTTTTTAATCATTTTTCAAAATCTTACCAATTGAATGAATTTCACTTTTACACACATAAAAATATTGATGTTTAGCCTCTAAAACGTAATTAACCTATTTGGTTTACATTTCAACTAAGTAGTAAATGCGACACAAAAAAACAAATTACTATACTTACAGCACAACACGGCGCCACTAGTACCTACAGAGGTGTACGGTATAATATTGTTATTCGTGGTGCGTGAAAACCTATTAAATAAAAATTGTCATTTGTGTGCAGTTTTATTATTTACGCCGCAAAAGCTGTACGTCTGTACCTATACAGACTTTATCTTATATGCTGTCAAATAACCGGAAACATCACAGTACGACATAAATCATAATAGTATAATAATTCATGTTAAATATTATATATATAGTATATACACTTATATAGTATAAACACGTACAATAATATCGATATTCTGGCGTTGTTATAATAGATACGTTAGACGTGTCAGCGACATAGGCGTAACTAGACTTTAAAGTTAGGAGGGGTTTCAGTCCTAGGATTTTTATTATAAGTAAATTAAGTGGGAGGCTCTGCCCTCCATACCCCCCAAATACCTTATATTCATTGATTATACATGTAATATAAATGTAAATTAATATTTAATTATAAAAAAAATACTAAACCAAGTGGTATTGAGGTTAAATATTTATATATTAACATATTATTAAGTATTATTTTAGATATAAAGAATTTAACGATTTTTAGTTTATTGACAACTTCTTAGTAGGGAGTATTTGTGTGGTAAAAATTACACAGCATATGATACGTCTTACACAGGATCATTACATACAATAATATAGTTTAAATTAATATTTTTCCAAGATATTAATAAAAAAAAAATAAAACGATATTTTAAATTTAAGTTTAAAAATGTTACTATAATTGGCGGGAGTGTGGGACTAGGAATTATGACAGGGGGGGGGGATAAAATTTATGTTGGGGGGACTAAGCCCCCCCCAAGTCCCCCCTAGTTACGCCTATGGTCAGCGAGGCGGTATTATAACTCAAAAGTCAATAACAATAATACAGTATTACAGCATAATATGGTACATTCTGCTTTAAGATGTAGGTATACGTATTATTATTATATTATTATAAAAAAATGCGACGATTTCTGAATGTCTATCACTCTGTCGTCTATGCATACAGTAAACCGCGGCGGCGGTATCCACTGGCTCACCTCTTCTATATTAAATTGATGGTAACCTCGGGATGAACGGTGATTGAAGTAAAAACTTCGTAACAATTGTTGACGAAATACCGATAGTCTCTAGACGCTAATGTTGTACGATTGCAGACCGGATTGTCTGGCTGATATCTAAATCATAGTAGAGGAAAATATGCCTGCGAGTTATGGAAATTGCTGACGAATCAAATCGTTTTAGGTATATCTAACGCGTTAAGTCAAAATATACGATTTGAATACATAGGTAACCTACGTGAACTACGATGCTTAATAAATTATTTTTTTTCTTAAAGAAATCCGCAATTAAAGTTTGTTTATTATTGTTCCTGTCTTCGACGACGTTTTCCAAACTCGACAATGCGGAAAAAGCGCTATATCCCACACGTGTAGTAGTCTCGAAAAAATGTTTCAAATGTTTTTTAAAGTGCTTATAACTTGTAGAATTGAAACGGCAATGACTTCCTCCTCCTTTCGTGGTTCGTCTTCGTTTTCAATGGTTTTTGATAAAATGTCGTCATCTGTCCATGGTCCACACGGATTTTTAATCCAATTCGAATCCTCATTTGTGTCCATTGAAAAACTTTTCCCGCAAACTGTTTGAAAAACTACATCGTGTCTTTTCTTCCAATTTGTAAGTCAACCACTGCTGGCTTTAAAATTAGTGTGTCCTAGGTGTTTTGCACATTCGTTTAATTTTTCAAGTAAAATCATTCCACTTACTGGTATGTTTTTATCTCGGCACTGAGTAAACCATTTTATCAGTGTCCAAAAAAGAAGTCATTTTTTTTCATATTTCCATTATTGAACGTCAGAATTTCATCTTTTTTTTTTTACATAATGACGTATTTGGCGGAATTTTTAATTCGTTTGCGATTTTACATTTTTACGGTCATCTTTTTTAATTAAATATATTAAACGAACTTTGTCCGAAATTTTAAGCACATTTAATTCACGTTTAACATTTTCCATTTCATTGTGTTGCATGGACGTACGCGCACAATCGCTATATTAAAATATGTACTGTGCAATTTTCTGTTATTACCGTAATAAAAATGTTATTTGTACTAGAAATAACGAATATCGATTAATTTCATATCGAGTTATTAAGAGTAAAACGTTATTGAGTGTAATGGTAGTTTCAAGGGGAGTTAAAATTAAGTTGGACATTAGTGATGTTCGACATATTAAGAAGAATCTGTGTATATTATAAATTGATAAATACTCGTAATGTTCAAAAAGTTATGATTGCAGATATAAATATATAGGTATTATTTTTATGATACCAACCCAATACTAAAGTATTAAATTATACTCAGTTTATAATTAAAGTGTGGCTAAATTCTATGATATTGTGCGTGTATAATGTACATGCATTATTAAAATATAATTTATAAAGGTACTGGAGTTAATTTTATGTTCGATAAACATGGTTGTAAAATTGTGCTCCCACATTCGATAATAATAATAATAATAAATATTTAAAAAAATATATAATCTTTGTCGATTTAACTGTAAACGGTTGAATGTATCCAATTTCGATATAGGATGGTATCATGCGTCATAATGCATCATGCGCTTTTATTATATAAAAGAAAACAAATATTAAGCAACGTTTGTATGCTTATAATATTATGCAAGGTCGTCTTATATGGTTATGTGAATTTAAGTAGGCATAATAATTGTTGTTGCATGTTGCATATTATGAAAAAAAAAAAATAGAGAAACAACTATAAGTATTATAAGCAATATTATGTAAAAGTAAATTAAAACTGTGGAAGTAGTTTTGTCACTGATTTTAATAAAAAGAGATTTATAAATTATTAATAGGTTTTCATATTTTCATAATACTCCATAGACTACATTATAACTAGCCTGTGATATTGCTGTTATATTATTAAACATTGAGCCAGTGGCTAACACGCTTAGTAAACTTGAGGGCCGTGGCTAAAATTTCCAAATGCATCTTTCATTTTTTTCATGACTACTAATAAACCCAGCGGGATATTTATGACGGAGCCCTCGAGGTACGTCTAAGTTTGGCGACCGCAGTAACTTTCATTATGATATTAAAAAACTACAGAGAAATTATTATTCTTTTAATCAAAAGAAAGCTTAAAAAGTTTATTTTTCAATATACATACATCGTAGTTTTAAATAAACTTATAAGTGTAAGAAAACAATTGTATTAGGTATCATTATTATATTTTTATATTTTAATTTTTTTGCTTCTAGCGTTACTGTTTAATAATTTAATTTCCGTGCTAAGTGAGCCTCCATCTCTCTAGACCAGCGGTTCCCAAACTGTGCACCGCGGTGCCCTAGGGGCACCGCGAGCACTTTCTGGGGGCACCGCGGTCTACGTTTCATAAGTTTAAAATGTATATAAAAACCATATGCCCAATTACTGGGTTTGGTATTTATCAGTATAATATTATTACCAGATATGATTTTATGGGTAATAAATTATTACAAATAATTGTTGATTGTTGACTGATTGTACCTTTATTATCTAATCATGTCAGACGATGTATTCAATTAACTATTACTTATTAGTCTGTTAATTGGAACTACTTGAGCTCTTTACCTTCAGTAGTGTGCGTGACTTTACACCGTTTAGTCGAATTGTGTTATTTAAGTATCTAGTGCGCGCATTGTTTACGCCGTTTACGTGTTCTTCTCTTTTTTTAAACATGGACCGTTGGTTGAAAGGTGGACATTTTAATAAGAAGCCTGTTACAGAGGAATCTCTTAGTACTCAGTCCGTAGAAGGCAGAATCAATGACGAAAATGGTAGTCAAGTAATTCATCATTGTAATTCAAATGCAAATGGTTTCATAAATCCGATCAAAAAACGTAAATACAACGAAAGTTATTTAGAGATGGGGTTCTCAGAAACTAATGATTGCCAGCCACAGTGCGTTATTTGTTTGAAAGTTCTTCCTAACCGTTCCATGTATCCCGGAAAATTGCGTCATCATTTTGAAAAGACCCATCCGGATTATGAAGGTAAAACGACTGACTATTTTAAACGAAAGCGCACTGAACTATTGGCTGTTCAAAACAAAATAAAAACACACGTTCAAACTGACAACGAAAATGCATTGAGAGCTTCTTACATGGTGAGCTACCGCATTGCTCAAAAAGGTGAAGCTCATACTATTGCTGAAACGCTTATAAAACCATGTCTTATTGATATAGCAACTTGTATGCTTGACGATAAATTTGCCAAACAGTTGTCAACAATTCCTTTTTCAAACAATACTGTTGCGCGACGAATAGCAGATTTAGCTACAAATGTAGAACAAACACTTGTCTCTATTATTAAATACAGAAAATTTGCTCTACAAATGGTCGAATCAACTGATGTGGCAGGTCTAGCTATTTTGTTGGTGTTTGTTCGTTACGAAAATATTCATTCTTTTGAAGAGGACCTTTTATTTTGTCGACCACTTTTATCAAATACGACGGGGGTCCAAATTTTCGGATTATTGGATGGTTTTTTCACCGAAAATAAGATTCCATGGACCAATTGCATTGATGTGTGTACTGATGGTGCGAAGGCCATGGTAGGAGCAACAGCTGGAGCAGTTGCTAAAATAAAGGAAAAATCTAAAGAAATTCGCAGTAGTCATTGCATACTGCACAGACATGCTCTGGCAATGAAAACCATGCCTTTTTCTTTGAAAAACGTTATGGATGATGCTATAAAAATAATCAACTTTATCAAGTCACGGCCTCTGAAATCCCGACTTTTTAAAATTTTGTGTGATGACATGGGAAGTCTTCATAGTACATTACTTTTCCATACAGAAGTCAGGTGGCTGTCACGCGGCAAGGCTCTTACGCGGTTAATGGAATTACGAACTGAAGTTCTTTTATTTTTAATGGACCAAAGCGTTACATTGGGTAAAATCATGAAAGATGTAACACGGCTCTGTCAATTTTCATACTTGGCTGATATTTTTAGCAAAATGAACTAGCTCAGCCTTTCCTTACAAAGAAGGACTATGACAATTTTTGATGCCAGCCACAAAGTAAGTGCATTCAAAAGGAAAATTGATTATTGGGCACAGTGTACTACTAAAGGCAAATTTGAATGTTTTCCAATAATGCAAGTCTTTTTAGAAGAAAATGATGAGCAGGCTTCTACTAATATTGTCAACGAGATTATTGAGCACCTCAAACAGCTAAAAAATTCTTTTGAGCAATATTTTCCTGCAGATAGGGAAGTATTGTTGAAAGACCATGAATGGGTACTGAATCCATTCTCAGTTTGTATGAAACCTTCAAGCTTATCTTCAAGTGATTACGAAAGGTTGATCAATTTAACTTCTGACTTAACATTAAAATCTTCCTTCAACAGCAATTCGTATGCCGAATTTTGGTTAAGTTTGAAAGACAAAAGTTATGAAGGTTTAAGCGAGAAAGCGAAAACATTATTTTTACCCTTTGCCACTACTTACTTATGCAAGTCAGGATTTTCGTCATACGCTGCAACTAAAACCAAATACCGCAACCGCCTCAATGTTGAACCTGACCTCCGACTCCAATTATCAAAAATAAAACCTGACATTGCAAAACTGTGCCAAAATAAGCAGCCACATAAATCACATTAATTAAAATTAAATTGTAAATATTTTTCATTTGTAATATTTTTATGTAATAATTATAATCATAATAACAATAATTTTAATTTATTTATCTTTTTAAAAATGAATTAATTTATAATTAAATTAGTTGTGTAGCTTAGAATGCTTAGATTGTATTAGGTTTAATACAATTAATAAAATTGGTTCTCAATGAGTACTTTTTTTGTTTTATCTTTCATGTTATATACAGCAGGGCACCGTGGCTAACTTGGTGCCTCTAAAAGGGCACCGCGGAAAAAAAAGTTTGGGAACCGCTGCTCTAGACAGTCTAGACTAAAGCCTAGTGCCACCAAGTTTCACGAATTCGCGGTTGGTACTTTACTAAATAAGCCTACACATTTAATATAGTTCTCTGATGATAGATATTGATATAAAACAATATATTAATATTACGTAATATATATATATATTTATATGATTGGAAACAGGGGCGTCATTTAGGGAGGGGATTAGGTGTGTGGTTGCACCCTTTATTTTTAAAATAATATACTAATTGGCCTACGCCTTGCTAAGCATTATGCTCAAAATTAAATTTTCTTAAATTGTATTTTAATTTTTATATTGACATTTATCAATATTGGTGTATATGGGCAATTATTTTGATTGTTAATTATTTATTATATTTTAGTTTTTAAATTGATTTTTACTGCCTATTTATATTAATATATTAATGTATTGATTTGGTCCATGAGATGTATAAAAATAATTAAAAGCAGGATATTTATTAATTTTCTACATTTTAATTTTTATTATTGGCCGGAAAATGTTATAACCTTAAATCTTAATCATGCAGAATATTGTAACTTTATAGTAGAGAATTTTCCTTTTTATTCAGTTACATGAAAACCTGCTTAAAACGGACATTTTTATTGGTGTCATGCAATTTCTCACAGGACAGGTTTTACTGTAGTATTATATAAATTATAAAATCATCATATAATTTATACATATAATAATACATGTAATTACGTCAAATTCTGTTAACCACACAACAGTAGATATATAGATTAGGTAAATAGGGGTAGGCCATAGGTAAGTACATAATATCATAATAGGTTCATAGGTACTTACCAGTGGTAAATTACCATTTTGGATCGGGTGCGGTTGATCGTGGCCAATTTTTTAAGTTGTAGCTTATTGCCCTTGTGAGTGTGTCGCTATCTGCCATCTGTTGCCGTTGTTTCGTGTTCAACGGACGATCGGTGTTTATAATAAAACATCGATGGCGCCACTCATTCAATAAATTGTCATACGTTGTGACTCGTGATAATTATATTGTTATTAATATACAACGTTGAAATATTATTTCACTAGTTAAAAAGTTAATTTTTTTTTAAACTTTATAAATTTAACTAATTTGTAAATTTTCTAATCAACTTTATTACTTAATTAGTTGAGATGACGCGACAAATGCATTTGTTGTTTCTGTCTTATAAAACCTACAAATGTACAACTACAATATTATAGTAAATTTTACGTTTGCTATAATTCATTTTACACTGTTGTTCTTTTAAAATTAATGTGAATTGACTTTTTATACCTTTAAATATCCAGGCCATTTCGTAGCATTTTATTAATATTTTAATTTTAAAGCAAGGTATGATCATTTTAAAACTTGAAAAAAATCAACAATTTTACAATACTTATAATAGTTGCTTTCTAATTTAAATATTAATAAAAATATTCGAGATGCCCTAGATATATCATTAATTAGTTTTTGTTTTAAAAACAACAATGTCAAATATGTTTTTGTAAACGTAAAATTGCGTGATATTCTTTTAATGTAATCATATAATAACTAAGCTCTTTAATTTAATTTAAATGTAATGTGTGAAGTTAAAGTCGAATTAATATATATATGTAATAATTGTGTAAGTTTATTTCATTAAATTAATTTTATTATTTTTTGTTTGTTCATGCAGTTATATACGTATGTCAAATAAAAATAATTAAATAAATATGTATTTGAATAATATTATTCATCAACATTTCAGTATAATAAAACATTATTATATAGTATAGCTTACTATATTTCCAGTAATTGCGGTAATCGTGTTTTAATCATAAATTCATAACATATATATAACTACGTATTTATTAAACGTGAAATCTTTATAATTATTTATACATATTCATTATAAACGTTGTCGGTGACTTAGGTACTGTTTAGAGTGTGGTTGAGAACGATAAGTTTTTAACAAAGTTAATACAATATTAATTATTGTTTTCCAGCTATTCTAACTTTTCTAGCTATCGTATGTTTATTTGTTTCCCCTTTTATTTTTTATTTTTCCCATATCCCACGGTCTCGATTTCCCTTCGAAACTATTTAGTTCCGTTTTGTTTCCTTCGCCTTAGTTACAATAGAGTATCAGCCCTTTATAGTACAGGAAATATACCAATTGCAAGTTTTACCTCTCCCCAAAATCGTATTTATACTGTTTTCATATTACATAGATACTCATGTAACAATTTATAGATGTTTAGACGTTCATCTTGTCCTATAATTTCTCGTGATCGTTCGTTCCTTAAATTCCTATAATTTATTCATGCCCTGTGGCTAATGGTTATACATAAATATTATATATAAAATTTCATCTTATCATCATTAATTTTATGATGAATTCTCACCTTCTTAATCCAAGAACACTAATCTAACTTCACTAATGTCTAGTGACTAGTACATAATACTAGCATATTATTTAATCAAATAATTGTTGAGCTTCTAATATTAATAAATTAAGGGATGTATAATTTATGTTATCATAACGTAATGTAACGTAATTTAATGAAAGATTGTATGTTTGATATTTGATTCTGACAATAAAACTTTTTTATTTTTTTTTTTTTAACAAAATTATTTAATGAAGTATATTTAAGCTATTTCGAAAAGTCACAATCCGAATATTATTTTTAGACTTTCTTAAGTTTTATGTTTTTTTAAAAGATTTGAATAGCTATATATTTTGGAAATATTTTGAAAGTTTATTTTATTTATTTTTGTTATTACAGTTAATATATAGTAATATAATATCAAATACGATTGCAAAAGGCGAGTAAAATATAATGCATTATAATATATGCAACGTAGGCTGGAAAGGAAAATAGACTATAATTAAGTGTTACGTCTTTTTAGTATATAAACGAAAAAGAATCTTTAAAATAATGTCCAAAGGGGAAGAGGTTCAGCCTTTATGGCCACTTTTACACCTGGCCTTGATAATAGAGTATGTACGAGAATAAATATTGCTAAATAACCATTTGTCAATACTTAATACCTTACACGCCTTTTATTTTATGTTACTTAATAATATAAAAATTCATTAGTTATCTCAAAAACATAATTTATATATGGGGTTAATCGAGCACCAAGCTTATCCCTTTTTTCATCAATAATACAATTATTTAAAATCTATTTTTTGGAATTCTTAAATATAATAATTAAAGGCCATATTTTTAAAATTTTAAAAATTGTTTATACTATTAATGAGTTTCTTGAAGAGATACAAACTTTTATTTTTCAAATGCGAACTTCCCTTTTGTATTGTACACAATTTCAGTATTAGTAAATATTGTACGTACTAAAATCAAAATATCGAGCGATTTGTTTTAGTTATTTTATTTTGTATACTAAAAACTAATAGCTTTAGAAAATATAGGAGCTACAGTGATATGAAAATTTCAATAATTAATATTTATTTAACAATCAATATTTATAATTTGTAAAAATGTAGGTCAACATAATTATCTATAATAAATATTAGATCAAATAATATATTTCTCTAAAACCGTTTTTAAGTACTAGTATTCTTGGTACAAATATTTTAATAACTGAGAAACTTCACATTCAAATTTTGAATTAGATGAATCAAATTTAAAAAAAAAATTATTAACTAAATAATTTACGAGTACAATAAAAAGGAGGGTTCTCATTTCAAAATAGAAATTTGTATTGCTTCAAGACACTTCTTAAAAGTAGTAAAAAACATTTAATTCATTTGAAAATACGGTTTTTAAGTATAAGATACTAATTATTCTAAAATCAGATTTTGAATAAATTCCTCATTGAATAATAATAATAATAATAATATAAAAAGAGAATGAAATAAGAGTGAGCAATTGACATACTTCTTGGTGAATCACCTTGTGACTTATATACATATGTTATCGATGTTATAGACGTGTCTGCGTATTTATATATTATAGTGTATCACTAGAAGTGTTTCGTCTTCTTCATTTGTTTACGTCACTTGTCAGTCCAATGGAATGTCTCTATATATGATACACTAAAATCTAGTAAATCTAATATTTTGTTTTCATGAAGTTGTATTTAATACGCAATTACTACATTCTGAATGGTTTAGATAAGTGTAAGCGAACCTGCACTTTAGCTATATACTAACTGTCAGTGCTGTTATTTTTCGAACCAAACTTTTTATAATTTGCTTAATCAATTATGTATAATTATGATAAATGATAATCAACGAAGAACTTCGTTTGATTTTGTGTTACATTTGAAATTAAACCTATCAACATTATATGATATAATATACTATTATTTACTTTCGGGAATTTTCGCATAAGAGTTATTTAAAAAAAAAAATAGTTTTTTCATTTTAGTTTTTTTTTTTTTTTGTAATTTAAAAACGAATAGCTGAATATGCTTTCGTTTTTGTTTTTAAAAACTCATACATTAAACTTTTACCGGAAAAATGTTATGTTTAAAATATTATTAATAATTGTTGAGACTTATGGGCAAACATGTTTTTAAAAACCTACGACCTTTTAGAAATGTTTTAACGCTATCCAACATTATGCCTTAATTATATCAGAACTAATAATTAAAATTATGCACTTTCTTTAGATAAATATTTTAACTTCATTGTTATTATTTATTAAACTATAACGGCTTTTAAAACATTCGAATTTTCCCATTAAATAAATCTATAGGTTGCTCGAAATAAAATTATTATGTACGAAGCTAGTTAATTTTTAAATTTTTAATTTACTCAGCTTATTTATTGTTCACTTTTGAGACTTTACCTTTGCGTTACTCATTTTTAATGCTTCTATGAAAACATAAATATTATTAGGGTGTCCTGTTTTGACTTATGTTTTAAATTTATTGTTCCAACCTCTACAAATATTATCAATACTACCTAAATGTGTATAAATTTGTTTTATTATGTATGTATATTTCTAAATGACACAATTTGTATTTATTGACGCTGTCGATAGCGTTAAACTAATTAGAGGAAATTTTCAATATATTTATATTAGAGTAACATTTGACTATCAACTTTTAACAAGATAAATATATATCTAACTATTAGCCATTTGATATTATTTAAGGTATTTTAAGATCAATGAAGTTCATCACGTTTAATACATTTCACTATGCGGATATAAGTTTAAAGGAGGCCATAATACTATTTGTAACCACTATTTGACAGCTCGCTTAACTTTATCACGTGCACATAACAATATAGGTAGTTAATTACATTTTCACACCATAACAAATATTAACTATTATATAATGTTTCTAATATTATTTTCAAATTTAATTTAATTATTCATTTTCAGATTACCTGTTCAACTGAAATATTTTCTTTTTCATTTTTGCTTTACTATAATTTTGAGTTTGATAAAATTGTATTTATTTCCAGTAAACCAAAACTTTTTTCATCTGCATATAAAATTATTTCTTTTGTACTTATTTTAACCTGTATTTTGCATTGAATTTCTTTCCTTATTTTTATTATTTTTACGTAAAATCGTTTATTATTGAATATGTCAAAATAATTTTTTAAGATAAAAAATAATACCTGTTAGTTCTATTTCTTATTTTTGTTAAAAAAAGGTAATTTGGGTGTGAGTTTAATAAGCGATCTACAGCCAAATCTATGGCGTACGTGGATTTGAAATAATTAGATACATGTAGATAATTTTTAACTCAAGGATGAACAGCTTGAAGTTAATTTTTAAAAAATTTGTATTTTAAAAGGACTCGCACAGGTATTTGTTAGTTCACAAAAAACGAATATTTTTTTATTTGTATTGTTGATTGCTATGGGTTATAGAAAATAAAATATTTGTTTTAGTTGGATATAATTTTATACCTCTATTGTATATTTGGTCAAAACTATCCAAATAAATGTTTTAAAAATATTTGTAATTTAAATATTTAATCGAGTTTAATTCTTAAGACATTATAAATTTATTAGTTTTATTTAATTTGTAAACAGATCATATGATAATGAAAAGAAATTATTTACAATTTTTTGTAGTAAAAAGACAAAAAAATTGTTATACGTATAAAATTACATAACGTTAGTACACTCTATTATATATTATCTAATACATTGTTATAGTTTGTACATCATTGACTATATATTATCGATTAATAGATAAATGACATACGTTGCATAAATTTAGATAAGATTATAAAATATAATTGTATTAATATTCAATGGTATATTTTCGTAATTTGTATTACATTAAACTTGTCGATTTTCAGTCTGTGGGATACATTATAAGCGTTAAGTAGTATAATCATTAATAACTTAACATAGTTCGTTGATTGAAAAGTAGATCTGTTAATAAAACGCCTACTATGGAGTTATTTTGTTCTACTCAACCTTTAAAAAAAGGTAACATAACTTACATAACCAATGAAGACGAAGTTCATGATAATACTTTTATTACTTCAGGTATGAGTAGTACCCTACTGCCAAGTACGGGTGACTTTATGGGCTGATACCGAATTTGTTCCCGAGCTCCAACTCCATGTGTCGAATTGGTTTTCGTTCAAAATCGTTTTTTATTAAGTTGATCCGAATAGTAATAGTTTAATTACGCACATTTTCCTTCTCAATTTTACAGGCTTAGGACTGTCAGCTAAAAAGTAGGCTTGGTTAAAAATGTGTGTTAATGTGTTTAAAAAAAAAAAAATGATAAATATATACAATTTTAAATTTTTGATTTGGAAATCAACTATAGTTCATCACTTATAAGTGTAGGTACAAAATATTAAAATAAAAATAAACAATAGTTATTATAATAAAAGTAATTTCATAATATATTAAGTCATATTTAAATAAATGGATTTTGTATGTATCTTTGCCTTTAGTTTTTAGTGTATAAGTATAAAAATGACACTTAAAACTTGGCCCGTGAATTTTTTTTGAAAAAATATTTACGAACTGCTATAGACTATAGAGTGTAGCCGTGTAGGTATACTTATATTTTATACTATCTAATTTATATATTTTGTACCAATTATTAAAAATTAAAAATTACCTGTACACAAACGGGAACCAATTCGGCTCTACTTAATAAAATACCTTTTTCAAACGGGAACCAATTCGGTTACTCCTGACTTTATGAACTCTGTGCCGAAAAAGACTAAAAAACGTAAATACAACGTAAGTTATTTGAAGGGTAGGGTTCGTAGAAACAAACGATGGCCAGCCACAGTGTGTAATTTGTTCAAAAGTTTTTCCTAACATTCTATGTAGGTATTCCGCTTTATTTCTAATGGACCACAACGCTATATTAGCTAAAACCATGAATGACGTCACTAGACTTTATCAACTATCGTACTCGGTAGATATTTATAACAAAACGAACAAGCTAAGTCTTCCCTTACAAGGAAGAACTTTGATCATTTTTTATGAGAACTACCGAGTATGTGCATTCAAAAGAAAACTTGATTATTAGGCAGAGTGCATTTCTAAAGAGAGTTAGAGTGTTTTTAAATAATGCAGGCCATTTTGGAGGGAAACGATGAGCAGGCTTCCATTTGAATTTTCAATGATTTTTCTGAAAACTTAAATAGCTGAAAAATTAATTTGAACAATATTTCCCTATATATTGAGAGGTGTTGTTAAAATACCATGGATAGGTACTGTAGCCATTTGCGGTTTGTGGAAAGCTCTCAAGCTTGTCTTCAACTAAATATTAATTGATCGATATTACTTCAGATTCAATATTGAAATCCACTTTCAGCAGCAATTCTTATATTGAATTTTGACTGAATTTAAATAATGCAAGTTTTGAAGATTTGAGTCAAAATGCAATATCTACAATAATACTCTTACCCTTTACTATTTTACTATCACTTATTAATGTAAGGTGAGATTTTTAGCCTATACGACTAATAATATTAAATATCGAAATCTTCTTAATTTAGAACTCGACCTTTGTATCTAGTGATCATAAATTGAATCAGGCATTGTCAAACATTCCAAAAATAAGCAGTCATACCAATCTTATTAGTGATTAGTTTACCAAACTCATAAACTCATTTCTTAATTTTAAAATAGTTTTTTTTCTGTCTTGTAAATTTTTTTTATTTATTTTCAACTATAATTTTGTAATTTGTTTATAATATGTTCAATAAATTATTTAAATTGGTTATTGATAATGACTAGTATTCATTTTTATCATGTTCTTCATAGTATTTACAGAAGGGTACCTTAGATAAATTTGGTCCAACAAAAAGGTACCGCTATTTAAAATAATTGAGAATCACTGCTACATATATATTACTTAAACCATATTATGTTTATACATAACTTGAAAATTAATGGACGGCAGTATGTTATAATAATGTAATTATATGTTGTCTCGTATTCTACATATATGTATATATAAAATATTTTTACAACTAGTATAGTGCGTATGTAACGGTGTTAGTTCATTGTTTGATTGTAGTGGATAATGTATGTTTTTGATTTACATTAGGTTAATTTTTCCGGCACTTTATAATAATACGATATTTATTATTTTTTTAATACTTTTTGAATTTAAAATATTATTGACGTCGCATTACGTGGAAAACAAGTTATCAAGCGCATACAATACCTCATCGATGTTGGTTCATATTGTTTTCTGGTTAAAATTCGTGGAACGTAATAAGGAATTCTATAAAAGCGGTACCGGTAAAATTGCAGATTATTAAATAATTAATTGTGTTATAAATAACTCTTTTATTTTTCGTTATAGTATAAAATAAATTAGTGATAATCCTAAAAAATAGGTATAAGTTACTTTTTCCCATTAATCCAATATTTTAAGTAATACATTTTTTATGTATGAGTATGTATATTTATTTATTTATTTAGGAGATGAGGCGAAAATAATTGTCAGTTTAAAATCTAAGAACCACCTTTATTTATATTCATTAACAAAATATATAATATTACATGATCATATTATTTGATACAACATCGAGTTCGATAAAATTACCCGGTAAATTTACTTACATTTTAACGATACTGTTTTTACTCAATAAAATGTCTAAACCGTTCATAAGCTTTAGTAATTCCTCATTTTAATTGTTTTTATTTGAACAATAACGCTATTTTAATAATATTTTATTCACAAGTAAAGGAGTAACTTCAGCAGCTGTGGTCATTTGTCTGACAATAACTTAAATTATTTCAATTGATATATATATAATATATATTATAATATACTACTTTACACAAAACATAGTTCATATTTTTTTATACACATTGAATTGTTTTTTAAGAACGCAATTAAATTATGAATTGCATTTCAACCTGAACTAAGAATTTAATATAATTGTGTGGAGCAGAGAATTTACTCGCGATCACTCCGATAATTACGGCATTCAACAAGGATATGCTTGACTCTCATTTGAACACTAAATATAGTTACATTTGGTTGGCTCCTTTTTTGTCATTATATGTAGATGGATGATTGAAGTGTGGCCTATTCTAAGGTGATTTATAATTATATTTCGTCTTCTGTAACTTTATATAATTATAAAGGAAAAGTAAGATAATACTAGAATATGAGTGTTAACATTTTTGAGTACATCTGTTCCACTTCCACTACAATATTTACGATATTGATACTTCAATATTACGAATTTATTGTCAAAACCAGGAATTCATTTTTATTACAATAATTAACATTGCCGCGTTTGGCGACATCACGAATTAAAGTGTACTCTACCTACCAACTACCGTATACGTATATAGTAAGTGATTTAAGTACATGGATTTAGGTTAGGTTAGATTAGATTAGGTGGTACGAAATGGTAGAACAGAATCTGTTCTAACACAGAACTCTCTTAAGTTTCCTTTGCTATATTTTCTTTATCAGCATCTTTGAATGCAACTGGAAGGTACTCTATTATTCATCCCCACGCTCACAATAGAAAGGAAACCGGTTAGTAAAATAAATACCTAAAAACTACTATTTATTCAAGTTAATACAAATAACATTGATTTTTTGAGACCAAAAAAATAATAATAATAATAACACCATCAATTCCTACTAGTTCAACCAATTAATTTTCAAATATCTATGTCAAGTCAGTAAGAAAATTAATAACCAACAAAAATATGGAAAATGTTGATTTGGTTGTAGATGAAAATGATAGTGAAGACAGAAGAGGAATATTATATTTAGGACTATCTGGTTAAATCTGATAACTTATCAGATGAACATAATATTTTAAGTGACGACGAATTTTATGAATTATACTTAAAATAGATAATTAGTAAAATTATATTTATTTTTTTTTTTTAACAAAGGTATCTATATAATGATAAATAATAATAAATATAATTATGTTAAGTTAATTTTTGTTATTTATACTTAAGCTTAAATATTTTTAAGATCACATATTCATAAATCTTACTCATACATATTTAATTATGCCTAATACATTATATAGGTAACGTGTGATACAATGATTGAGTTAGTAATACATTTATTAAACAGGAATATTATACACCATTACCTATAAAAAATTTATTTCAATATTATTTTTGACGGTAAAATTCCCATCTCTAAATATGTTCGATAAGGATCGTGTGAAATTTATCCGGAATTCGAAGTTGTGCATATTTTCATGCGATTTTTTCAGATTTCTGTAACATTAGGTATTTAACTTTACTATAGTGTTTTACATTGTGTACATAACCAATAAATGTAGGATGGGGAATTTTAGATATCTATCATATACCATCATAAGTTGTTTGTACATAACGGTTGTTGATGTACATCATAAATTGTTATCGTTGCACAACTTGTACGTTGTAAACATCACCTATAGTCGTTACATATCGTTTAGTGTAAACTACGATCAGTTCAAAGCATTATAAAATTCAGTTTCAGCAAGTAAATATTATGTATTAAGTATTAAACCTATTACTAAATTGAAGATACGAAAAATGAAGTTGAGTTAATTTTTTCAGAAAAACAAAATCATCTTGCCTTATTAAATTTCTGAAAATATTGGCTTATTTGAACACAAGAAGATGGCTCTAAAAATGATTATATAAACAACAATCTTTAATTAAATTTAAAAAAAAAACAAAATATGTGAAAATTCAATACGCTGTAAATGTGAGATAAACGTTTTATTTCTTTCTGACCCATAACAACTATTTGAACAGAACTTTCAAAACGAAATTAAACATTGGCACTAATGGTTAATTAGAATTAAAATTTTTCAAAATCTGTAATTGATTTAATTGAACAAATCAAAACTAAACCAGGAAAAAAGATAATGTTTTTAAAGTTAAGGTGAAAATTCGTTTTTGTACTTGATAATAAATTATTTATTTGTATAACTAATAGTAATTGCAGAGCAAGATTTTAAATTTTCTACCGATTCATCAGATTTTCTGATGGTACCTACTTTTAACCACACAGCGAAATATTATATTCAGCTTTATATAACAATTAGTTGTTTAAATAATTGATTTTATATTTCAGTGGTTTATTTTGTATTCTTTGATAAATCTAAAAAAAAAAAAAAAAATAATAATTACTGACTTGTGTTATTTCTTCAATAATTAAGTGGGCCGCCAAACGTTTCGAAATATGTGTATTGTATATTATATTATTCACAAGTTACATTTAGATTTTGAGATAAGTATTCATGAAACATGCAAAGAAGTGTTCGAAACATTGAAGTATACACGTTTTGAATTAATTTAGTATAGTACAAAACCTTGGTGCTATAATTAAATTATGTGTTAAAAATATTCTATAGGTATTGATTTTATTAAAAAAAGGTTTTAAAAATATACTCTCAATATAGTAAGTAATAACGTATTATTTAATATATTTTATTACATAACATACACACTACACAGGTCAAATCTGGAAAGCAACTCCGGGTACCAGATCCAACAAGCATAAATTAAGAAAATAGTTAAGGCTTTTTTTTTAAATTTCAATTTCTTCCAACACAATATATCAAAAACAAAAAAAAAGGATAAATAGATAGCTGATAGGTTAGGTGTACAGTAAATATCAAGTGTAACTCGCAATTGAGTTAGTCACTATAATGTATGACGTGTTAAATTTGAATTCAACGATTAATCATTCCGCACGAAAAACTATTCAGAACAAAGATTGTCAGCCTTTATTATCAAGTATATATTTTCATGATATGGTATGAGTTTCACGTTTTTTCTAAGTTTATTCTCTGTTTTTCTCAGTTATTTTGAAAGTATTAGATATTTTTTACTTTTGACTTACACAAGTACCAGCTAGATTTAATTTGTTATCAAAAACCACTGTCAAAGTTGAAAATCAAAGCATTTTTAGTTTTTATTGCCTCCAAAAGTTTATGATAGACACAATAAATAATAAAAAAACCACACATAACTATTTTATAATATATTCATCACACCGCTAAGCATTTAAAATGTTGAGTTACTATTTAGAAAAACTGAAAGTTAACTCAAGTTAATTATTTTCATTAATTTGCCTATTTTTGACAAACATATGTAGTGTTAATAAACGGCAACATTGTACAGGAAATCATACGAAATCGTGTGTTTTAAGGTCATTCTGACAGTCTAATGTTTGTTAAAAAAAAACGTAGGTACGCAATCGTGCTGTACCGATATAATTTTGTTTCCCAGGAAACACACATTTGATTCAGAACAAAAAAGTTTTAACGAAACGAAAAAAATGTATTCACATCTAAAAGGTTCTATTTGTGGAACTTTTTAGTACTTGACTGAAATTGTTTACATTAGTTATCTTTTTTTTTTAAGTCAAGTTTTGATTAGAACAAACCCAAACTACAAGACTTCACGCAGAAAAATTTTGTTAATTTTTATAATTGCGGCTATTATTAAAAACTATTAATTTTGGAAATATATAAAATATTTTTCCGTTTAAAATTATTTTTTAAAACTATTGGATATCTTGAGATGGCTGCACATTTTGGTTTTGAGTCCTCGTTATGTATGGTTTGTCATGAACGAAAAAAAACTTCGTTGATCTTTCATCTAAAAATCATAGTTTTCTAGATAAATTAAGATCGTTATTATTGATACCTTATTTTTTTATCTACATTAAATGCAAACATCCTCATTGCTCAGTGAAAAAGTATATTAAAAATT
>NW_020271152.1:0-16002 GCF_002803265.2 Melanaphis sacchari | reverse complement strand
TTTTTTTTTTTTTTTGTAATTTAAAAACGAATAGCTGAATATGCTTTCGTTTTTGTTTTTAAAAACTCATACATTAAACTTTTACCGGAAAAATGTTATGTTTAAAATATTATTAATAATTGTTGAGAGTTATGGGCAAACATGTTTTTAAAAACCTACGACCTTTTAGAAATGTTTTAACGCTATCTAACATTATGCCTTAATTATATCAGAACTAAAAATTAAAATTATGCACTTTCTTTAGATAAATATTTTAACTTCATTGTTATTATTTATTAAACTATAACGGCTTTTAAAACATTCGAATTTTCCCATTAAATAAATCTATAGGTTGCTCGAAATAAAATTATCATGTACGAAGCTAGTTAATTTTTAAATTTTTAATTTACTTAGCTTATTTATTGTTCACTTTTGAGACTTTACCTTTGCGTTACTCATTTTTAATGCTTCTATGAAAACATAAATATTATTAGGGTGTCCTGTTTTGACTTATGTTTTAAATTTATTGTTCCAACCTCTACAAATATTATCAATACTACCTAAATGTGTATAAATTTGTTTTATTATGTATATATATTTCTAAATGACACAATTTGTATTTATTGACGCTGTCGATAGCGTTAAACTAATTAGAGGAAATTTTCAATATATTTATATTAGAGTAACATTTGACTATCAACTTTTAACAAGATAAATATATATCTAACTATTAGCCATTTGATATTATTTAAGGTATTTTAAGATCAATGAAGTTCATCACGTTTAATACATTTCACTATGCGGATATAAGTTTAAAGGAGGCCATAATACTATTTGTAACCACTATTTGACAGCTCGCTTAACTTTATCACGTGCACATAACAATATAGGTAGTTAATTACATTTTCACACCATAACAAATATTAACTATTATATAATGTTTCTAATATTATTTTCAAATTTAATTTAATTATTCATTTTCAGATTACCTGTTCAACTGAAATATTTTCTTTTTCATTTTTGCTTTACTATAATTTTGAGTTTGATGAAATTGTATTTATTTCTAGTAAACCAAAACTTTTTTCATCTGCATGTAAAATTATTTCTTTTGTACTTATTTTAACCTGTATTTTGCATTGAATTTCTTTCCTTATTTTTATTATTTTTACGTAAAATCGTTTATTATTGAATATGTCAAAATAATTTTTTAAGATAAAAAATAATACCTGTTAGTTCTATTTCTTATTTTTGTTAAAAAAAGGTAATTTGGGTGTGAGTTTAATAAGCGATCTACAGCCAAATCTATGGCGTACGTGGATTTGAAATAATTAGATACATGTAGATAATTTTTAACTCAAGGATGAACAGCTTGAAGTTAATTTTTAAAAAATTTGTATTTTAAAAGGACTCGCACAGGTATTTGTTAGTTCACAAAAAACGAATATTTTTTTATTTGTATTGTTGATTGCTATGGGTTATAGAAAATAAAATATTTGTTTTAGTTGGATATAATTTTATACCTCTATTGTATATTTGGTCAAAACTATCCAAATAAATGTTTTAAAAATATTTGTAATTTAAATATTTAATCGAGTTTAATTCTTAAGACATTATAAATTTATTAGTTTTATTTAATTTGTAAATAGATCATATGATAATGAAAAAAAATTATTTACAATTTTTTATAGTAAAAAGACAAAAAAATTGTTATACGTATAAAATTACATAACGTTAGTACACTCTATTATATATTATCTAATACATTGTTATAGTTTGTACATCATTGACTATATATTATCGATTAATAGATAAATGACATACGTTGCATAAATTTAGATAAGATTATAAAATATAACTGTATTAATATTCAATGGTATATTTTCGTAATTTGTATTATATTAAACTTGTCGATCTTCAGTCTGTGGGATACATTATAAGCGTTAAGTAGTATAAGCATTAATAACTTAACATAGTTCGTTGATTGAAAAGTAGATCTGTTAATAAAACGCCTACTATGGAGTTATTTTGTTCTACTCAACCTTTAAAAGAAGGTAACATAACTTACATAACCAATGAAGACGAAGTTCATGATAATACTTTTATTACTTCAGGTATGAGTAGTACCCTACTGCCAAGTACGGGTGACTTTATGGGCTGATACCGAATTTGTTCCCGAGCTCCAACTCCATGTGTCGAATTGGTTTTCATTCAAAATCGTTTTTTATTAAGTTGATCCGAATAGTAATAGTTTAATTACGCACATTTTCCTTCTCAATTTTACAGGCTTAGGACTGTCAGCTAAAAAGTAGGCTTGGTTAAAAATGTGTGTTAATGTGTTTAAAAAAAAAAAAAATGATAAATATATACAATTTTAAATTTTTGATTTGGAAATCAACTATAGTTCATCACTTATAAGTGTAGGTACAAAATATTAAAATAAAAATAAACAATAGTTATTATAATAAAAGTAATTTCATAATATATTAAGTCATATTTAAATAAATGGATTTTGTATGTATCTTTGCCTTTAGTTTTTAGTGTATAAGTATAAAAATGACACTTAAAACTTGGCCCGTGAATTTTTTTTTGAAAAAATATTTACGAACTGCTATAGACTATAGAGTGTAGCCGTGTAGGTATACTTATATTTTATACTATCTAATTTATATATTTTGTACCAATTATTAAAAATTAAAAATTACCTGTACACAAACGGGAACCAATTCGGCTCTACTTAATAAAATACCTTTTTCAAACGGGAACCAATTCGGTTACTCCTGACTTTATGAACTCTGTGCCGAAAAAGACTAAAAAACGTAAATACAACGTAAGTTATTTGAAGGGTAGGGTTCGTAGAAACAAACGATGGCCAGCCACAGTGTGTAATTTGTTCAAAAGTTTTTCCTAACATTCTATGTAGGTATTCCGCTTTATTTCTAATGGACCACAACGCTATATTAGCTAAAACCATGAATGACGTCACTAGACTTTATCAACTATCGTACTCGGTAGATATTTATAACAAAACGAACAAGCTAAGTCTTCCCTTACAAGGAAGAACTTTGATCATTTTTTATGAGAACTACCGAGTATGTGCATTCAAAAGAAAACTTGATTATTAGGCAGAGTGCATTTCTAAAGAGAGTTAGAGTGTTTTCAAATAATGCAGGCCATTTTGGAGGGAAACGATGAACAGGCTTCCATTTGAATTTTCAATGATTTTTCTGAAAACTTAAATAGCTGAAAAATTAATTTGAACAATATTTCCCTATATATTGAGAGGTGTTGTTAAAATACCATGGATAGGTACTGTAGCCATTTGCGGTTTGTGGAAAGCTCTCAAGCTTGTCTTCAACTGAATATTAATTGATCGATATTACTTCAGATTCAACATTGAAATCCACTTTCAGCAGCAATTCTTACATTGAATTTTGACTGAATTTAAATAATGCAAGTTTTGAAGATTTGAGTCAAAATGAAATATCTACAATAATACTCTTACCCTTTACTATTTTACTATCACTTATTAATATAAGGCGAGATTTTTAGCCTATACGACTAATAATATTAAATATCGAAATCTTCTAATTCTTCTTAATTTAGAACTCGACCTTTGTATCTAGTGATCATAAATTGAATCAGGCATTGTCAAACATTCCAAAAATAAGCAGTCATACCAATCTTATTAGTGATTAGTTTACCAGACTCATAAACTCATTTCTTAATTTTAAAATAGTTTTTTTCTGTCTTGTAAATTTTTTTTATTTATTTTCAACTATAATTTTGTAATTTGTTTATAATATGTTCAATAAATTATTTAAATTGGTTATTGATAATGACTAGTATTCATTTTTATCATGTTCTTCATAGTATTTACAGAAGGGTACCTTAGATAAATTTGGTCCAACAAAAAGGTACCGCTATTTAAAATAATTGAGAATCACTGCTACATATATATTACTTAAACCATATTATGTTTATACATAACTTGCAAATTAATGGACGGCAGTATGTTATAATAATGTAATTATATGTTGTCTCGTATTCTACATATATGTATATTAAAATATTTTTACAAGTATAGTGCGTATGCAACGGTGTGAGTTCATTGTTTGATTGTAGTGGATAATGTATGTTTTTGATTTACATTAGGTTAATTTTTCCGGCACTTTATAATAATACGATATTTATTATTTTTTTAATACTTTTTGAATTTAAAATATTATTGACGTCGCATTACGTGAAAAACAAGTTATCAAGCGCATACAATACCTCATCGATGTTGGTTCATATTGTTTTCTGGTTAAAATTCGTGGAACGTAATAAGGAATTCTATAAAAGCGGTACCGGTAAAATTGCAGATTATTAAATAATTAATTGTGTTATAAATAACTCTTTTCGTTATAGTACAAAATAAGTTAGTGATAATCCTAAAAAATAGGTATAAGTTACTTTTTCCCATTAATCCAATATTTTAAGTAATACATTTTTTATGTATGAGTATGTATATTTATTTATTTATTTAGGAGATGAGGCGAAAACAATTGTCAGTTTAAAATCTAAGAACCACCTTTATTTATATTCATTAACAAAATATATAATATTACATGATCATATTATTTGATACAACATCGAGTTCGATAAAATTACCCGGTAAATTTACTTACATTTTAACGATACTGTTTTTACTCAATAAAATGTCTAAACCGTTCATAAGCTTTAGTAATTCCTCATTTCAATTGTTTTTATTTGAACAGTAACGCTATTTTAATAATATTTTATTTACAAGTAAAGGAGTAACTTCAGCAGCTGTGGTCATTGGTCTGACAATAACTTAAATTATTTCAATTGATATATATATATATATATATATGTTACGGTAAATGATGTTATATCAGAAATTAACGTTATTCGCCGGTTATTAACGTTATTTACCTACGAATGTGGGAATTATCGTTATTTTCTAGTGAATAACGTTAATAACCGTATGATTTGGGAAATTTTGATCTGATTATAAAATAAAAGAGGTTATTGCGGAAGATTTAAAAAAATAACCAAAGAACCAATCATCAAAGAAGACAAAATCGGAAATTAAATCATAGAAATCGCAGAAAAAAATTCGGAACTTGGTACTTAAATATTTTTTAATTATTTAACGATAAATTTCCGAATTTTAAATATAACAAAAATAAAACTAAAATATAAATATTTGAAAATTATTTTAAATATTTTTTTGATGATTGTCAAGAAAATATTTGTATTGTATGTAAAAATTCAAAAAAAAATTTAGAAAAACAAGGAGAGGAAATGATGAAATTTTCTAAAGAAAAGTTTCCTCAGCTTGAAATAGGCTTAACTGTATGTGTATTTATACCAAACGTTGATAGAGCTCGTGGTTCTATGCAAAATATACTATTAGTTGTCACTCAAGTTGAACATGATTTATACAAACTCTGTAAGTTAATTCTTAGTGAAAAAATATACTATTAAAATTAAAATTTGTTTTATTATTTTATAAATACGGAATATAGTTTTCTTAAATATTATTTCACATGCCAAAAATAGCTGTTTGCAAATAAAATCTATTAGACATGGACAATGTGATAAAATTAGCAGATGGTAGACAGTTGACACTGAGGGAAGTAGCTAGTAATAATTCGGTTGCGAGCCCTCGAAGGTACCAGCGTTGTCATTGCAAGACTAGTTGTATTAATAATAAGCATTGTGCTTACCTTGGGGCTGAAAAATTATGTTATATTAAATGTCATGGGAGTAAAACTTGTAAAAATAAATAAAAAATAATAATGCATTTATTCTATTTTTAAAAATATTTGGGTACTTACATAATTTTTCAAATTGTAGTATTTGAGATTCATGCGCTTATCTGATTTATAACATCAATTACCTGTGTATTTGGTCATTAACGTGATTATCCAGTTTATAACGATAATTACCTGTATATTTGGTAAATAACGTTAATAACCGGTGAATAACGTTAATTTCCATTTATCATCATTTACCGTAACATATATATATATTATAATATACTACTTTACACAAAACATAGTTCATATTTTTTTATACACATTGAATTGTTTTTTAAGAACGCAATTAAATTATGAATTGCATTTCCACCTGAACTAAGAATTTAATATAATTGTGTGGAGCAGAGAATTTACTCGCGATCACTCCGATAATTACGGCATTCAACAAGGATATGCTTGACTCTCATTTGAACACTAAATATAGTTACATTTGGTTGGCTCCTTTTTTGTCATTATATGTAGATGGATGATTGAAGTGTGGCCTATTCTAAGGTGATTTATAATTATATTTCGTCTTCTGTAACTTTATATAATTATAAAGGAAAAGTAAGATAATACTAGAATATGAGTGTTAACATTTTTGAGTACATCTGTTCCACTTCCACTACAATATTTACGATATTGATACTTCAATATTACGAATTTATTGTCAAAACCAGGAATTCATTTTTATTACAATAATTAACATTGCCGCGTTTGGCGACATCACGAATTAAAGTGTACTCTACCTACCAACTACCGTATACGTATATAGTAAGTGATTTAAGTACATGGATTTAGGTTAGGTTAGATTAGATTAGGTGGTACGAAATGGTAGAACAGAATCTGTTCTAACACAGAACTCTCTTAAGTTTCCTTTGCTATATTTTCTTTATCAGCATCTTTGAATGCAACTGGAAGGTACTCTATTATTCATCCCCACGCTCACAATAGAAAGGAAACCGGTTAGTAAAATAAATACCTAAAAACTACTATTTATTCAAGTTAATACAAATAACATTGATTTTTTGAGACCAAAAAAATAATAATAATAATAACACCATCAATTCCTACTAGTTCAACCAATTAATTTTCAAATATCTATGTCAAGTCAGTAAGAAAATTAATAACCGACAAAAATATGGAAAATGTTGATTTGGTTGTAGATGAAAATGATAGTGAAGACAGAAGAGGAATATTATATTTAGGACTATCTGGTTAAATCTGATAACTTATCAGATGAACATAATATTTTAAGTGACGACGAATTTTATGAATTATACTTAAAATAGATAATTAGTAAAATTATATTTATTTATTTTTTTTAGGTATCTATATAATGATAAATAATAATAAATATAATTATGTTAAGTTAATTTTTGTTATTTATACTTAAGCTTAAATATTTTTAAGATCACATATTCATAAATCTTACTCATACATATTTAATTATGCCTAATACATTATATAGGTAACGTGTGATACAATGATTAGCTTATTAGTTATAAAAATATTATTGAGTTAGTAATACATTTATTAAACAGGAATATTATACACCATTACCTATAAAAAATTTATTTCAATATTATTTTTGACGGTAAAATTCCCATCTCTAAATATGTTCGATAAGGATCGTGTGAAATTTATCCGGAATTCGAAGTTGTGCATATTTTCATGCGATTTTTTTCAGATTTCTGTAACATTAGGTATTTAACTTTACTATAGTGTTTTACATTGTGTACATAACCAATAAATGTAGGATGGGGAATTTTAGATATCTATCATATACCATCATAAGTTGTTTGTACATAACGGTTGTTGATGTACATCATAAATTGTTATCGTTGCACAACTTGTACGTTGTAAACATCACCTATAGTCGTTACATATCGTTTAGTGTAAACTACGATCAGTTCAAAGCATTATAAAATTCAGTTTCAGCAAGTAAATATTATGTATTAAGTATTAAACCTATTACTAAATTGAAGATACGAAAAATGAAGTTGAGTTAATTTTTTCAGAAAAACAAAATCATCTTGCCTTATTAAATTTCTGAAAATATTGGCTTATTTGAACACAAGAAGATGGCTCTAAAAATGATTATATAAACAACAATCTTTAATTAAATTTAAAAAAAAAACAAAATATGTGAAAATTCAATACGCTGTAAATGTGAGATAAACGTTTTATTTCTTTCTGACCCATAACAACTATTTGAACAGAACTTTCAAAACGAAATTAAACATTGGCACTAATGGTTAATTAGAATTAAAATTTTTCAAAATCTGTAATTGATTTAATTGAACAAATCAAAACTAAACCAGGAAAAAAGATAATGTTTTTAAAGTTAAGGTGAAAATTCGTTTTTGTACTTGATAATAAATTATTTATTTGTATAACTAATAGTAATTGCAGAGCAAGATTTTAAATTTTCTACCGATTCATCAGATTTTCTGATGGTACCTACTTTTAACCACACAGCGAAATATTATATTCAGCTTTATATAACAATTAGTTGTTTAAATAATTGATTTTATATTTCAGTGGTTTATTTTGTATTCTTTGATAAATCTAAAAAAAAAAAAAAAAAATAATAATTACTGACTTGTGTTATTTCTTCAATAATTAAGTGGGCCGCCAAACGTTTCGAAATATGTGTATTGTATATTATATTATTCACAAGTTACATTTAGATTTTGAGATAAGTATTCATGAAACATGCAAAGAAGTGTTCGAAACATTGAAGTATACACGTTTTGAATTAATTTAGTATAGTACAAAACCTTGGTGCTATAATTAAATTATGTGTTAAAAATATTCTATAGGTATTGATTTTATTAAAAAAAGGTTTTAAAAATATACTCTCAATATAGTAAGTAATAACGTATTATTTAATATATTTTATTACATAACATACACACTACACAGGTCAAATCTGGAAAGCAACTCCGGGTACCAGATCCAACAAGCATAAATTAAGAAAATAGTTAAGGCTTTTTTTTTAAATTTCAATTTCTTCCGACACAATATATCAAAAACAAAAAAAAGGATAAATAGATAGCTGATAGGTTAGGTGTACAGTAAATATCAAGTGTAACTCGCAATTGAGTTAGTCACTATAATGTATGACGTGTTAAATTTGAATTCAACGATTAATCATTCCGCACGAAAAACTATTCAGAACAAAGATTGTCAGCCTTTATTATCAAGTATATATTTTCATGATATGGTATGAGTTTCACGTTTTTTCTAAGTTTATTCTCCGTTTTTCTCAGTTATTTTGAAAGTATTAGATATTTTTTACTTTTGACTTACACAAGTACCAGCTAGATTTAATTTGTTATCAAAAACCACTGTCAAAGTTGAAAATCAAAGCATTTTTAGTTTTTATTGCCTCCAAAAGTTTATGACAGACACAATAAATAATAAAAAAACCACACATAACTATTTTATAATATATTCATCACACCGCTAAGCATTTAAAATGTTGAGTTACTATTTAGAAAAACTGAAAGTTAACTCAAGTTAATTATTTTCATTAATTTGCCTATTTTTGACAAACATATGTAGTGTTAATAAACGGCAACATTGTACAGGAAATCATACGAAATCGTGTGTTTTAAGGTCATTCTGACAGTCTAATGTTTGTTAAAAAAAAAACGTAGGTACGCAATCGTGCTGTACCGATATAATTTTGTTTCCCAGGAAACACACATTTGATTCAGAACAAAAAAGTTTTAACGAAACGAAAAAAATGTATTCACATCTAAAAGGTTCTATTTGTGGAACTTTTTAGTACTTGACTGAAATTGTTTACATTAGTTATCTTTTTTTTTTAAGTCAAGTTTTGATTAGAACAAACCCAAACTACAAGACTTCACGCAGAAAAATTTTGTTAATTTTTATAATTGCGGCTATTATTAAAAACTATTAATTTTGGAAATATATAAAATATTTTTCCGTTTAAAATTATTTTTTAAAACTATTGGATATCTTGAGATGGCAGCACATTTTGGTTTTGAGTCCCCGTTATGTATGGTTTGTCATGAACGAAAAAAAACTTTGTTGATCTTTCATCTAAAAATCATAGTTTTCTAGATAAATTAAGATCGTTATTATTGATACCTTATTTTTTTATCTACATTAAATGCAAACATCCTCATTGCTCAGTGAAAAAGTATATTAAAAATTGTTATTCAATTTTCAACAATACATTTGTGCGGAAATATTTTCATCAGTCACGGATATTAAAAATCTGTTTGAAATAAGTAGTTATTCATCTTAAACTATCCTTATCGGAGTTAAAAATCCAAAAATTTATTTTAAACGATCTGTAAAATATATCATAGCAATAAACATGTATTTGTAATATTAAGGACTTATAATAAAATTTTCAATTTCCATTTAATATAATATATTTTTATTTGATTAACTAAAAATCCTTTTAATACAATATTAATGTAAGCATTTATATTATTTAAATAATAATAATTATTATTACAATTTTTATAAGTGATACGTGAAATTTAAAGTTACGAATTTAGTCTATCAAGTTGACGTCCGCTCTCATAAAATAGGTATATCCATGTGCTCGGATTTCTGCAAAGATTTAATATTTGAAATTTTAAAAGACTGCCTGGAATGTTGTTCTATCATGAATGTTTCCTAGTTCGACGGTAGTATTCAGACGATCGCGATGACCCGTAACCGTAATCGCCATCGTCGCCCGTCTGTTTTGTATCGATAGCATGGACACTTGACACCACATCATTGTAGATACTTGGCCTCCGAAAATATTTGTACAATTTAACACCACATAACTAACAATTCTCATATTGTCCATAAATACATATATATTATAGCACTCTGTGCTCATCTTATCGATTGTAATAGTGCCCAATTAATTTTCGAATATTATACATTTATACAGTTGGACAGATAACTGATGACCAAAATAAACCGTAAAACAATAACTACAACTATTTAACGTAGTAAAAGGGAATACCAACCGTCTTGTGTGTCAAAATTATACGATTGAGTATAATACATTACTTTTGTTCGTATTAAATCATACGTGCCATTGTCAAAATAAAACATTCATATATAATATGGGTAATGAACCTAATATATATATAAATATGTACTACCTATGTAATATGGTGTGGATGCGGTCATCGCGGTTTTCCGTTTTCCAAAATTAGTTAAATGATAAAACTGAAATTACACGACATAATATTCTGAATATGATACGAAAATATGGAATAGTATAAAGGAGATTAAATTAATACTGGTAAATTGTATTTTTATTTTTAATAAAAAACATTAGCATTATAATGAATTATTAGTTTTATATTTTAAATTAGAGGTTCGTGAAAATAATATTAATTATAATCATAACTATTTTTAAAAAAATGAAAAAAATGTGTAACATTTGTTTTAAAAAAAGTATAATATTGTTTATTAAGCTTAAAATATTTCAACAATTTCTAAATGTATAATGCAAAAATAGCGTTAATTATTATTAAATATTAAGTATATTGTACATTTATTAAATTTTTATGAGTATCGATTTTTTCGAATTTCTGCAGATAGTTATATCACTCGACTTATGCTTAATACTTTATTATATTATTGACTATTAAGTTTAATACAAATGTATTATATAATGATGAATCACTCTTTTGCAACAAATCGATTACTCGAGTAAGATTTATGTTCAATATGTGATAACTGAATCCTGTCGGAATTTTTTTCTCAATATCGATAGGTGTAATAATATTATTATTACTCAACAAATTATTTACACGTTTTTTTTTTTTCATTTAGTCGCTTTCCAAGACAACTACTTTACTAATAAGCATATCTTATTTGTTTATTTAAAATCATCTGTATTGTAAAATAAAAAATATTGAGTGTTGATATTTAAAAATATTTATATATTATAGACATTTATTTTTTATGTTGATGAACTATGAAGTATTGATATAATATTATATAAACTTTAAAAATTTAACCTTACACCCTTCATTTCATGAAATAAATACTAGCACATAGATAGCTACAGCAGATGTGTGAATCAATTATTGTTATAGTTATAAAAAAGTTATCAATTTATTTCATATAGAAAAAAGTTCATGTTTTTAAAATGCATATATTCGTTTGCATTTAAAATGACTATTAATATAATATGTCTTGTTTCGCTCACTTGCAGTTACCGTATTATAATTAAAAGTTGTGTACATAAAAAGAAAGAAAAATGTTCAATCTTTGTTTCGGCGCGCCAACAAAATTAATAAAAAGGTTAAACTTTTTTAATTCATTAGTTTCTATGAGAGTTATTATAAAAGAAAATATAAATAAAATCATCAACAATTTGTTTTAGACAATACTACAATAGAATGGAATAAAAATTATTTTTTCATAACAAAAAGGTAACTGAATATAAAAACATTTACATGAATTATATAAATTAAAAATTATTGTCAAGATAATGTTTAATATAAAAATCTAAAACAAATAACGACTTTAGTAACTTACAATTTAAAAATTATTCTTATGCGCTTGTGCGTACTTTACATCGTTCAAAATAATAGTAATTGTATTACTTACATTAATTTGTATAATTTAGAGCTAGTTATAATTAAAATATTTGAAATTCGCTTTAAATAATTCAAAGCCATTTTTGCAAAATTTCTATCAATACACGTTTCTCTTTATTAATTAATTGATTGAAAGCAAAATAATAAGAGTAGCTAAGCGGATACCGCTTTTCTATTTATTAGATGTCGATTGGGTAACTATTATAGGCGTGTTAAATTTGAATTCAATGATTTATCATCGTATACGGCTATTCGTTTTTTAGTTACATAAAAAAAAAAAAACAAGATCGATTTTGTAAAAAATAAGAATTGAATAAAAATTCCCTTTTCTTTCTTAATTTTTTGTTTGTTTTTTCAATTATAAAAGTTAGTATTAAGAATTTTCGAGTTTAATCTTATTTAAAGTACAAACTATATCCAATTTTATGTTCAAAACCAACCTCATTTTTGAAAATTGAAGAATTTTATAAGCAACTTATCGTGTAATCGTACACATACAAAAAAAAAAAACATGATAAAATCAATACATTGCTCTGTTCAGAATCTAAAAGCAATTTCTTTTGATATTGATATGGTATTTATTTTGGCTTGATGTTTATCCAAAAATAAAATAATTATTTTTATAAGGGCAAAAAAGTTAAAGTTTAAGATGAAATAGTAATTATAATTGAAGTATAATGAATAAATATCACATAATTTTATCAAAAAAAAAAAAAAAATTAAAAACTAATTAAGTGCCATAAAAGTAATATAATGTTAATAATTAATGTAATTGGACGTAAAAGTTCATAATATATATCTAAGGTTAAAAATATATAAACGTAATTATATTTGAATTAATAAATAATTTCCAATTGATTATTTTTACTCTAGATTTAAAAAATACAATAATTAAGAAAAAAAAGAATAAATCGAATTGGAAACCGAAAAAGAATAATTTTTTTTTGTCTAGAAAGAATATCATCACTTTTAAAAGCCATTTTGTTACACAGTGTGCCATATCTGATTTATTTTTTGTTAAAGGTCAGTTATTTAAAATGTTTTTTTTTTCACTGAGCCAATTTTTGTTTGTTTTATCAATAATATTTGTTTTGAACACCAACAATAATTGTCTAATAAGCCTCGTTACCATTAAAATTTAAATTTGACGAATAAAATAATTTTATTTAAATCGTTTTGATATAGAATTAACTTTATTATTTTGTTTTTTAAATAATCATTATTTATTTTAACTGCAATTTATTATTGTAAAAGATGTTTTTTTTTTTTTAAATAAGAGTTGACTCTTTCACAAATATGAGAAAAATTAAAATTCTTCCAAAATTATTTCTGTATTAGATAGCTTTAAATATTATTATTATTATTATTATTTATTTGTTTTTTTTATAACTACGAGCATAAGGCTGTTCCACATATTTAGGTGTTTTTCCAATTTCGTATAAAGTCACATAACATAAAATATAATTATTGATACTAAATTAGATTTAAAATATTATGCAAAACGATAAAAATCTATTACAGTTGGTTAAACATATCGTTTTTAATATTATTTAAAAGTGTAAAGATTCCAATAATACATATATAAATATATAGTAGACGTTCACTTTAACATTAAATTTTTAAAGCCGAATCATTCAAAAAAAGTATTCATTAGTTTAAATTCCATTTCAGGTACCTATAGTAATTTGCTTTGTAGCAGTATAACAGTAATACATAGGAAGTAATTTATGTTTCCATTGTTTTAACATTAAAGTAATGTAAAAATGATGTATTTTTTTTATCATTTACACTATTTTTAAGGTGTAGTCTATTTTAATTAGTTCAGCTAATTTTCCCATTTGGCATATTGAAAATATAATAACAATTATTATGAACACTACATTTAATGATCTTACACATTTTATATACACTTACACAATATATATGATTTTTAATAATTTTCAGTAAATTTAGGGTTTTCACTTAAATTTACCAGTGGGATTTTTGTTTTAGTAGTGGACGCACAATGAATTCTTAGTATACACAATTTATTCTATGATGACGAAATATGAGTTTTTTTTTATGATAGATATTTTCAAATAAAGAGCTTTATTTGTTATTTCTAAAAGAATGTTTTCAAACAATTTCAGAAAATATTTTGTCTATAAAAGTATGAGTATTGTTGAAACATTATAGTTGCGATATCGATAAAAAATAAAAGAAAAATATTTTATATGATTTAACGTCAAAGTTGTATTTGTCATGAAATTGTTGTAGTACATATTATAATGTGCTTTATAATACTTTATCGTATATTATATTTTATAAACTTCTAACTAAATGTGATATTTTCATTGTTTTATATAGAAATCATTTACTCTAAGTGCCTATTTTATTGCAAAATCAAAATCGTAATAAAAATATTCTAAAAAAAAAATATTTTTTCTTTTTAAATGAAAATAAAATACCTAGCTAGTGTTGAAGTAGATTCTAGCTAAACTTGTTGGCATAAATAAATGTGTTTCATATATTAAAAAATGCTCTGGAATTGGTTCATTTCACATTTTGAATTTTGCTTATACCTAGCAATTTTTATTGTCAGATTATAGTGTTTTTAACAACTATAGCTGAAGTAATTAATAACATAACTTTTGTTTTAACAAATACACATCATTATTGAAAATAAAATATATGTTATTTACTAAAATATTAAATAAATAATTAATTAATGCATTTCATCAAACTCTTTAGCACAACCGTGTTGCAATGCATTTTCATTTCTTTGAGTAGTTAGTACCTACCTACTCCGAAAATAGTCTTGATGTCAATGATACAATGTATTGTATGAAATACAGTTTAAGTATATCATATAGATGTAGTTAGCTTTATTTTAATCAATACTAAACTACTGAATGAAGGCATGGAGATATTTTTTTTTTTAATAAACATAGATCACGGTATTTTGACTCGGTGAATTATTTTGTTCCTATGGAAAATGTAATACATTATCTATTAAGGTAAAATCAACGGACACGTGTATTATAAATAAATGAAATAATAATTGATCTAAAACGAAACAATCATTGCTTCTTCAATTATTGGTCGAGGGTTGATACAGATATTGAGAGATTTTCAATCAATGGTTAGAATTTCAAGCAAAATAAATAAATTCAAAGAATTTTAATCATCTCGTAAATACCATAAACTTCATTTGAATTAGCGTATTTTATTTTAATTGAAATTTAAAAATTAAAATATTAATCTATATAATTATGTAGGAATTGTGGTGTTGTATAGAACAATAATGTAAAATAGGTAAATTATCTATTCTTCATATACATTTTAATTTTTAATATTAACGTAGGTTTTAATGAAATTTTAGATTTTTGATAAACGATAATGCCATAATAATATTATTTTAATTTATAGTATCTACTTTGAAATATATAAAAGACGATTTACTAATCGTACTATATTCTTAACTTTTTCCTTTAATAAATAATTTACTCAGATCATTATTTTCGGAATTTTAAAACCTAAGAGCAACATTTTTAAATACATGGATTTTTATACAATTTAGTTCCTTGTTGTGATACCAACTTCTTTAGCAATACGTAACTGAACGAAGTACACCGATGCAA
>NW_020271151.1:0-31915 GCF_002803265.2 Melanaphis sacchari | reverse complement strand
TTAATGTAGATTTAAATGGTACTGATTTGTAAATTTAAATCTCCATTTGATGCCTAGCAATGGTTGATTCACATGAATTATTTAATGGGTTATAAATTTATAAGTTAAATTAAGAACTCTATAAAATAATAATTATGGATCTTTAGATCCAATCTATTATACTTTTTATTTAGTTCCATGTATTTAAATATTTTATCCTCAGATCACACGATGAGCGAGTTAACCTCGGCCTCACGCGTCTTCAAAAATTATGACTGACGCCTTTACTCTATAACGTATTGACGTGAATACTCAAATAACTCATAGTATGACTACCTATGTCTATCAAATTCAAAAATCCAGTGATCGTTTTTAAAATTGACACGACAAATGAGGAAACGAGATGTTGACAAACGAATTGAAAGTTGTAATATAATAATTATACTGCAAAATGAAGATCCCTCGTTTTTTGTTTAAACATCATTTCTGTTGTTTTAATTATTAAATTTGTTTTTTACTGTCATCATGAATTTTATTATTGTATTATTATTATAACTAATATTAATCACACAACCATTACTATTACATTCCGATATTTGTATTTATTTACCTATTTATATTCAAAGGGCATATTCTGATATTTTTTAATAAATAAATTAATTAATTATAGTTACTATGTATTATATAGTAATACACATTATTTACTCTAGTTTATTAATTTAGGAATTTAAATTATATTGATTGATTTTAATATTAAATATTAGGATAGTATTAAAATACTTGAAAATTTTAAATATGTAATTAAAAATCAATTAATTTCAATATAATTCGAATGATACATCATTTATACAATAGGTCTCTGTGTACCTAAGTGTCTCTGCATAACCAAAGACGACTAAATGTGCACTCCACAACCACATTAAAATATTATATTGTTTACATACAAATATACTATAAAATTACACAGTACAATTATTCATGTTCACACATAATATGGTGTTCACACTCATATACATATCACCACACTTGTATGTGTGTACATAAAATAAAATAAAGAATATTAAGTCGTATGCAATTTAAACAAAAAATAATAATACGTAAAAAGTACATAGTATTTTAACAATTTATTCATTTTAAACTACGCAAATATTTAAATGGTAAATCCCAAGATCCACCATAATGTTTTATATTATAACGCATAATATAATACGAAATACTAAATGAATTCTAAATATCAAATAATAAACTTAATGCAGATTTTATATTTGTTTTCAGAAATCAACAGTAATAGATTTTATATCAGTAAATTATAGTTATTATGTTTTACAAATTATTAATAGATATCACATAACTATAATAAAATGGGTTTATTATATTATGTACCTACTTAACATACTTTTATAATATTTCAAGCTTTATCTTATATTAAAATTTAAGTATTAATATTTATTAAGTAAAAATTATTTTATTTTATTTTTTAGTTTGCGTTGGTAAGATAATTTTTTATGTCAGTATATTTTTGTTTATACATTTTGCAGTATATTTGTATAGCATAACCATGATAAATTTACCTAAATTTGTGTGCTAGTCATACTTTTATGATAATTAAACCATTATATTTAGCTTTTATTCTGTACCCATATTTATATCTGTATTATACACTACTCTCCTATAAGTAATTTTTTTTCCAAATAACATTTATGATTTTAAATAAAGCGATAAAAGAATTTGTTTTGCAATGGTGTGTGTGTTTAAAATTCTATGGGGAGCAGTACACTGTTAATTTCATTAAAATATTAAATTGAAAATTTTATTTACATTACTTTTTCTTAAACTTTATAATTTTAATTTTCTATAGAATTGGTCAAAATTTCAAAAAAAAAAAATTCTATTGTGGTTAGAAATTCATATAAATATTTCGGTTTATGTCTAACAATTAAAATTATATTAGGAATGCATAATAACTTAAATTGCTTTTAAAACAGTTATTTATGGGGATACTCATCACGGATAATGCATATTTCTTGACTATCCATAAAATATCAAAAAAAAAAAAATATTTAATATGTATATTCTTTTGATCTTCGACTCACTATTTACCACGACTCGGTCAATTTTGACATGTATTTTCTATAATACTTTTAAAAACTTCCCTTTACGCCCACATCGCCTATCTTGGAGGTTTAAACGCGTTTTACTGGATTTTAAATAGTGATAGCTTGAAGATCGAGAACTCAATTCGACTTCAATTTTTTTACTTAATAAACAACATAACGCTTTCGAAATCAGGAGGTATAAAGATCCGCCGTAGGCGGATTGCCCTGTCAGGTATCGATATTCAACAGGCGATAACTGATAGCTAGACACTAAATCACCATTTCGGAGTGTATTTATTTATTTTCTATGCATAAAAGCACAGGAAAAGCTACGGGACAAGGTGTATTACATCTGTAAATTTAATGAAATGACCCACCACTAAACGCTCGAATTGGACTTTTATATACTTTTATTATATTATAAGATTATTATTTATGTGTTCAAAACGACACCGCCAAAGTGTAGAACCACCAAATCAGAGGTACCAACGTTTCAAACGTCTTTATCACTGGTTTCGCACTACTAGACTTTTCTAACTGCGATATTCTAAAGTCCTTCCTCCAAACTAGGAAATTAACTTCAAACGATTTTCAGTTACCTAGGGTATTCTCATATAACGATTTTCAACGACTTAGGGTATTAAATTACAGCGAGTTTCACCGACGCTAGTTTATCAAAAATTCCAAGTGAAGTGATGAATGTATTGATTTTATAAAAATTTTTTATGTTTCATCACCTTTTAGTGTCATAATCACCGTTTGAATTTCAACTATCGTAGTTGTCTCTGGTAGTAAATAAATAAATTAGCCTCATTCGGTACTTTGGGAATATCAAAAGTAAAAAATTAAAAGTATTTTTCTAAATAACTGTAAAAAAAAAATAATATTGAAAATAAAACACAAGTAAGGTAAACAAAATTTCAAATTCAAATTGGATAAAATTGTATATTTAAACAAAGATTTACAATTTTAGTTTTTTTTTTCCAATTTAAAAATATTATTCAAGATTACTGAAACTTCTAATGTATATTATTTTATTTCTTACATCCGATGACATTTTTTAATATAATTATCAGTTCGTGTTGCGACACCGTACAGTCCACACGAATATTTCTATTGCGCTCTGCTTATCAGCTCCCGATAGCAAAGTTGTTTATACTCGCCGCGACGTCTACTCCGTCGTGGTACTAACCACTGGTAATTTATATTTTTATTATACTACCCAAGGCCTACTACCTATACAACTTATCTACACCATTATGAGTTCTAATCGCCAGCCGACCGGCTCTCATAGTTCCACTAACAAAAGCAAAACTACAAATCAAAAAAATAAACAACTCTCTCCGTTAATTATATCAAAAACCTTAATTAATCAAACAGACTCTTACTCACCGTCGGATTTCTCCGATAACGAGAACAACTGGCAAACAGCCACAAATGAATCCGGTAAACGTCAAAGATCACCCAACAAATTTGACAAAGATTGACAAACAACGGTACAACTATTTTTCCAACAAACTCAAGTCAACTCTCAAAAAACATCAAAATAAACTATACACATCCCATATTCAATCTCTTTCACCCACAAATGGGTATATCTGGAGAAAAACCAAATCTCTTTTAAAGCATAAATTTACCATTCCTTCTAATCGCTATCAGAACAAAAATCTTGCTACCACTGACCAAGATAAATCATATCATCTGGCTAACTATCTTGCGAATACATTTAAACCTCACAAAATATCCCTTGATGATACTCACATGTCTCAAGTTGATCAATTCATTTCATCGCCTCTGCCCATGTCACTTCCAGCCTCCCCAACTACTCCTGGCGAAGTTCTATCAATTGTTAAAAAACTCAAGAATAATAAGTCACCCGGCCGTGATCTCATTAACAACAAAATAGTCAAAAACTTACCACCAAAAACCATCATTCTTTTCACCTACATCTTTAATGCTATATTTCGGCTATCTTATTTCCCTACTACTTAGAAATCAACACTAGTTATTACTATACTTAAACCAAGCAAACAACCTGATGTGCCTGAATCGTATAGACCTATAAGCCTACTATACACGTTTGGAAAACATTTTGAAAAACTTCTCCTCAAAAGACTTGTGATTATCGCACTCAAACAAAATGCCTTTTCCTGCTTTCAATTCGGTTTCCGTGCCAAACATGCAACTTTTTACCAGCTCCACTGCGTAGTGGACCACATTGCTACATCTCTTTGAAACAAAAAAATACTGCTCAAGACTTTTTCTCGACGTAGCTCAAGCATTTGACACCGTTTGGTATGACGGTTTATTATTCAAACTCAAAAAAATCTTCCCGGCTCCCTATTAGTTACTTTTTAAATCATACCTAAATTACAGAATATTCAGAGTCAAATTAAAAACCACATTTTCCAGCACGCAAAACATTCTAGCCGGTGTCCCTCAGGGAAGCGACATCGCTCCTTTCCTATACACATTGTTCACAGCTGACGTTCCTACAACGGATAACACCCTAATAGGGACATATGCTGACGACACCGCAATCCTTTCATCTAGTCAAGATCCCTTCGAAGCAAGCAGCCTTCTTCAAAATCATCTGAACAGCTTATCTCACCTTTTTCAAATTGGACATATAAATTACAGTGACTTATTGATACAATGATAACCAGTGATCGGGAGTTTATGAATTTACATATTTGTTCGAGAAATCGATAGAAGATATCGGATACGATACTTATTATTTATTTATTTTTTTTTTTTTTGATACTTATAAGGATGTCAAATTAAAAGTTTATATTTTATTCTTCAAAAGTATGCACATTAATTCCCGAACCCTGCTGATAGCTCATGAATTACATTAAAAATTTAATCTGTACATTAAAGTTGTTACCTACTTATTCTAAAATTTTCATGAAGACGTTTTTAATTTATGTTTATGCTTACTTATATTATTTGTTTGATATTGGAAACAAAACAACAGAGTGTTTAGAAACAGTTGGGTTTACACGTATGTATGCTTATTTATAGTGTTAAAATTAAGTGTTATTAGATAAATTTTTGTTATTTATATTATATTCCTAATCATATAAAATAGGTGAAACTATTTTATAATTATCACCAGGTCTGTGAATTTAAAACAATGAAAAACCTTAAAAATTTATTTTAAAACTCAAAAATGCATTAAAATGACAAAATTTGTAGTATTCTCGCGAACGTCGATAAAGTACTGAACGACAATAACAATCTACTATAATTATTAATCAACCAACTTAATTTGGAAATTCGTGACTGATATACTCATATGCCACAAATAACCAGCAATAATGCCTAATTTTATTGAATGTTTAATTATCTTTAAACCGCATACAGCTTATGTTAAATATAAATTTGACGTTCGTACAGCCTTTGTAAAATAAAAATTATTCTCAAAAATATTAATTGGCACTTGACAGAATTTGATTAAAAATTTAAACATGTCGAATAGTTCAAAATATAAGTTTTATAAATGAAATTTTTGTTACATAATTCAAATTCATAGCCAGTTAAAAAAATATACTTTCCTACAAATTCAAAACTTTAAATTTATTATTACATATTCGTTTTTAATACATGTTAATATTACAATTATGCGACACAAAAATCTGCGTACAAAATGAGGGAGTAATAAACGTCTAATGTATTATTTGTATTTATAATGTAATTTATAGGTCACATAGGATTTATAAATTACTGTATCGCAATGGAATATGGTAAGTAATTTAGTGAGATTTTAATTTATATCTTTAAAATATATCTGATGACTATGCTTAAAAACATATTAAAACATTTAATATACTGTATCACACTCTACGGCGTGTATTGTTTATCTGTATAATAAATGAATACAATTAACAATTTTTTATTTTCATTAATTGTGTGGTAATTAATATTTGCGGATAATGATCATGAACTATTAGTTATTGGTGCTGCAGTTGTCGACTTTGATACAAAAATACAAATTTCATTAGAATATATTTTAACCAAGGTGAGTTTTGTAAACTTTTTATAAATGTAATACTCATCAATTAGACTGTCTTATTTAAATTAAAACTATTTATAATTTTTTTTTTTTTAATAAAAAATAAAGCAATCAGTCATTGTAGTTCTTTTAATATCTACATAAATATTTAATGCTTATAAAACGAAACTAATAATAATCAGAAATAATTTACTATCAATTAACATTAAATCAAAACTTTCAAAATGTAATATTACAAATTATTTAGTTGAAAACCTGAGAAACTGATTAGCATATTAAAAAAAATAACTCTTGCATAGTATTGATTCTTTTTTAAGCTTTATAGTTCTATCAATTGGTTATTTACATATGTTCTTAACGTTTGAAAATCATTTCAATTTTATTAAAAAACCATGCATCATCATCGTGCGTATCACCTTTGAAAACCGGTATTTTCGAAAACCGCCGGACTTTTAAATATTCACTTTTTCCGCTGCTGTCGACGATTATTAGTGATACGTCGTATTCATTGTTCTGCAATTTTTTTTTTGTTGTCGCCGTTCGGTTTTGTCCACCGTATGGGTCGTGTTGGTACTGTTTGTGTATAGTTTGATTTTACCGCAAAACGAAAATGCGTTTCTACTGTCCGTCACAATATACGTGGTTGGTATCCAGTGGCATAGAGAGTCTTTATCGTCGTCATCCAGTCAAGTGCGCCGACTTTTCGAAATACGTGGATAATTCAAGTCTGCAGGTGACTAAAGTTGGTCTTAAATTATAAGCATCATTGTTTCATTACTACGAACGGGAAGTCCGTGTATTGGAGGGAGTTACCTAACTTAACCTAACTGTCGACG
Organism: Melanaphis sacchari; assembly: GCF_002803265.2. NCBI lineage: Eukaryota > Metazoa > Arthropoda > Insecta > Hemiptera > Aphididae > Melanaphis > Melanaphis sacchari. Next base: position 24,989 of record NW_020271151.1, on the reverse strand, counting down.
CTTGACCCCGGTCTGATAGCGATAGTATTATTAAACCTGTAATCGTGTTTATTATCTTTATTACGTTTGTGTAGATATTTTATGTACCGTTGTATATTTATTTATAATTTTAATTTTATATTGATTTTGATAAATATTTTTCTTTGGGGCGCCCTTTTTATACCTATTATTAATTAGTAATAGTGTGGCGCAAGAATCAGTGAGAGGTACTATTGCGCTGAAGCGTATGTAAAAGGATATAATTTAAATAATCGATATCTTCGCACAACCAAACGAACAACGGCAGATATACACGGCGTGCTATATAATAATAATAAAAATATTAAATATATAATAAGTACAGATAAATTACCACAAAAGTATTCTTATTCAATATATTATTAATAATGTGGGACTGTGTTCCCTATAACAAAAACTACGGTGTGTTTTATTACTATTATTATTTTATACATAATTAAATTGGTTATACTCCGCCTATTACTCGAGCGAGTAGCGGCAAACAACTGCCATAATATCGTAAGATTGGTCACAGCGAAATACTATATGTCTGTATATAATCATTGCTAGTAAGGCATTAGAAAAACATGATATTAATCATTATCGATTATCAAAAAGTTTCACACAATGCAAGTTAAACAAAAGAAGATATTATTAGCTTTAGGTAGGCATTTGAATAATGAATAACAATGTGATCTTAACTCACAGTCTGCTACTTGTAGTTAAGCATAATTTTATTCTTTGAAACTATGTCATAAAGATTATGGAGAAAATCCTTTTTTTTTTAATTTTATAGCTTCTTCAAATTTTAATATATTATTTCAAATATTGCAAATCAAATATTAATTGTGTTTTACGTAATTGTTAGAAAATTGAAAACCAGGATTACCATTCACTAATGGAAAAACAGATGCTAATTGGTATGTTATTTGGTACTCGTCCAATATGCTATCTGTCGCGCGTTTGATGGTTTAGTATGCTATTGTAAATATTCTATCTACCGTCATTTTACGTTAGTGAAATATTATATTCCGAATCACGTTTTCAACTATTTTTCAAAACTTTTTTTAACTCACTACCACAAATTGCTTGGTTTTTAATTTTTTTACAAGTTCGGTCGATTGGTAATAAACCACGTATACTTAAAAAATGTTAGAAATCCTAATTTTATTAATTCGTCATTGATGAAAGCATTTGTATTACATTATTATTACATAGAATTTGACACATATTCTTAAAAATGCTGTTGAAAATAAGAAAACTAATAAAAAGATTATAATATTTATAATTTTTGACAGATAATGTAAATAGTTACTACAATGTATGTAAACAAAATAAACCTCATCGTAAGTATCATTCTTAAAATGTTTTAGTTTTTATAAGTATTTGTACAAATTAATTATAAAGTTTGTTTAAAACGTGTTGAACTTATACTTGTGATTGTATTTTGACATGTTTATGTTTGATGGCTGAGGGTCATTCTGTTAATTTATGCTAAACCGAAAATGTTACCATGACGTCATTAGCGTTTAATGTAATGGGTGTGCGAATCGAGTGTTCGATCTTCAAGTATCACCATTAAAAATCCAGTTAAACGCGTTTAAACCTCCCAGGTAGGCGCAAAGGGGAGATTTTAAACCTATTACGGAAAATACATGTCAAACGTTAGCGAGTTGAAGATCAAATAACTATACATAATATTTAATATTTTTTTTGATATTTTATAGATAGTTAGATATTGAAAAGAAATATTATGCACTTTCTGTGATGACAAAATTTTTAAAAATAAAAAAAAAAATGAACTACTACCGTTTTTCCCCTGTACCTTTTAAATGTAAACAACTGGAAGGCTAAACATATAAAATAATGAATTCATGGTCAAAACTGAGTGAAACAACTGTATTGTCATCAATAGAATGTTCTCAGGCTAAAATATATGTTGTATATCACATAATATGTACATTTGAATTGTGCAGACTGTTAGCAATAACTACAATTGGTTTTTATTTTTAATTAAGTATAATATATAATATAATAAGTCATAATGTGTATCATATACACACATAAATATATATATTTAATGAATATAATAATCTATCTTTAATCTATTTAAAAAATGAATAATTGAATATTAATGTGTATATTATACTAATATAATAATATAATATATTTTGTCATCGTCAATCAAGCAATATAAAATTAAATGTGTGAAATCAAATCATTTTTAAAATTTGAAAAATATTTTATGAGTAGTAGTGTAAGATTGGATATGAAAACAAAATAGCAATTAATTAACATACAAATATTTAAAATGATCGAATTACAAAAAAAAAAAAATCCGTAAATGAATTTTTTTTAATGGAGCCGCCCGGATTACACCCGGAACGGATTTCGAACCTGCCTACCTAACGTTGGGGTACCTATCCTAATACCTATCGACTTCCGTTTGAGTTGTAAATCGTAACCGAATCTCGAGCACTTAAACCGTTTTAGAGATGCGACGAATACTACATTATACGTCGTTTGACCCGTACAATTTTTACGATTCGCGGGTCACGAAACCGTAAATCGCATATTTATTGTCGTTTAGAAAGTTTCCGACGTATTCGTTTACATTTTTTAATCGTATACGTCTCGACGACGTACCGAGATTATCATCACATACACATATCACGATATCCTCCCAAAGGTATGCGATTAAAGGCATTACAACGACTGAAGAGCAACGATTTTGCGATTTTTTTGTATATAATAAACATAATCTGACGTACGTCATGGACGGTGCGCACGTTTCTTTTTTATACACATAATCGTATTTTATACGCTATCGAGATGATGAGGTCGCAGAAGCGTCCGAGGGCGGAGACACCGAAAACAAAAAAACGCGTAATCGATACGGATAAACGATTTATCGTATCGTAAAAAAAAAAAACAGTATTGACGATACGACGACCGACCGGAGAACGCGCCGCGAGTACGCTTTTTCCGGACGCGACGGCCGCGAACGAAATCCGGAGACGCGCGGACCGGACGAAAAAGACCCGCTCCGGGCTATAGCGTCGAGAACGCGACTGAAAGAGGTCTCGAAAGGCCGGAAAACCGGGCGAAAAGCGGAAAAAACGGTATATAAAAACAATAATAATGAGTAATAAGCAATAACCCAACCGATGACGACGACGGCGGGAGATAACGATAACGACGACGGCGGGAGATAACGACGACTGGAAGAAAAAAATTGTAATTTTTAAAGTGTAAAGTGCCCGCATTCTGGCGGATTTTTCGGGAAGCTGGTTTTGGTTTTATATTATAAGATTATAAGAAGAAGATTAATATTATAAGATGTATCAAGCGAAACAGGAAACAGAATCAAATAATGCAGTTTTTTTATTCATTTATTACAGCTAACGTGTTAAGTCCACGGAACTATTGTAAAGAATTTATAGGTGAGTAATAAAATAAATATGTACATAAAATAAATTTAAACTTTTTTAGTATAAATTTTCTATCCAACATTTTCATACTAAAAAAAGGTATGAGTTTTTCATACATTAACAATATGCGCAGTTACGTTAAAATACGAGTATACGAACATGAACTTTATGGAGGAAAATTATGGGTTCAATGTTTTCGACGAATATCGAATTTGTGAATTATATAAATTTAAAATTCAAATACAATAACAATATCTAAATAGATTACTAAAAGGTTACTAGAGGTAAATTCCTCAATTAACAATGGTTTTAAAACATACTTAAAATAATCATCTGTAAATAAACTAATGGATAAAAGTAATATAGGGGATTTCATTAAGAACGCCGGATTTAATTTCGTTATTACTTTATTAATATTAAATATTAAGAACAAAATAATAATTCTTGACGGGCACGTACTGAACTTAAAGCTTTCTTACATTTAAGGAATAGTATTTTAACAAAGTAAATATTGATTAAACATTGGTGTAAATAGTTAAATAGATAATAATTCTTTAAGCTAATGATAGAAGATCATTAACTAACTAATAAAAACGGTTTAAACCAGAAACAAGAAAGACTACAGAAAGATTTAAATTGATACATTTCTTTACTTTGTTTAATTTTTATTCTAAAATCAACTATAACGTAAGAACTATTTTAAAATAACACTAACATTCATTTAATATATTTTTAAAGTGAAGAATGGTGGTTGGTTCGGTATGTATTATTATATTACATTTATTTTTAATCGGAATAGTTGTTTTAAATTATCTATTAATTTTAAGAAGTTATTTATTATTATAACTTGTATTTACTGATTTTTAATATAAAGTTTTATGTAGCATAAAATAAAAAAAAATACATTACAATTTTATCACTGAACATAATCTATAACAAAAAACAATTTTAATTACTTTATTGTATTTATATTTTACAGCTTCAGTTATGTTTTATCCCAGTAAGGCCATACATTTGTTAATCATTACAGTAATATATATGATATATATAATTCTTCTATCATACTTTTAAATCCATTAAAACCCATAAAATTATACAAACCTTTGTAATAACACAAAAAAGGTGAAGCTTACGTATAAATATAAATATATTAAATGGTGTGATGAAAGTTATAAGTATGATGTGGCAGGACTGACACAAGGGACACAAGCCTTGTATGTAAGTCCGGTATTAATAAATATTGAGTATACTTGTTCTCATGTTATTACCTTCCTCCCGTTCTTCGGAGGGTTCTCGAGATCGTGATTCAAGAATGTGATCAAATACACCGTTACACAAATTAGATAGTAACATAACCTGTACAAACAATTAGTATTTTAGACATGCACCTTACCTGATTCGCCGCAGTGAATACTTATAATACGTTCCTCGGAGAAAGGTATAAGGTGACACAAGTTACGATACGATTTAAGGAAAACTTATGTTTAAATAAGAAAAACAACACTGATTTGAATTAGAAAAAGAAAGAAGTACAGTTGTCGCTCGCAGAGTCTTGTGTGTATGTCGTATGGTGGTTTTGGGAAAAAGCTCCTGCTCACTTGTCTGGTGCGCCCGCACTCGTAATTTTTGTCGGTGCTCATGCACTCGATAGTTTGGCTGGTGCTCGTGCACTGCCGGGAGAAGACCTGGTCGAGCCAGCCAGAGTCGCAGGCCATGCCATCATAAAAAAAGGAATCAGCGTTTTTTCGAAGAAATAGTCTTTCTTCTATACGACAGAGAGCTTCATTGTACCATGGCCCGCCTCCGCTGGCTAACGAAATTGGTTCACACGCTTTTCGAGATATTGTCACAACTCATGTGTCAATTCCTTTGTGGTTATAACAACTTGACCGTTAATTTATTTAATTGAATTTTATGTATATGTAATAAACAATGATATGTGAGCATATCATTACACCCTTTATGATAGTTTTTGTGTATAAGTTTTAAAATAAAGCTTTCTTTTAAGATATTAAACAGTTATATTATATAAAGATATATTTAAATAATATTATATTATTATTATGTTCAATTCGATCTTTTTATTGTCAACTCCATCATTTAAAAAAGATGTTTTTCAGGATTGTCTGTAGTCTGTACCTTAGTAGATCTATAATTAAATAAAAAAGTGATAAATGTATTTGTTTTCGATGAGAAGTGTTTTTATATTTGAAGCAAATGGTGAATATTGCATAAATGTTGGATTACAAAAAATTTTCTATTTTTATTATAACTAGGTATGTAACCGGGCGTCACCGTTTTCCGCCAAAATCGACCTTTCCGTTTACCGCCAGTACAAAAATATATATTTCCTTTTACCGCCACCACAAATTTCAGTTTCAATATTTTGGTAACCCCTTGGTAATGATTTTTAAAACCTAACCAAACCGTTGATTGAAGGAATTAAAATATTATATTATATACCTACGTATATTTATTACGCAGATAACATTTTCACAATCATGTTTTTTTCTCTATTAATACAAAAGAGAGGAAAGATTATGTTCAAAATTCATGCGACAACTGACAATAAAGATAACGCTTGTCTGGTTTGATCTTTTATAGATTTTACAATACCTATAACATTTTAGTTTGTGTTGAAGTTCGCGAAAAAAAAAGTACGCTCCGCACAATGGAAAATATTATTGAAAGTAATCGTGGTAAAAAACAGTTAATTTTAAATAATTTTAAATTTCGAATTGGATCAAGTAATAAAGGACTTATTCGTTGGCGGTGTACTACTAAAAATTGTACAGCAAAAGTGTATACAGATGAAAATAATATGTGTATTAACAATACAGATACACCACAGCACAATCATGGTGAATATTCCAGCCAAGCATTGAAGAAGCAGGTGCTTAATACAGCATGTAAAAGAAAAGCTATTGAAAATGTAAGTACCAGACCAAAAAAAATTATTCTCACTGAAATCGCACAAAATAGTAATTCATCAGATATAACCATTAACGATATAAATAGAATCCGAAAGAATATTTATGAAAACCGACGGAAAATTATGCCCCCAAATCCTATTAATATAGCTGATGCTCACAAAGTACTTAATTTAATTGACGTGAAAACCAAACAAAGTGAACATTTTTTATTGGTCAATGACGAAAAAGAAAATATAATAATATTTTCGTGTGAAACAAATCTTCGATTTTTATGTATAGTTGATAATATTTATATGGACGGAACTTTCGATTATAGTGCTCGTTTTTTTTTACAATTTTTTTCGATTCATGGATATCTTAATGGTTACTATGTTCCATTAGTTTGTTGCTTATTACCAAATAAATGTAAACAAACGTATATTTATGTTTTTCGTGCAATAAGCAAAAAATGCAAAGACTTGGGGTTAAATTTTTCTCCAGCTCATATTACTGTGGATTTTGAAAGGGCTATAATTAATGCAGTTTCTGAAATGTGGACGCAAACCAATATATCAGGATGCCGATTTCACTTGACCCAGTCTTGGTACCGTAAAATACAAGAAATTGGCTTATCAAGTGTGTATAAAGACGAGTAATCTGAAATTGGTAAATGGTTACGTAATATATTTGGATTATTATTTCTAAATCCGGAAGATGTAAGTGATTGTTTCACCGACGATTTTATGAGCGAGTGTCCGATCGATGAAAGACTACAAAAGTTTTCTGATTATTTTGTAGAAACATATATTTCTGAAGATTGTATTTACCCTCCAAAACTTTGGGCACTTGCATCTTCAGAACTTACACGCACAACAAACGCCTGTGAGTCATTTCATTCACATTTTAAAAATAGTTTTTATCGACATTCACCATCTATTTTACAATGGTTAAATGTTTTAATTGATGAAGTTCAAACTGACGTTTATTGCAAACTAAGAAGCGTCAGTGAACAAAAAACACCACGAAATCAAATTTTAAGAAGACAAATAAAAAACCAGAATTTAATTGACAAGTATGAAAGAGGAGAAATATGTCGATATACATTTGTAAAATCAATTGCGTATAACTATAAGAAATAAATAAATAGTATAAATGTTTGACTGTGATATTGTATTTTACTATTTTACGTCGTAATATTGACTTTTTTGTAATATATTATACAATATTCTATATAATTTTAATTATAAGTATCACTTGAATGTTTTTTTTTTGTAAAATCATATATTTAATTAAAAATTGATTACCTAATTATTTTTGTTATTTTAAAAATAATTACCAAGGGGTTACCAAAATATAGAAACTGAAATTTGTGGTGGCGGTAAAAGGAAATATATATTTTTGTATTGGCGGTAAACGGAAAGGTCGATTTTGGCGGAAAAGTAGATCACCCATGTAACCAATAAACAGCGGTCATAAATATGTATTTTTTTTTAATCATATAAATGAAAGAAAAAATTTCAATCACAAAACTATTTATCATAATTTTTTTATATATTATATGCAATTATGATTTACTTTTATACTTTCACAAAGAGTAGAAGAAAGTTCATAAAAGTATTGACTATTTTTTTTTTTAAATTAAAAAAAAAAATGTAATAAAAAGCTATTTGTTCAACTTTAAAGAATAAAATGATAATTTTTTTAAGTTTAACCCTGACGTTAGAATAACCACAATAAGATCTACATTTTATTTAAAGCTTTATCTACTTTTAAAATTTACTTGATTTGACTTATAAGTATCTAATAATACTCAATTAAATCACTACAACATCTGAAAATAAGACTCTTTATAACAGTCTCTGAAAAACTATTATTTAATGATGGTAAATAAATTATCCTGATAACACTACGGATGTAGGATCGTATTTAATAATATTACCTAAAATCAAACACTATTTACATCTGGCTAATCAGATGTTTGTTATACATTTATATAAGCTACTAATTTCCAAATAACATTAAATCGTACACCAATTAAAATATCTTTCGTTTACCTCCCTTGCCACCCACTATTTATTTAAAACTAAAAAAATTTTTAAAATATTTTGCAAAAAGTTTTGATAGGCGATTTCAATGACAAACAATCTCTATGGGGTTGCATATCATCTGATAATTCAAGAGAAAAAATACTTCGAAAAATTCGTAACCAATAACAAATATACACAGTACACACGTACTCTAAAATGGCCCTATCTACTGGCCAAAATACCAAAATAGAAACCAAGATATTTTAGATTTCTATATTTCAACATAACCTATATAAAATTAACCATAACCAACTTAAATGATCTTAGTTCCTCTGACCACAATCCTGTTCTCCTTAAATAAAACTAAGCTCCAAAACTATATTCTATGCATCGTTCTTTATCACAAGATTTAATAAAATTGAATAAATTCCCTAAAACTATGTAAAATTACAGAATTTTGCGATTTAATTTATCAACACTGTTGTGCAACCGTACTAACATAACCGTGTACGGTAATTTAGTGTCTTCATACTAACAAATTAAAGCTGGAGTTCCCGAGGTAGACACATTTCTCCCGATTCATTTAATATTTATACAGCTGACATTCCTAAAACTTTAAATACTATTATGGCAACCATTATTAAGACGACACCGCAATTATTTCTCTTAAAAATAACCCAATAGAAATAGTAAATTTTCTACAAAAACATTTAAATTTAATCGATGAGTGGTTATCAAATTGGAAAATTAAAATTTACCCAGATAAATCAATATATAACCCATTCACACTAAAGGAATACCCATCCCAGTATCTCCTGTAGTAAAATTTGTCGGTTTCATATTTTTTATAAAATATTGACTTGGGGTCCTCCTATTACATTAAAAAAGAACATTCTAAAAAGTCGGACTCACTTACTTCATTCAATTCTAAATTCAAAACTAATCTTAATTGAATGGAAGACTTTTATTTCTTTCGAGAGTTATATCGTATAATTCCATAGAAATATATTTTTTTATATGATGAACGTATTATTACAATGAGTTTGAACATATGCCTAATTGAAATTGTATTATTTCAAAGTATAGAAACCAAATTTTAAATGAACAATTGTTTATAATGTTATTGAATTGACTGATTCATTGTATTATAAAATCCAAATGTCAGTGTATTTATAAATGTGTTTATATTTATACAAATATAAATTTATGATTTAATTTTATAAATTCTCAGGAGTTAGAAGTAAGTTCATAATATGATTGACTATTTTTTATTTATTATTATTATAATTTGAAATAAGGCTTCAACAGCAATGGTTTTTAGCCTGTCTAATTTTTACATAAACAAAGTGCTCCTTAAAATTAGGTGTTAAATTTAGTTATTTTATATAGTTTATATTTATTTACAATTTTTTAAAAATATTTGTAAAGTTTAAGAATTTTTATAATCTTCAATGTTTTGTTTTGTCAATTGATTTTTCTATGTTAAATGGCTTCTTGAGGTATATAGTGTGCATTCCTACAGTGTGTGCTCGGTTGTAAGTATTTGATTGCATGTTTCGAATATTGGTTGAGGCTGTTTGATGATTAAAATAAGTATTTGAGCATGGAGTGTCCAATTCTTGTATTGAATTCCAGTAATTCTACCAAGATAAGAGGAGCTTTTATGTTGTTTATTATAGGATTGTGGAATGTTTTCGTTGCGAGATCGGCATATTTGTCTGCTTGTTTATTTCCTGCAATACCAATGTGAGAATGTACCAAAAAGTTTAATATATTTTTGTTTGGATTAATATTGCTTAGATGTTTTGGGTTAGGTATTTTATTGTTTTTGGATAATTTTTTTATAGCTGATAAAGCACTAATGAAGTTACTGGTTATTAATATATCGTTTGATTCTACAGTGGTTGCAAGTTTGACTCCTTTGTAGATGGCATAGTTTTCAGCAGAGAAAATGCTAGTTATTATTGGAAGCTTATGTTGAATGAATGTGTCATCTTTAATTACGTCAAAACTGTTAAAATATCCATCGATTGTTGTAGTTTGTTAAATATGTGGTGTATCGAAGAGGATTTATTGTGGTTCTGGGTTTGCTAGAGATAATATGTGGTTATTGAAAATTATTTTGTATTTTGTATTCTAAGTAGTTGTCTTTTGATAATTTAGTTTGATCTTTTGGAGTTGAAGAGGAATTTCACCGGTGTAGTTTAGAATGCTGTCGAATGGGCATGTTCTGAATGCGCCAAAAGGTAATCAGATTCCTTCATTGTGGATAGGATAAGTTTATTGAGAGGTTTTATTTAGCTGTTTGTATATTTGAATTTCTTATATAATTAGTAGTGACTTTTGGTTTGCTCCCCAGTTGAGGTGGGATAAAGTTTTGATTATACCAATTATATGTTTACAGATACTTATAAGATTTTAAAATGAGATGTATATTTAAGGTTGTCATCAAAATTTATTCCTAGTATTTTGTCAAAATAATGGTGCGTTATTTAGGTGTAGGTGTTGGTTTTAGGTTTGTAGTTGAATACAATGCATTGACTTTTGGCATAAGAAAATTTGAATTCGGTTTCGTTGCACCAGCTTTGGAGGATTTTTAATGATGTTTGTAGAATGTTTAACATGATTTCTATATTATTCCCATTACAATAAATATAGAAATCGTCGGCGAATATTATATGTTATAAAGACGTCGTTTGTTGCAATTGTGAACATTGGGACACTTAAAGCTGATACTTGAGAGATACAAAAAAAAAACAAGACTATACCAAATTAACACTTGTAATATAAAACTAATTGGTCACCTTTAAAGAATAAAATGATACATTTTTTAATTGTTATTACTGAAAATATAACATACTTAACAATATGTGCCTGATATTAATTACAAGCTATATTTACTTTTAAATATTTACTTGATTATAATAATAGGTAATTACACTCATTGAAATCATCACAATAGTTCCATATTGGAATTTTATTATAAAAACTATGTAACAGCTTTAAAAAAAAAAAAAAATTAAAATTTTATTTTGTAGTTTTACTGTAAATATAATTGAATTAAATATGTTTGATTTATAATTTATTTGTAACCTTAGACTGTAAATGTAAGTTAACTGACTTTAAATTAATAATTTTTTTAACCTAATCATTAATCAAATCTTAGTTAATCGTTTCTATGATAGTTAATCATAAAACATAACAGACCTAGAAACACAAAACATCTTATCAATCAATCATTTAATTATGAATATAATAAATGACTATTTCAAGTATTTTTTAGGTATAATAAAATAAAAATTTTTTATAACCTGTTATAAAAGGCTCACTTTTTAATTCATATGACCATATTAATATAAATTAAAGTTAACCAATAAAAAATTTGATGATAGCCCCTTTAAAATGTATAGAATTTTAAATACCAACCTAATAAATTACATTAATTTAACATTATATTCAGTTATACCGAGATTAATATTAATTATTAGTATTAAAAACTTAATTATAATACAGTCAACTCGCTATATAACGAAATTTGATATAACGAAAATATTCTATATAACGAATAAAACTACCGGTCCCTTGAAAATATCGCGGTATAACGAACAAATGTAATGTATTTTGGTCCCCTCGATATAACGAAGTGTTTTTGATCAAAACCTCGCGATGTAACAAATTTTTATAAATTTGGAGCTTTCTATTATGAATTTTTAATTTTAATTAAGATAAAATACATGTCTCTAGTGTATAACTCAATGAAAAATATATAAAAATATGTATGTTGCTTTTACCACTTAATAGATTACGAAGTTTTTCTGATGATTATCATGCGATAGTACACTCAAGTACAGTATCCCTATAAAATAAGACTTATGTCGATTAGTGGTTCTATGCAAAATATACGTAACATAATATTATGTAACATATCGGCACCGTTTAAAGAAAATAACGAAGAAGAATCTTCTGAAAAACCTATCGTAACCTTGAAGGAAGCCAAATTAGGTCTTCGTGCCTTCCTAAGTTATTTACAGAGACGTGATATTGACGACAATGTGTTTTCTAGCATTTTAAATCTGGACAATACTATTGATTAGGTAAACTCAAGCAGTTGCAAACAATCAAAAATATCTGATTTTTTAAAAAAATAAATGCACACATGTATAGCGATTTATTATATGTAAATTTTAAAAGCAATATTATTATTATAGCATATTTTTTATTAGAAATATTACATAAATTAAACAATAAATACATACTTATATGACTCATATATTTTAAGTATGTATACGAATAATACAATTTTGAATTTTTGTTTTAAATCTTGTTATAACGAATTTAATTGGTATATTCTCTTGATATAACGAATTTCGATGTAACGAACTTTCGATATAACGAATTTTTTTCTCGGTCCCTTGAAATTCGTTATATCGCGAGTTGACTGTATATTAAGAATTGAATAATAAATGTTTAACATTTATTGTTAAGAGTACCTATCATTCATAAAAATAGTATAAAAAAGTTTATGTATTTACATTATTTTTTTTAAATATTAAATTTATAAATAGGGGTTATTAAAAAGATATTTTATGGTAAGTGTATAATTGCTTAACGAAAATACATATTCTTGAATTTAGAAATCCTTGTGTGACATTACGATTCGTGATAAGACAGAATTTAACTTATTTTATTGGTAGATATTTATATAGGTTATGATAAGATAGCACCACAAGTTAAAAATAACATAATATTTAAAAATGTTAAAGATCACCCTAACATATCAGAAAAAAACCTAACCTTTTTCTTATAGGTAGTAATAACATATTTATTATTTTTTTTTTTATAGATAATAAATATTCTGATATCATACGGTCGTTCGACAAAGGTAAGAAAACTAATACAGTATATTTTTTTGACTGACTTTATTAAAGTAATGAACTTGTACTAAGTTATCATCAATAGAACTAAGATTATGAAAAATATAAGTGGATGAAATTCATTTTATTGTTTGAAATTTAAAATAAAAAAATGAAAGATTCAGGCTATTAATTAATAATATTAATTTAATAAAAATAAAAATTTTTATTATAATACTATAATTTACGTAACTCGTGTTCACATAACAGTCTTTAGTGTATTGAAACATGACTTTGACACACATCATTCATTTCGCCAGCCGACGATGGACGATGCTGACGCACGACAACGGCGTCGGAACGTCTTGACCGCCGACAACGTGAACCGGTGATCGGATAGTAATCAGTCTTATGATCCGTACCATACGCGAGTTTGTCCTTGAAGTTCGTCCGTACAGTGAACATTACTTATATATTTTTTTTATTGTCAACCTTGATTGCCAAATTGTTTTTATTTTTCACAATAAAAGAAAAAACACCGGCATATCAACTTAACCGGTTTTTTTTTTTTTTTTTTATTCATCTCGTCGCTGCCTTCCTATTCGTTTTTTTCTACGTGTCAGTTACAAAATCAAGTTCGCAACAGCGTGGTTATCTCTTCTGGGAGGGAGCCCCGGATGTTTATTCGGTGAACCTTCGCGTGGTGCCACCTCACCTTAGTAGACATAATGAGTCACCTCCACGACCAGAACCCAACAGATACCGCCCGAGTCAGACCTCTTCTACAAAGGTGGTACTCCCACAACCACCACGCGTCCAACTTCAAGTGCGATGGACTCGTCGCAGACGATCTTAGGTCCACGATGAACACCGCGGCCGTCGCCATCAGAGCGTCGGAGTGCCGTTTCTGCTTGAAGCCTCTGCCGTATCAAGCCCCGAGTTAGCTGAAAACACGCGCCCGAAGGGTAGTCTGACCTGTATCATTCGATCTCTCGGTCTAGGCAAGAATTATTCATATGGGTGAGAGGGCACCCAATACACCCCGTGAGGTATCCTGACCCTCATTCACAGCTAGGATTAGGTTAGGTTAGGTTAACGCCTATGGACGGGTTCGCGACGACAATGGCAGAACGGCAGCCTTCGGCCATCGTTCCGCTGCAATTACCTTTTTTTTTTTTTTTTTTTTTTTTTTTTATACGATATCGCGATCGGGGGAGGAACTGCGTAAGCATTGCTACTCCCCTGGCCGCATCGTTTATTGCACAACAAGACATACATTACATTACAACAAATAAATAAATATTAAACGCTTGCCATCTCCCTCCTATCTTCGTCCCACGCTGGACATTCAAAGAGCGTGTGCTCTGCTGTGTCATTCTCATCCTGGCAGTGATGACATTTGCTAGAATCTTCTTTGCCGATCTTATGCAGGTACTGTCCGAAGCAGACATGTCCAGATAGATACTGGGTGACATGGAAGTCTAGGCATCCGTGCCGCCTGTTACACCACGACTCGATGTCAGCTATCAGGAGCTTGGTCCGGCTTCCAGTTAGTGACTCCTGTATGCGCTTGCGCCACACCTCAATCGTCTTCGCACTGATGGGGAGGATATCTTCGGTACAGCCAGACCTCCTCTCGTCGAACACCACTCTGCGCTCGATTGCCAGAAGGTCGGCTGGAGGCACGCTAGACAAAATATTTGCGGCAGTTCTAGACACCGTACGGCACGCGCATATGCTTCTAAGAAGCGCCATACGCTGGACACGATTTATTTGCTCTACGTTGCCGGGTACGTACTCTAGCGTAGGCGGCTGTTTCGGGCCGCCGATATTGGGCATCAAGCGCCCTAGCTGGTTCGCTGTCTTCTCTGCTTTCGTGGAGGCTTCGCATATGTGCGCCTTGAACTGTAAGCTCTGGTCGATCACTATCCCCAAGTATTTCATTTGCTGCTTCATCTCTAACGTCTGTCCGTTGAGAATAATATTAGGGTATTTATACTTGTTGGTGAACAACACCGCCTCCGTCTTGATCACCGTCAACGACAGCTCAAGCTTACTAATCTCTTCGGAGACGAATTCCAGCGCCTCGTTGGTATTTATCTCCAGTTCGGCGATGGATCTTACCGATGCAATGACCATGGTGTCATCGGCAAAGCCCAGTAGTTCAGCGTTCGCCGGAAGTTGCAGGCGTAGCACCCTGTCGTAGGCTATGTTCCACAAAAGAGGACCTACTACTGACCCTTGAGGCATCCTCAAAGTGTCACACGTGGGAGGTGAATTTCCGGCGGGAAGCCCGGAAATTCAGATGGGCATTGTAAGTGTAGGGCAGGTAAACCTGGGACGGGGGAAACTGGCAACAGATGACCTGCTGTCCGAGGTAGGAAGAAGGGGTCTGGATGTTGATTAATTCAGGAACCGTATGTAACCGGAGCTGGGACGTTTGCCAATCTTGGCAAATCACCACTGTGGTTAATAACCGGCTCCTCACCGGGTGAGAAACCAGCGGCTGCGGTATTGGTTGTGAACCCAAAATTGGGGGTAACACTAATGACGCAGTTTAGCGGGACTCATTTGGTGATAGTGGAGATACGAAGCGGGGATCAGAGCTTCTATGTGGGCAGTGCGTACTTCCAGTTCTCGGAGCCGACCGAAATCCATGTCGAAAGACTGGAAGAAGTCGTCCGGCGATTGGAGGGTGCGGACTGGTTCATTGGGGGTGATGTCAACGCTAGGTCTACACTTTGGAATGATACACATACAGACGTGAAAGGGGAGAAGGTAGAGGACATGATCATGTCGGGAAACATGATCTGCTGTAACGCGGGGACGACGCCTACGTTTCAGTCGGGGATGGGATCTGCAATACTTGATCTGACGCTTGCGTCGGTGAGTGCTGCCGTGAATGTCCACGATTGGAAGGTGGTGTTGAATGCGGTTACTAGCGATCATCGACTGATCACGTTCTGCTACGATGTAAATGAGGACGGAAAGAAAGAAGAATGGGAGCGTAAAAGGTTCAATGTCCGGAAAGCCGACTGGAATGTTTTTCGCCAAAGGCTCGCTGAAAGACTGTTTGACGGTCAATCACGCTGGCTAGAGGAGGATATACATTCTAGAGCGGATTACCTAACTTCGGCCTAGACCGAAGCATGTAAGAAGTCGATGCCGATGACAAGGCCTCATGGACTCAAGATGCCGACGTGGTTCACGGAGGAACTTGAAACCCAGAGGCGCACTGTCAAGCGGATAAGACGGAAACTGTGTAAGTCTCGAGCTGAAGGAAGCGAGGAAAGGACAGCCGCATTGGAAGAGATCTACAGGAGAGAGAGAAATAAGTATACAGCAGGTGGGTGCACGGTGGGCCTGGTCGAAACTCTAGGATTACTGCTTAACACCTTAATTCCCCCGGACACGATCGACGGTGAAACCGAGGAACACAAACGACTTCGTGATGAGACGGGTGTGCGACTGGGGGACACTGAAGAAACGGCCTGGAGTGGAGAAAGTGAGAGCAACCACTGTGAGGAATTTTCTCAGAAGGAGGTGAGAAGGGCGATATGGCGCATGGGACGGGACAAAGCCCCTGGGGAGGATGGTCTAACAGCCAGAATCCTTAGAGTGGCGTTCCCAGTGATGGAGGAAATACTGACCACTCTTTTCAACGAGTGTTGGAGAAGGGCCCGATTTCCGAAAGGGTGGAAGTATGCAGTGGTGGTACCACTATTGAAAAATCGTGACAAGGATAGATCTGACCCAAAGTGATATCGCCCCATCAGCCTACTTCCGGTGCTGTCAAAGGCACTGGAGTATCTGATATGCGTGAGATTGAGGGAAAAGATTGGTCCGAGTATGAACGATAATCAATACGGCTTCAGAGCGTACAGATCAACAACCGATGCGATATTGAGAATGAGGGAATGGACCGAAAGCCGGGCAGAGAAGTACGTTCTCGGAGTGTTCTTGGACATTCTGGGGCGTTCGACAATGCCTGGTGGCCGGCAATACATTGCATCACTTGAAAAAGTTGGGAGCCACGGAGAGATTGTGTGAGATGACACAGGACTACTTAGGGGGCAGATACGCCAGTATCAATGTGTCGACGGGGAGAAGCCAGGTTAGGCTGTCCAAGGGTTGTCCTCAAGGATCTCAGTTCGGACCAGAACTCTGGAACATTTTGATGGACTCTTTACTGAGTCTTGATGAATCGGAAGGAGAACTATCCATTGGATACGCGGATGACGCGTTGCTGATGATAGCTGGGAAGACGAGATCAGAGGTGATCCAAAAGGCAGAGTCCAAACTGAAAAGAACAGGCCCCTGGGCGGGTGGTATGAAGTTGACCTTCTCGGCCACAAAGACGAAAGTCATGTGTCTGAAGGGAAGACTGACTCCACCCTACACAGTTAGGATGGACGGGAAGAGGATAGCGGAGGTAACGGAGATGAATTATCTCGGCGTTACCTTGGACGATAGGTGAAGTTTCAGAAGCCACGTGAAAAGAGTAGCGGAGAAAGCGGCACCAATGTTTCAGAGGATCCGGCGTATAGTAGCCTCAACCTGAGGCCTTAGTGGGCGGACGACGCGCAGATTATACTTAGGTGTATTTGTGCCGAGACTGCTTTACGGGGCTGCAGTGTGGGGTGAAACCGTCAGCGATCGGATGATGAAACGTCTGTTGTTAGGAGCCCAGAGGGGTGCGCTCTTGGCGGTAACGGGGGCATATCGTACCACGAGTACGGATGCCCTGCCTGTGCTGGCCGGAGTTCTTCCTTTGGACCTGGCTGCTAGACAATAGGGTCGCTTGGCTAGGAGTAGGAGGTTAGGGCTTGGGAGGGAGCATATGGCTAGGGTAGAGGAGGAAGGTCTTGCTGAGTGGCAAGCACGGTGGGAGGCTAGTGAGAAGGGTAGACTCACATATAGCTATTTCCCATGCGTGAAAGAAAGGTTGAAGTGTAGCTGGGTGGAGGTGGACCATGAGTCCTCCCAGTTCCTAACGGGACATGGTGGATTTAGGTCCTATCTCCTACGCTTCTCTAAGTCAGAGACCGACGAATGTCAGCTGTGCGGAGGCTCGGATACGATGGAACACGTCGTTTTTGAGTGTGATGCACTGGCGGGCGCTAGACGGGCACTAATAGACCTAGTGGAGTCGAGAGACCTACAGTGGCCATGTTCGCCGCGCTTCCTGGTGAACTCCCCGGAGCTCTGGTTAGGTTAGTGGATCTGGTTTCGTGGATTCATCACGGAGGTGTCGGTTGTTCGCGGTCATGTAGTGGGGCTCTTATTAGATGAGGTGTAGACTCACGCTTGAAAGAGCTGAGGGCGTCTGGGACGCGTGGAGGTAGCAAAGGTGCGACATGAGAAATGGTGTGAATAAACCCTTCGGGTTGATGTCTGCCACTTCTGGCGGCCGTGGCTCGTCCGATTGGATTGAGTAGGCATCTGGGATGCGGGGTGCAGTGTTGTTCGGCGCGATGGTAGAAGAGACAGCGGAAACTACTCCTCGGGGCAAGTTCTGTTTGTTCTTCTCTCCAGTGACCTACGTTTTCACACTAGGTGTGCCTGGGGCACGTGGTTTTGATGCACGGTCTTCGGGCCTGTAGACGCTAGGCGGAGCGTGGGGAATAGAGTACTCACTCTATTTAAAAATAAAATGAGGGGTCACGACCACCGTGTGACCCGCGAGCGCGGCGTTATGGGCCAACCACTAGCCCTCGTGTATCTGTAAAAGTAAATAGTAGGGAGGCGAAACAACCTAGCTTTAGGCCATGATGGAAGTCTAGCCGAAACGTCGAATTTTAAACGCCTAATTTAAATTAGGAATAAGTACTACGGGAACGACGTCTGGAACCAAGCATCGGGGAAACCTGGTGTGGACGTCTGGGATCGGATTCGTAGTGGCGGTCATGTAAATGACGAAAGTGGTTATTGATCGCATGCTGATCAGGCGAAGGTTAACGGTGAGTATTCTCCCGGGAACACAGCCACTCTGCCGGTGGGAGTATATCACCTGGCGGTTGCTTAAACCATATTGAGTAGCGGGTTGGATAGTTCCGCGGCCCTACCAGTGGTCAGTAGAGAGATTTGATACATCTTGAAACCAAATTGGAAGTCATTTGAAAACCCATGTTTAAGGCGAGAGGCGTAAAAACTCCTTTTCTGAGACTGGTGGACGGCCTTAAAACTGTCCTCATATGACGATGCCTGATACTTTTCCCGAAAAGTATCTGGTGCCTCTGCCTGAAAGGGGACAAGTCTAGGCTCATATACCTTTCTTGCGGAGTGAAGGACTTTGTCCAAATTTGGAACTTCATGACCCTTGAGGCACACCGCATGTTACGCGTACCTCTACCCGGTCATTCCCTAGCTGGGTTTCTGCCGTCCTTCCCCGGAAGTAGTCCAGGAATATTCGCAGGATGTATGCAGGATCATTCAGAGCGTTTAACGTCGTCATAAACTCCGTTCATCCAGTGGTGTTGAACGCATTCCTAATGTCAAGGCATATAGCAACGCAGAACTTGTCGGATGCCAGGATTTTCTGCCGCAGTTTTTGGAACGCGTCATCTGTGGAGGTTGACTTCCTGAAGCCATGTTGGTTGGGCGACAGGCAACCCCTAGATTTAATGTGATCCTCCAATCTTGCCACTAGCATCGTCTCCAAGACCTTCCCCACAAATCGGCCTGTAAGAAGAAGGCTCACCTTCCGGCTTACCCCCCTTCATCATTAGTATCACTCTTGAACTCTTCCAGCTAGATGGTACAATACCATCTCTGGTGCACTGATTGTAGAGTCCGGTTAGCATTTAAGAATGTAGTTAGTGAAAGACGCTTAATATCCGTCCAGTCATACCATCCAGGCCCGGGCCCGTGGATTTCCGCTGGGCTCTGTGAATCGTCTTGTCTACCACCTCGATTGAGAATGGAGGAAATTCTACTTCCACCGGCAGGATTTGAGCATCTGCAGGAGGGTGTGTTAGGAACAGGGTGTCGGTTATCCTCAGCACAGCTTTGGCGTCCATGTTTGTGTTCGCTGGAGGTCCTTGAAGCTTTCGGGTGACCAGCTTATAGGGTCTGGTCCATGGATCCGCATCAATGGTTTTCAGCATTTCTTTCCAACATCTTCCCTTGCTGGCGGCGATGGCGGATTATAGGCACTTCCAGTCTTCCTTGTAACGGGTGTTCGTGACTGCTACAGCTTCCTCTTCGGATGTTGAGTCTTGTCCATGATTGAGCTTGAGGTGGAGTTTGGCAACACATCTCGTTTTAGTCCTTTTTGCCGCAACATATGCTCTTCGTTTTGACGCAATGTCTAAATTCCACCAGTGGTCAGGAGGTATCCCTGAATAACTAGGGGCGATGCATTTGAAGGCCAAGTCACAAGCAATGGTTATAGCCGCTTCGATTGTACTCGCCCGCTGATTTGCATTCACAAACGCAGAAAATATGTCAGGATCACCGGTCGACTGTGTTAGGAGGAGTCCAACCTCTATGTGCTGAGTGCAAAATCGCCATCAGCTATCCAGCCTTTGTGTGTGATCTGATTGGTCTGCTCGCGTATTGTCCTTTTTGCAGCCTAAATGTTATATACTAGTGATCAGATGAGCTCTCGGCTTCATCGCATACCCACCACCCGTGGATGCGACCTACGACGATTGATTCGGACGCACGGTCAGGTCGACAATAGATCCTCTCCCTCTCCGAATGAAGGTGGGTTTCGTCCCTTCGTTGAAGATCTGAAGTCCGAATTGGTCGAGCAAGGAGCTCATGTCATCCCCTCGGGAGTTCTGGCACCAGTCGCCCCATGCAGAGATTTTGCATTGAAGTCCCCAGCGACGATTACGGGATTGAGGGATCGACTGCCCCTATTCTAACCCCTAGCCTCTTGAGGAGGTTGGAGAATTCAACTCCTATGTTGTTTGGAGACGCGTAACAACTGAATATTTGAACCCCGTTGACACGGACGGTAATGAATTCCGGGTCTTGGTGGATATTAGCCACCGCGAAACCTTCACCTACTAGCTAGATTGCTCCTCATCGAGTGCCAGAACTGACCAGTAATGAGCTGCTGTTGGATGGCACAAAGTAGGGTTCACTCACCAGCGCAACATCGACTTTATGCTCGGACAAGTACTGCCGGGGCAAATACTGAGCTACTTTGCGGTGGTTTAGCTTTACTTGCAAAATTGTGAACATCGTGGGAGATTTAACTCCGAAGCCGTGCTCGGTTCTACCACTCTATCACCATTATCAATTGGTAGCTGGTTGATCGGGCGTCTGCCAGGGCAATCTTTGATGAGATGGCCTTCTTGTCTGCAGCGGAAGCATAGCCTTTCCGCTTCTGTAGCTTTGCAATCAGCCTTAAAGTTACCAAATCTCTGGCATCTGTGCACGTGAGTTTTTTCCGTTCCAGCCACTTTACCCTGCACAGACTCCAGCCAATCTTGATCCGACCCACCTCTGCCAACCTACTCGCAGTCTCCATGGAAATGTCGATTATCACAATTTTCCTTATTTCGGTATTCTCTCTGATCCTAACTGGTACCCCTGTCAAGCTAAATGACGAGGCTCTTATCTGCTCCTCTACCTTGGCTTCGCCCATCCAATCTGGAACGTTAATTATCAACACTGGCGTGGTCCTAATTGGTCTGCCTATCTTCGCTACCTCGCCCACGGTGTTCTGCAGTTTTCCAGATAATATTTCAGCCTCGTCTTTGCTTTTAACTTGCAAAAAGATAACCCCTATTCTTGTCCTTCGAACTGTCTGAATCTCCACTCCTATTTCTGAGAGATTGACGGTGGACACGACTTCCTTCATTATGGATGCGTAGGTCACTCCTTCCTTGGACTCCGATATGGTGACTGCTTCAGTCCTAGGGGTCCGCCTTCGCATCAGCTCCTCTGCGCTTTCGTCCCATACACGGGGAATTTGCCCATTCCCAATGAGACTTTCTTCCTGGGGAATCTGGCCTATAACTACTTTCTTGGTCTTCTTTTTTCGACGAGCCGTCTCCCACACTTCGTCTTCTGGTTCAATTGCTGCATCCCCTCCAACAAAATTGTCTGCGCTGGATTGCCCACGATCTAACGGGGGTAGTCGCTCCTGGACAGACTTCGGTGTCCTCGATCCTTTCTTGGGTTCTAATGTTTTACGCTTCTTGTTCTCCGGTGCCTGTAAGGTGACCCTTTAAACGACCTTTTTCTCATCTTCCTTGTTCCTATTTTCAACTGGCATCGAGGCGTGATAAAATGAGCAAGTAATTCACCGTTGATCTCTTTCCTCTAGGGTGGTCAGTAATGTTCCTACCTCCCTCTTGAGCTCTGCGATTTCGTCGAGTACAGCATCCATCCTCCTGTCATCTCTGGGCTCCAACCCTTTCTCGCAGGTGGGTAGATCATTTTGCTGGTTTTTCCTAGTTAGAATTTCGTTCATGATAGCTAGCATTTTTTCCTGATGCTGGTATAGTGCTTGCTGGTTATTTTGGATTATATGATTCATGGCCTCGGGAGATCTTACTAATCCAAGCGCCTTCGTTGCTTTGTAGAGCTCTCATAGGGCTAGGTAACCCTAAACTAACCTAACCTTTCTCATGGAATCTTCTATCGATTTACCATACGATACTTCAACTTGTTCTCCTTGCAAATGTTCAACTTGAAAATTTTGTCTTGGACACGTTTCCTACAGTCTCTTCAGTGGCTTTCCGGCCGCTGGATAGGGCCTGTTTCGGACTCTCTTCAGAAGACAAGATTTAGTACTAGTAGTCTAAGCATAGTATATATAAGCATATATCTAAGCACCCGTAGTAGATAGAGCATCGGAGGCCTGGCTAGCAACCTCCGCACCATCAAGGTCATAGAATGATGATCGTAGTGAGCCCGATACGCTGGACCCTACTTTTACCGCGGATCCACCCATTACTGCCGACACCTAGGGTTCCGAAACGCTGAGTTAGTAACAAAACTGCTGTTGAAAACATTCATACTGTGTTTTTTAAGTGATTTCCTTCACTTGCATTTTACCTACTGCAAGGGGATTTGTTATAGATGTTACCTTCACCATTGTCTGTTTGCAGGCGCTTACAGGCGTACCATGCCTGCCCAACCGATTAAGGTCAGGCCCTGAGTGTTGGTCTAAGCTAGAACGGGACTGCTTGGTAAGACCTAATTAAAGGCCCGCAAGATAACCGCATCAATTACCCTAAGGAAGCCCTGTTAAACAGGTAGATCCCCATACCATCTGTCCCGGGCTCTTGGATTAGTGTGACGTCTACGTCTAGCTCAACCATAATTAGTCTATCTGGTACGAGGCCATCTTTCATCGGCCGGCATTAATTTGAATGAAATTTATCATTTTCTCTTCGGCCGTGTCGACCACAGACGGGGCTGGGCTCGTATCCAGCCCGGTGGCGCTGCCGGGGAAACCGTCTGCTCCCTGCTTTAACTCCGTCTCATGACGGACAGACGTGTGTAAGAATATGCTTTTTTGGGGTACGCAGATTATCGGCGATCACCAATTCATCTAAGGTCAATTCTTAGGCGCAATCGCCGGGTTCTTGGACCCGAGCTTTGACCACGCTGTTTCGGGCTTTTTCCTTCCTCTGTCGAGCTTTTTTTTGGCGCGTCCGGCCAGTTGCGGGACCCTCTGACGCGAGCTGTATTTCCATCCGTCATTACAACTGCGACGGCCGCGTAACACATCGAGCTCACATCGTTTATCGGGCCGCACAGCTCCGACTGCCTTCTTAAAACGACGCAGATGGTGGGGCCCCCGGATCCGATCCCTTACCAAGTGTTTGTCCTTGTTAGCCTGTCCGTCAATAACATTTTGCGGGTCTGCTAAGTCTGGCGTCAATCAGGTCGTCGTTCCTCCCTTGTAAACCGAGGGAACGGTCCGTTTTTTTGGGGCGGGGCCTAAGACCCTAAAACTCAGATAGGGCCTATGACGTTTTTCTCCCGCCTTTTGTCTGATCAATTCAAAACAAGATGCATCGTGTCAACGGTCGATAAGTTCTTGGTAAAATCAAATTGCGTGGCCGACATATGGAGGTCCGTATCTTTACGGATTCTGGCCACGATGATGTGTTCCATTGCCTTAGCTAGAACGGGAAGAAAGCTAATCGGTCAGTAAGATCTAGCCTCTATCGGGTCCTTATCGGGCGATTTCCTAATTACGACCAGTGCCGTGTTTTTCCACTGGCTCGGAAATATACTCGTAGCTGGCGAACTGTTAAACGCAATCGAATTTTGGTTTTTAAGGACGGGCCACGCCTGCTGCAGGATTCCTGCTGTGATCCCGTTTAGCCATGGGGCCTTGCTTGTTTTCATGCGCCATATGGCATCTACACATAAGTACAATAATTTTGTATTCGTCGTCATCGTATTATGTATTTGCAAGTATACTATAATTACACAGTATTATCTCTAAGCTGAGTAGACATATTTCCCAATAACCATGAATGAACTATCCGCTTAAAAAATTCATTTTAATATAAAAATGTAAAAAAAAATGTTAATAGTACATTATCGATTTAAATAAGATATCTCGATTTACACTGATTACAATAACTGACGTTACATAAAATGCTTAAAACAATGTAAGCGATCCGGCTACATCATTACGATAGGCTACACCTATAAACGCCTCTCTTTTACTATTATCTTTGTTAACACCATAGTGTAATCATTTAAGTTTTTATGTTGATCTGTTTATGCTGCCTTTAAAATATCCGCATGTACATAGAAATTTGATTCAATCTTAACTCCCCGGAACTT
>NW_020271150.1:0-45880 GCF_002803265.2 Melanaphis sacchari | reverse complement strand
GTAGCTTTAGAAGTTTTCATCTTTAACAGTCGATATGACAGTTTGTTTTTATTATAATCCGTTGATTATTTACGTGATACGGTTAATTATTAGCTGATTAGTAATTATTGTTAGATTGTAATGTTTATTAAAGAAAATATTGGTTGATGTAATAATACTACCAAAGTTGAAATATTTCATCCTTTATTGCTTTAAATATTAGTCTTAAATTGGCAGCCATATTTTCCTAACATTTTACATTTATTCGTACCAAATTATAGTATTAAATAATTTATATTATTTATTTTTGCAGATGTTTTATTAATTATGTCAATTTTTCTAGTAATATAGAAATAGACAATTAAATATATATAAGCTAGTAGTTTATTGTTTGATGATTGTTTACGTAGTGTATATTAGATTAATATCATATAGCAGGAGTAATTACTGAAGTTGTAATAATATCTGATTCTGGTTTATTTGTTTAATTTTTATAATATTAATAATGAACATACAATAAGATTTTCATTATTCAAGAAAATATAATTGTCGGTTTTATCATACAGTAAAATTGCTTTAAATAATATTAAATGCTTTCAGTTTGCTCGATTATGAAATAATGTCTGACGGATAGTAATATGTGCTCAATATTAACTATTTGCCAGTATTTAGTAATATATTTAATATGATTATATATTATATATACCTCACTATATATACCAAAAGGCAGGCTGTATATAAATGAGAGTATATGCGTACATAATATAATCATATTAGAATATTACTTAAATGCCTAGCAAATATTAAATAATTTAATTTTTATGTTACTTAATCTTATCCGTCGAAATTTAATTTAATCATTGTGGAAAAGCAGGCAACAACAAAATGAAACATTTTGTATTATTTTAGCGAATTTTATTTTAATGTAACAGTAGCGTATTGTTATAATTTTCTGGATAATGAAATATTTATTTATGTAAATGATATACATTTATTCAATATTATAAAAAGATTATTAAAATAAATTATCAGAGTCAGATTCCATTATTTTTACAAATCTTTGTGAATTATATATATATGATGTATCTAAATACTTATACGGTAAATCTAGTCATCAAAACAATAAACCTGCAGCATTATTATTAATTTAATAGCAGACATACCTATGTACTAAATAAAATTGACATAACCTCAAGGCATAACTAATAAAATTTTTATGTAAAATATACCAAAAATAAATGATAATTATTTGAATACACATATGAACAGATTTAAATCACAATTATAAATGTAAATGTTGGGGAGGAATAAACTAGTTTTAGATCAAATATTTTAAGAAACAATAAAAGCTAAATGTTTCAACTTTACGAGTGAAATTGTGTATAGTATTGAACTGTTTTTTAATGACTTATTTGATCTAACAATTACAATTACTTAAATAGAACTAAATAATTTAACTAATATTCACGTATAAGTGTAAATGTCAAAAGCTGATTATAGTAAAATAGCGACCTGTCAATATCATTTAGTTAGATTGCTGTGGATGAAAAGTGTTGTGTTTTTACAAACAACTAAATCTCTAAAATTGTTAAATAGTTAAAGCATTTGTTAATATTCAATGTGAAATAAACATATATTGTTTATATTGTTTAAAAATATAATTATTGTTAATAACTTTCAAATGAATAATAAAGTAAGAGAATCGATGATGGCAATAATCATATTGCATCAATAAATTCCCAAAATTCAGCATGTTTGAAGCGGCGGTACAAGCCAACTTGTTCTTTATTGTTAATTATTCGTTTGATTTACAGATACAGGAACAGCACAACACAAAAATCGATCCTCTTGATTGTCTCTTAAAATTTCTCAAAATAACGAAGAAGACGAAGTAAGTATACAATTTCTACTACCGACATGTTAAAATTGTTTTTAATAAAAATAGTCATAGTTTATCATGATATTTAACATCCAAAATATTTAAAATAAATAATAGCGATAATTATATTCAAGTTTCATCCGATTACAACTGTATATTTTGGCAACGATTAATCCAGTTAATGACCAATGTATTATTAGAAATATTAGATAATTCCAGTTTATTTTTAAGTTATCTAGTTGATAATTGGTACCGTAATGGTTAGGTGAACTAGGAATCGTTAGTTTGTTCGTTATGGCGACTTCGCAACAGAAAGCATTTTGCGTCCTTGACGTTCAATATATGCGAGTCGGCGATAACCGTTCAACGGATTTTCGAAGAACTTATGAACTGAAGCTCCTACTGCTCAAAGACATTGACGTTGACACCAACCTTCAAGAAATTGTATCTGTGTGCACAGAACTCGGTCGATTCACAATCTCTGACTAAAACATCGAGCGAGTTCGACAAAGTTTCGTTCAAGTCCATCAGATGCCTACATCGTCGCAGGCCTAGAGCCAGATCTCCTACATTCGACCGTTTGGCTAGTTCTACACGTTGGACATTGAAGGCATAATAATATAACGTCATAAAGCTCCTACCGGATGACAAACAAAAAGGATTGATTTTGCATCTATGGTCCGAAACAAGAAGAAAATGAGTCATTTATCCTATGTCATTGTTTTTCGGACAAGCCACATTTCATCCAGTTGGAAAAGTCAACCGCCATACAATGTCAGAGGATTTAGACAACTACATCGCTACTAATGTGAGCATCAAAGAGATTCACCAAAATCAATGTTTTCTGTGGAATTTCCTGAAAAAGTTTGGGGTCATTTTTGAAGAAAACATAGTAACGGGTAACATATTCTAAACACGTTGCAAACATGGTTGTTTCCCAAGTTACAAGCGGATAGTGATGAGTTTGTTTTCAACAAGATGGAGCAACCGCCGACTGGAAGTTAGAAGTTCGCCGGTATTTGAACGGTGAACCTCCAACGGTGGATTGGGCGTAGCGAAACGACGATTTTGGATTCATTCGTCACCACGTTCTCTGACTTCAGTTTGTGTGATTTTTATGGGGCTACATAAAGTACAGTCGGACGTATCACCATTACCTACAACACTTAAATAGCTTAAAATCGAATCAAAGGTGCTGTTAATGCCGTGACACCGTATATGATGTGTCGGCGTCCGTGGGGTCATATTAACATTTGTAACCAAAGTAAATAAACTTGACTATTTTGAGCAATATATTTTATTTATTTCACCCATTATATCTCTATCATTTATTTTCTATAACATTTTCTATTAATATACTTAGTGTTACACATTCAATATTTCTTATTATAATAAGATTGAGATTTTAATGACGATCACTATGATCCCTAAAACTTTGGAGGGTTAATGCTGTTAAAATTATGTTTAA
This sequence comes from Melanaphis sacchari, assembly GCF_002803265.2. NCBI lineage: Eukaryota > Metazoa > Arthropoda > Insecta > Hemiptera > Aphididae > Melanaphis > Melanaphis sacchari. The sequence continues at coordinate 42,554 of NW_020271150.1, read as the reverse complement.
TTAACTGACTTGTTATTATAAATCAGTTACAGATATTATTAAGTATCATTGTTTGGTACATTATAACGGCCGTAAACTTGCAATAAGTTGTATAGTATTTAATAAAATTAAACATTATAGTGTTGACTAAGTTGCATCTGATTTTGAGAAATTGGATACAAATTTGAAAAGCGATATAATATATATAAAGACTAATAATTACACAAGTGCATTAATAACTAGTAAGATCTACTGCAAATAATTTATTATTATTCAATAAATAATATAGAGTAAATTATAACAATATTAAGCTATGATTAAAAATTAATATTTAAATAAGGTTACTATTTTAAGTTATTATATAAATTGTTAAATTTTAGGATAACCTTAGAGTTATCCAATTAATTATGCACAATAATATATTAATAGTGGGTAGATTTAAATTTAACATTTTATTTTTAACACTGCTACATTCAGTAAATATAATCCAAATTAAATTTATATATTATTATATTTCTAAAATTAGATTAACAAAGATCTTCTATCATTTTTCCTCCAAAATAGTATTTCAATAAACACATTTATTTTCGTTCATCTGATCTAAATATGTCATGTATATATATAATATATATACTATACTTAATCATAAAATTTATTATATTATTTAGGTCAATGGTTTATAAGAAGATATCAAAACTAAATAGTAGATGATTATATGAAGAACGTGATGTATGTATATCATATCGCGTAATGTAGATTATTAACATATAAAACATAATTACCTAATCACTGCATTATTCGACAATTTTAAAATTGAACCAGTTCTAAACTGTCCCAATTAAATTACAGTCATTAAATTGCTATACTGTAAATATTATTATTAAACATTAAATCAATGACATCATATATTCACATTTATACTTATTCATTTGATTACAATGTTTTCTAATATGAAATTATCCTGATAGAACCATTGTGTGAATATACATATAAGGTTAAATTTAGTTAAATAAATATTAATACAGCACATTAATAATATATGTAAATAATATTTATGCAATTTTATATAAAATATTTATATATACTTGTCTTCATAAAATCACAGATTTCATATTAATAAACTGCTACATTATACTTTATATTTATTATTAATTTTAATATCCTTATTGATCATAAATTTATTAAATAATATAACCAGTAATTCACCAATTAATATTGAAGGCTTATAAAACATCCTGAAAATTTTCGTGGCTATAAAATTATATATATTTAACATAGTAATAGATATGTATGTTAAATTGAATTTTATGAGAACATTTTATCATTATGCTGTAATAAAACGGAGACATTATATTAAATAAATAAAATATTATCACGTGAAAAATACAATAATTACTACATATTATATGAAACTATTAGCAACCCTGAAATTGAATTATTAATAAATATTTGAACTATAAACAATATGTTGACGTTGTAAGAAAGAAGTATTAGCCGACCAAATCCATCAAGTGTCACTTCACACGTCGATCTACACGATCCAACTGCTGCGGGAGAAGTGTCCCCAAGATCGCGTGAAAATGTACCATCGACCGTCCGGCCTGGAGGAGTGGATCCTAGACGCCACGATGAAGAAAGTGGAGCACATTAATATTGAACCTTCGTGGATTAGGATGACCGAAGGTAAACTAGCTGTTGGGCATCCGCAAACGTGCATCCATTAGGAATAATGGTGGTGCAAGGCGGCCAAGACCTGTCACGAGGGTGGACCTCCATTTCGCGACGCCATCGCCCTGACGGAGGCTAAGGTAGTAGTGGTCAGGTAGACGAGATGTCTCATCAAGTTGCTATGAAGGAGCAGACCATAGCTCGTAACAAGAACGAGGACATCACGCCGCGAGAGCCGCAAACATGGAAGCCTGTTCTTGTTTCCGGTGCTGGCGCCACGGACCACCTCTCCGGGATTGACAAGGAGTAGCCAAAACAACAGATGGAGATGATAGTATGGCTATTGTATGTTCACAGCATTTTTAGTGCAGGAAGTGTTTAAAGCTTGCGGAATATCTCTTATAACATTTTTCCGTAATCACCTGTTTTTCTGTATAACACTAAAAACTGATTTAAAACATATTCATGTTTTCAAAATTTAATCAGCCATTAGAAACCATAATTCTAAAACGTTAAAAGGATGAGTTATAAAAGGATGCGATCCAGTTAAAATAAACAAAAATATATATTATAAAATAAATATATATATTATATTAATATATATATATATATATATTCAGGATACAGGGTGTTCCAAATTTCATGTGACAGCAGATTTCAGCATGATATACTTAAATTATGAAAAAATGACCTATGTGAAAACCTTTTTGAATCATATAAGCTAAAATATTTTGATATAAATTTTTTTTTTATTAATTAAAAAGGGGAAATTTTAGGGGTAACTTTTAAAATTCAAATGGGAACATATATTTTTGAAATACGATTCATATACGATTTATTTTTTAATGAATTTTGACGTATCATTAATAATTATGCATTAATAATTAAAGAAGTTATTAACATTTTAATTTTGTACTTTAATTTATAAAATGCCATCAATGAATAATAATAATAGACATTTGTACTTCTGTTATACGCCGATGCATTCTTATACAACCTTAATAATCTTTACGCTATCTAACTATCAATTTATTATAGTCATAAAACGAATGTTTGATATCTTATTTAAGCTTAATATATTACATAGGTAAAATCGCATCATTGTATTGAAAATAAAAAAAAAAACAACACATTAGATAACAATATAATATACCTACATAATATTATAATACGTAATATATTGTATATTGTTCTATTTATAATCATAACATAATATTTATTATTTATAATATAAACTTATAAACAAATAGCATACAGTAAATAAATAGGTAATCCAGCGCCACGGTCGTGGCGCGAGCTAAGTAAAAAAAATAAAAGCGGCGGCACGACAGTGTATATTATCTCGAAGCAGGAGTTTCCCATTAAAACCGTGTAAATTTCGGTGTTTTTTAATCAGATGATATAATTAATTATCTACTGAATCAATTTATACCTAGTAAATTGCAAAACATGAGGAAAATCATGCAGATGATCCTTTTGTAAAAATCATAAAAAATCGTACAGTTAGAAATTAAGTTATTAAAGGAAACGTGAAACATTTTTAATGAAAAATTATATTGAAATCTGGAATCACGGCGGCCGCTTCTCGCGTTGTCGTGCCGACCGGCCCAAACTCACGCTCCCCCACTCCCGGTCTCCCCTCCCGGTCTCCCACTACGGCCTCACACTATTACGTGTATTATCTATGGCTACGTCGCATTTCATTATTACTACTTCATGTTAATATTTTACGTTTCATTTCGTTATCGTCGTCAGCCAGCAGTAGACTTGCACGTAACGTTCTTTGCATTGCTGCTCATAGCGTATTGTCTAGTCTGTACATGCTTTTTATTTTACGTGTTGTTATATTATTGGTAATTAATTAATTACGCATTAAAGTAAATAGTGTTCGTAAAAATACAAGCTATAAAGTTACGTAATTAGTGTTCGCAGTATTCGCACTGCGCGTACGGCTCACGCTGGACTTGTCCGGTATATTCCGTTTTAAACTGTGTTCGCACCTCAACCAATAATTTATAAACCGTTTAGTACCTATTACTACGTACTACGCATTATTATTGGCAATAATTGCTGTTAAAATAGTCCGTATTAAATTATTTTCGTACCTCGCGTACGACACACTGGACTTGCAAATTATATATATTGTTGCAAAACATTATGCATTTTCGCTTCTCTAACTTTGAGTTGTGGGTTAATATTTTATTACTTTAAACTTATAGTAATTTATAAATATGCCTACTAAAATATACAAAAAGAGAATTCAAAATAAAGAAATGTACTTATTGAATAAAAAAAAGAAACTTCCTATTATTAACAAAACTTGTGATAAAATAAAGTCACCTAAAAAACTACTGTTTCGACGACCTAAAAAAGTCAAGGCAAAGGTAGTGTTTCCATTTCATGGACACATTGAAAAAATGGACAAATCGACTTATGAACACTGTCAAATTGCCTTTAGGTATTGCAAGAATACAATGTGACGACATTCTCAAATCTTCCATGATGGCCAGAAAAAAATAACGTACAATTATACATTAATTCTTTCTCATATTTAAAGAAAGTTATAAATAAAAATATTAAACATAATATTCTTATTCCTAAAAAACGAGGATATAGATTTCAGTTTCTTGTGTTTAATACTAGGACCATCGCAACATACTAAACATACAGAACCATTCTTTGCTGACCCTGTTTATAATCCGTTGCCGAACAATTATAAAATAAATTTAGAAATAAATGAAGTTGGTCAAATTATGAATCTTTTCGAGCCTATTAATCATAAAGCTTCTAATATTTCATGGCGGTGTAATGTTGATGTATGTAATTTAAACTATAATTATGTTATTCATCGGGCATTAAAAATAATAAATGATATTTTATCCTCAAAAATAAAAGTTTTCAAAAACAAAATTTCATATATTGATACGTGTATAAGTGAAACGCGTAATAGTTTGAAACTTGGTCATAATTTAGCATGTCATTACAACTATACATGTACATCAAATCTATTATTTCTAAAAAGTCTAGGTACCCATTTCCCAAGTATAAGAAGTATAACTAACATATTGTATAAAATGCAGAGAGCTCAAAACTTAGTTACACACATTGATCATGCAATATATACTTCAGATTTCAATAAATTGATAGAGATTAGGGATCGACTAAAATTAACAGGGTCAGTTTTCAATGTAGGTACTTTTACGTATACCAATGAAAATAATATAATTGCTACTCATTCCCAGTCGTTTATTAAGTTTAACATTCGAGTAATAGATAAACCTATTAATGTATGCATGTCATGTCACAAATTATGCTTTCGAAGAGATGTAGTTGAAATTAATAATTTAAGAAAACCCATAATTAATAACCAATGGGATATTCTTCTTAACTTTGTCAATTCCAATAATTTACCATGTGAATTTATCTGTAATATGTGTTTGAAAAAATTTCGCTCCAACATACCAGTCTCAACTTGCATTTTAAATGATTTGTTTACTCCTAAGACGCCAGAAGTGATTTCTTCACTTAATGAATTTGAAAGACAATTGATTCAGAGAGCTAAAGCATTTCAAGTTGTTGTGCGTATGGGGACGGTATCAGGACGAAAACAACCCAACAACTCGATGTTAACAAAAGCCATTGGTAGTGTTTTCCATTTGCCTCTTCCTCTGGAACAGACCCTAAAAAAATTACCAAGCCCTAATGAAGTCATAATGGCTAATGATTTGTTTATTCTAGTGCGCAGCTTGCCAACAAAACAAAAAAAAAATTTGGGAGACATTAGTTAATGTAAAAAAAATATATGATGCTCTAACGTGGTTGAAATTAAATAATTTACTATACAAAAATATAAATTTACCCGATTACAATGGTCTACGAAATTTGATCACCAACATGGGAAATGAAGGTGTTGTCATTGAAGAAATAGATGATGACGAAGATTTTGATAATGATAGTGTTGAAAAATCAACACACAATAAAGCTATGCTTTCCCAGAGATCTCCCAGTGATGAATATTATCAGCAGTTCACAATACACTGTTTAAATGAGCCAAGAAAAAATGCTAAAGATACAGAACTGTATCAGATGCTCCGAATAGAAAATGATCCAATAAATAATTTTGAAGACTTACAGTTAGATTTAAAATGTTTTCCTCATCTTTTCCCATACGCTAAGAATGGTCAGTACAGCGAAAGACAAATCAAATTAACATCTTCAGAATTTGTAAAATGTCAATTAATGTCTATGAATTCGTCATTTCGCAAAGACTCTCAGTATTTATTCTTTTTATTACATGAATCTAATTTACGAGCATTAAAAGCTGGTATTTATCATAAATTAAATACCATTAATATGAGAACTAAACTTACGGCTTCTAAATGCTTGGAGTTACTTAATAACAATAAACTAGAAGGAAATCTTACGACTATTTTTGCAAAGTTAAGAAATACAAGTCAATATTGGTTGAATCTAAGATCTGATATAGAAACAATGATAACATGGTATGGACCAGTAACATTTTTTCTCACTTTAAGTCCCGGTGAGTATAATTGGCAAAGACTAGATTTTTACTTGAGAGAATTGAATAGCGATGTAGGAAATGGAAAATCTACATCTAATTTAATTTCTTTAGACCCTGTGTCAACTTCACGTATTGTAGATAATGAGTTTAAAGCTATGTTGGATTTTATAACTTCCGAAGACGCGCCTTTAGGAAAAGTATCACATTACGCTTGGAGAAGAGAGTATCAAACAAGAGGCTTACAACACTTTCATATACTTTTGTGGATTGAAGGGGCTCCTATTATAGGTGAAAACACAACCGATGAAGTCGTCAAATTTATTTCGAATACAATTACTTGTCACAAACCAAATAAACATGATTTCCCAACTATTTCAGAAAGAATTGAAATGTACCAAACGCACAAACATAATAGTTATTGTATGAGGAGTAAAAAAACAGGAACCCAAACTGTTAGTTCTTGTAGATTTGGTTTCCCCCCGAACTGAAACCGATCATTTTATAATGAAAGATGTGGCAACGTCAATTGCTGGCCGAAGGAGTCTTAAATCGAAAAGTAGATTATATGATTTACCTCGTTCTAAAAAATGAGATTTATATTAATGATTATAACCCTGCTATACTTTTAGCTTGGAATGGTAACATGGATTTACAATTTATTGGTGAAAAATCATGTGCTTAAGTTCATACGTAACCAAATATCAAACCAAACCAGAAAAGTCAAATTCAGCGCAATCGTTTGAAGTTATTAATAATACTAAGTCACTTGCTAGTAAATTATGGAATGTGGCTCTTAGATCACTTAATAATCGAGAATGTGGTTCTCTAGAGGCAAGTGACACTCTACTTGGCATACCATTGTTTGGTACAGATCCATCAACTACTATTAAATGGTTAGATATAAATATTATTAGAAACAGAAGATTAAAATCTAAAGCTGATATCGAAAAACTAGGCAATGATGAGATTGATATATTTTACCCTTCAATAGTCGACACGCATTACCCTAATCGGCCATCTGATATGGAAACAATTTGTTTATTTGACTTTGTACGACTATATGACATAGTTAAAACTAAACCGGTTAGTAAAAATGTAAAATATTATGAATATTCTAATTATGGTTATATTAAAGAAAGAACTCGACCTTATCTCATAAAACATAAAATTTACAATATTCAATCAGAACCAGAAAACTATTTTCATTCTTTATTAATGCTATTTCAACCTTGGCGCCAAGAAGTTGAGATTATTGGGTGTTATAAGTCATATTTCGAGGCTTTTATTAGTTGTAGAGAAAAAAATTGAATCTGCATTACACTATCATGAACGATTAGAGTACCTAAGAAAATCAAAAGATGATATGAACACGATTATTGAGGATTTATTAGAAAAGAACAAAAAAACACATATTGATGATAGCGTTGATGATAGGTTTCAAATATCAGAAGTTCAAGAAGTTATGGAAGAATTAAGGATTAAAAGTACAAATGAAGACCTCGAGAAATTAATCTCAAACATGAATTCCGATCAACAAAGGGTCTTTAACTTTGTAAAAAGTAAATTAACTTCTCACGATAATTCTCCAATGCGCCATTTTGTGTCTGGAGTTGGTGGAACAGGGAAATCATATTTAATAAAAACTGTGAAAGCTTTCATAGAAACTAAAATTAAAAAAAGATGTTGCTGTAACTGCACCTACTGGCATTTCTGCATTCAATATTCAAGGTATGACTGTTCATAGGTTATTACAATTACCAGTAGAGCATGGAAATACTCCACCATATCGACCATTATCAAATAATGTTCTAAAAAATAATTAGGCAAGCCATGGAAAATGTGATATTAATTATAATAGATGAGATTAGCATGATTTCAAATATAACACTAACTTATATTAATTTAAGATTATGTGAAATATTTGATACCGGAGATATAAATGATGGGTGGTTTGGACGCATGCATTTATTAATGTTTGGAGACTTACTACAACTTCCACCAGTGAATGAAGAATCTCCTTTTATTTCTTTGAAAAAAAAATCAAATTGATAAGTACACGCATTCACTTGGTACGTTAAACATATGGCAAAATTTATTTAGTTACGACGAATTAATCGAAAATATGCGTCAAAAAAAATGATTCCGTTTATGCATCTATTTTAGAAAGGGTAAGAATTAATGCAGTAACATCTGATGATATTGAATTAATTAACAAAAGAAAAATTAAGTTCAAAATCAATAATAATAATAATAAAAAACATTTCTGTAATTGTAGAGTTGTATAATTTGATATCAAGTTTGCCTGAATCAACATTAGTACTTTTACCAACTAGAAATCATTGTAAAGAACTTAATAAAGGCTTTTTTAAATTTATTACCTACAGAAATCATAAATCTTGAAGCACAAGATTCTGTAGATGCTAAACCAGCATCAAAATGTAAAGCTATAAAAAAAACTTGCATTATTAAATTCAGATAGTTCACGTACTGCAGGATTAGAAAAAAAATATTAAAATTAAATTAAATTGTAAAGTTATGATTATAAGAAATATAGATGTCACACTTGGATTAGTCAATGGAGCTATCGGGATGGTAAAACAGGTGATATATGATGGGTTCAGTGGAATTCCAATAAAAATAAAAATAGCAGTAAAAGACAAAGAATTTGACATTGACAGAGTTAAAAGTAAATTTGAGGTTTTCCCCGGTGCATTTATTTATAGAAATCAATTTCCAATAACTCTAGCATATGGTATAACTATACATAAAAGTCAAGGTATGTCATTAGAATGTTGCATTGCTGATGTAGGTAATACTATATTTTCGTGTGGACAAACTTATGTAGCCCTATCTAGGGTCACTAGTTTAAACGGTTTACATTTAATTAACTTTGATCCTGTAAATATTAAAGCTCAAACATCAGCAATTAATGAGTATAACCGTCTGAAAAAAACAATATCGTCCTGATTTGAAGTTAATAGACATTAATTTAAAAAAAGCACAACAAAATTAAGGATTTACCTTGGGTGAATCCAACTAAAAATGTTATAAAAGATGTTCAACAAAAACAATTCATAAATCAATTACCAAATCAACTTTTACTATTACCAGGTTTTACAAATTATGATGGAGTATCATGTTATGCAAACGCATCACTACAAATGATTTTTAACTGCCATTACATAATAAACCAATTAGTACAAAATGAAGAACATTCTGCTTTGACTAAATTAGCTAAATCATATTTATCACAACAGAACCCACTTAACAGTATTCCTTTAAGACGATCTTTAGGACAACATTTTAATCATGTTCAGCAACAAGATGCAGCTGAATTTATCAATGCCCTTCTTTGTCATAGTGATTCACTTAAAAATTGTCTAAAACATGAATTAATATCGATATTAACATGTTTAAATTGCTATGATGTTAGAACCAATAAAACGCCAAATTATATATTACCTCTAGCAGTTACTGAGAATAAAGTTACATTAAATTCATTATTTAATGAATTTAGCAAAGAAATAATACTTGAAATAAATTGTAGTAATTGTAGGATCACAGGAAACCATTCGAAAGCAATGAACGTATCTAGTACAAGACAATATTTGTGTATACAACTACAATTATGGAATGAGTTACAAGAAAAAATGCATAATGTATCATTAATATCTTTGTCAACAACATCTTTAAAAGTTGATGAAAAAATGTATAGAATATGTTCTGCGATTTGTCATCACGGGGAATCATTACATCATGGTCATTATACAAGTTTAATAAAAAAAATCAAACCTTTGGTTCAGATGTAATGATCTCACTTCTAATAAAGAAAGATGGCCTAGAGGTGGCAAAGACATTTATATGCTAATCCTCGAGAAGCAAAATTAATAAAAATGTATTGAGGTATAAATGATAAAAATTGGTGATATCAAAACAAAAACCCTCCGTCTAACTCCGTGTACAAATTAGCTAAGTAAAAAAAAGAAGAAAAAAAATCAAAAAAAAAATCATTGTATAACCAAAACATTTTTCGCTTCATATAGAATTTATAAAACCAGTAATTTCAAAACACTATAAAGATGTGATATCATAAATAAATGCTAAGTAAACTGAATTTAAGTATATTTAGTCTGTTTCGATAATTTGTTTACTTGGCGAGGAAATTTTTTACTTCATACGATACAAATATAAGAACCGTGGCGCTGGATGAATAATTAGACAATAAGACATTATAAATTAAAAATATTACAGTGAACATTTCTATACTAATCAAATAATACTCTACAACCAATAATAACACTGTATACTCTATATTAATAGGTACTAAAATTTCCTCAAGTAAACAAATTATCGAAACAGACTAAATATACTTAAATTCAGTTACTTAGCATTATTTATGATATCACATCTTTATATGTTTTAATACTAGTTTACTAAATTCTATATAAGCAAAATGTTTATTTCAATGTTAGATCTTCTTTATTAACTAATTTATACACGAAGTTAAACCGGAGGGTTTGTTGATATTATAGTATATTATTTTTTATTCAAACCAAAAATAAATACGATTTCCTTTGTTTAAATTTTATCAATTAAATTTAATAAGATGTGGTCATTACTTTATCAAAGATATAAAAATAATGATAAATTTTCAAAAATCCATGTTATTTTTAACCGATTATTTAACACGATAAATTAATTTATCGTACCCGTTGAATAATTAAAAATAACTGATTGGAGCGCATACGCACAAACATATTTTGGTAAATAACGTTAACGGAGTTTTTAACCAGTGTTGTGCAATAGCTGTCTAATAATAATAATATTTTAACACACGATAACGCAATAACAATAATAAGAATCGTGGTAAAATAAAATGTGTATCATGTATAATATTATATAATATAAGTTAATAATAATTACGCGACTCCAGTTCCCAATATTATATTGCTGATGAGGTCGGTGACGAATTGACGGCGACAGTCAGGCCACTGGTTAGCTGTTTTTCAAGTGCGCGCACCGGCACAACAACAACGGCAGATGATAAATCAATAGTAAGATTATTGTTGATAATTATTGACGGCACTCAAAACACGCCGATTGACCGTTACACCGCGGGAGATCACAGTATACAATAATATATTTATACGGCGATGATCGGGACGAAAAATCGACAATTTAGATGTCACGTAAAATGATAATTGCGAGTTACAATATATATTATATATTATATATATATCAGTTTTACGCACTGCGGAGACTATGGTACGATGTATATATGTGCACAACTAACAATTCAGGACGCAAGGCGGCTTATGGTGCGATAAATACGAGGAGTACGATCGCTCGACACAGCAAAACCGATCCGACAAAATTAACTGTTTAACGCGATTGTACGAACTTATATGTGTTACAAAAGAGGCAAGCTGGTACAGCGGCGGCAACGTGACGACGGACTGTTGACAAGTAAGTGTCGCACTGGGAATTGATTCTCCATCTCTCGGGTGACTCCGATATCGCCGAAATATTGCTTCGTATTGTGGCCATTGATCCTTTATTAGGCGAAGTAGGGCAAATGAACTTAGTTAGTCTTTACAGGCCTTTTATATCTTCGTATATCTTATTGTTGTGTGGCCGTTGACCTAGCAATCGGAAGATTAACGACAGGCAATTGTACTTCGAATATCATATTGTAGGGGCCGTTGACCCCAGGGGAGACGAATCACGGATAGGTCGATACTACATATAAATTCGTATCGTCTGATAACTTGCGCGAACGTGTATAAAAATTATACTTACGTTCCACTGTTTTCACCTTAAAAAAAGTACTAATTTTGACACTAGTCTCAGACAATTTGTGTTTGTATGATTTAATGTGCAACTTATTACTATGCGAATTTAAAGTTCTCATATTTTTTTCGCAATGACAAATATTTAGTTTTATAGAGTTCATAATAAATTTTAAATTTTATTTAAAAAATAAAAAAACTAAAAACTAGAGTAGGTAATAAATGGTAAGACGTACAAGACGCGTGCACGTACCAAATGATCCTTGATTAATTCGTAAATTGATCGTTGATAATCGATCGGCGTAGCCAAACAACTAGCTAGTGAATATTACCACAACACGATCCAAAAATAAATATATTTGGAATTTTACAGTACATCGCACCGTCTTAATTCTATAATCTGCGTCGCTATTACAGACTACGACTTATATCAGCGTATCGCAACATTTGCAACTGATGTGTTTCATGTAATAAATAATAATGTTAAAATATATAGTTTTATACTTTCAGAATATTTTATATTTACATGTGAGCTATGGGTACCAAATTATATGTCACCTACCTAGTATCCAATACCTCCCTCCCACCACACACATAATTCACTATGGCAGTCGCCATACTGCTCATACTTGGGTATAGGGATCGGCGCCACTGCCTTTATGTGTATACAGATCATAAGGTATTTTATTTTTGAATAGGTAATAATTAATATTACGTAGATCTGAATAAGATTTGTTCAATGGCTCTATTATACGCATCTTGTAGAGGACATTTTGCGTTGAGCATGGTTTTCTTAACTATTTGCAAATAATTTTCAAACTTAAATGCACTAAATTTGTCTTATGAGTTCTAAATTTTCAACTCAAAAATTATTTTTGAAATCTGGTCAGGAACTTTCTGATACCAATTTATTACTGCTGAATAATTGAGCAAGTACTCTCTTGACAATTTTTTTTAATTTATACCACTAATTGAAGATATCAAATATTTCTAAAACAAAATAAACTTCATTTAGCATTTTTTTTTTTTCATAAAGATGAAAGTACTTATATAATATAAAACATGATCTTACCATTTGTTTTATAAATTTCACTCTTAATTTTTTTGTTATTTCTTTTATATTTTTCAGTGGAAAAATATTTAAAAATTATAAAGTTTATTGGAACACTGTTTGAACTATAATTAAAACGATCTAAAACAAGATTCAACTTCTTGTTTATTCTATTTGAATACATATTTGTAGAATTACAGAATTCCATACAAATAAAAAAAAAAATATCTAGTATCAATAATTATTTAATTGAAAAAATAAAAATTTACAAAAATTTTGTTGACCATATATATGTGGCTTTGGATTTATAAAACTATTATAGAATGTAATGAACAAGTTGACATAGGTGTAGTCAGGAGGGCTTATCCCCCCCCTCCAGTTAAAATAGTCCCCTGAAAATGCAGACGAAGCCCCACGAGTGGGACATGTCTCCCCTAAGAGGGTGGTTATAGCTCCCCCCTTAAAAAAATTGACCCCCCTACGCCTAAGCAAGTAGAACACATACAATATACAAGTCACATAGATGTAATGGACAATTTATTATACATAATATTTTATATTTTCCTCGGTTTTGTAAAATGTAATTATTAAATAAGGGAGATTATTTTTAATTTATGCTAGAAGAGTATTAAACATTTTATAATTTCCGTGATTCTTTTCAGTGTTTTTTTCAAAGTAAATAATAAAAATAACAAAAAGTTATCAGATACACATAAAGCACTATTATAAAATAAACATAATAATATTACTTTGACTAGTAGTAGTGGTGTTTTTAAAAGTCTCTTCAAATTGTTCTAGCATGGATGGTATGTATTGTACTAAAAAAAAATATATATAGTAATAATAAAAAATTGTAACAATAATAAATCAGACGAAATAAATATCAAGACATTTTATAAAATAAACATGATATTACATTGACTAGAAGGTGTGTCATATTCCAAATTATCGCCAATTATCTTCAGCGTAAATGGTTCAAAACTATTATAAAAATACCATATTAGTAAAAAAAAACTACAACTATTTTTAAAAAAAATGACCCCCCTCCCACTAATATTTATTGGTAACAGTTCTGTAATGATAAAAATTTTTTCTATTTACCTCCTCCTCTAGGAGATGAAGTAAATACGCCCTTGATTCATATAATGTTATTAATTTTATTATTACAAAACACTGCAGACTTTGATATTTTACTAACATTTTCAAGTTGAATTTTTAGAAACACATTATTATTGGTTCGAGTTGCTACCTACAATCAAATGATAAGATTAACACGTTGAACATGACTGCTATAGCATTCGCCAATTTTTGACCACTTATTGGATCGGTTTAATTTATTAAGTTCCATGTGTCTAATACTGATGAAATGTATACACAAATGATCAATATCTAAAAATACTGCAAAATTTTGCAGAAAAAAACACTTGACTGCTATAGCATGCATGTTATTGCCACCACAACTTAACTTTTTTTTTTAAAGTTGTACATGGACATGAATGTTATAGCATATTATTGTTTTTTTTTTTTTTTACCAAAACGTACTAGTGATAGCATACTGTATTCCTTAATATAATTAAGTAGACCCAAGATCATAGCAAGAAATATTTAAAAAGATAACAACCTTTTTTTATGCACAAAAATGATATTTTAAAATTAATTATAGAACTATAATAAACATTAAATATATATAAGCTTACTAGCTAATAATTAAGACTTTTAACAAATCAATTGTTGAAAAACAATTTTCAAAACAAAAAAAAAATAATTCAATGTATTGTATAAGTCTTAAAGTGTCCACTCTTAACAGTATTTTTCTATTAAGATAGAAACAAGATTAAATCTTATAATACTTTATAGCTTGCTTGTTGTGATATTTAATAGGTATTATACATTTTAAGTAGTAAAAACAATAGTCTATATAAAATTAATAACATAAACTTAAAAATTTTAAATTATCAAATTATACTAAAAACAATTCATAAAATAATAGTAACAAAAACAAACGGTACAATTTCAACTTATGTCTCAATTTAAGTGTCTTTTTCTCACTGTTTTGTAACATTATTAAAACATTTAAATTAACCTTAAAATAAAAGTAAAATTTAAAAAAATAATATTATTAATAAGTTCTATTGTTAGAAAATAAAATAAAATTTTAATAAACTTTTTGGCTAACCTGGTGTGATATTTAATAGTTTGTAATACATTCGAATTAAACAACATTTCATATTTTAAATAGGTTAAACAATGGTAGTTCCATTAATTTTACTGTTCTGAAAAATAAATATGTATCTTAATGATTTCGACGTACACCTAACATCGGTATGTAATTCGGTACATTGTAGTGTAGTTAAACAGTTGTTATCAGTGGTATTGGAGTTCTCGTCGAGGTGACGTTATATAATATTTTTTTTTTCACATAAATATTTACCATGGTGTTTTACAATAATATACACGTTGATTGAATTTTGTTTGGAAAATCGTATGTTTGAGAGAAATAGTTAACGAAACCTGTTATCGAGGATGAATAGCTAGCTGGTACGACTAAACAAAAAATATTATATTATATTAAACTGGTTTGTAGACTTAAAGAATTTACTGATGACATCGGTATTTCATGTGCCTACTCGTAAGGTATGTAAGACGTAAGCAGATGGTAAGATGTTTTTTTTATAAAATGTTATGTTGTAGGGAGTACTGTGTAGTAAGTAGGGTCGATGGCGGTGGTGGTGATAACTAGTCATTATCCCCACCAAAACAGGTAGGGAATCATAGCGCGCTACACCGCAGGAACGAGTTTGACAGTAGTAACCAACACAGCATACCGATAAACAGTCTTTTGCAATTGTATACGGGTTCATACATGTAGGTAAATATTAATTTTCAACAAGATATTTTTATTAATTTATTGTAATTTATTCCGTAGCGAACAGCAAAAATTAACACCACGCACGAAATAAATAAGACATATATCGTTGACGTGATTTCCAAACAATCATAAAATAATGGACAACGAAACTGGAGTTAGCACGTCGGTGTTCTTCGATCAAATCATAGTTGCCAAAACGATTGCCATGCTCGTCTTAGGTCTGGGATCATTTATGTTGGGTATGTTACCTATAAAACTGGCTCCCAGAAAATGGGGACGACCGAATGCGGAAGCACCACCACAACCCAGCGGCCATTCGCACTCCAGCCATTCGCATCCCGGTCACTCAGCCACCGATTCATCAATAATCGTATCGCTGTTATTGTGTTTTGGTGGTGGCGTGTTGCTTTTTACCACGTTTTTACACCTGCAACCTGAAGTCCGGGAGAGCGTCAACCAACTGCAACTCACACGTAAGCTACCTAACGGACATGGCGCTGAGAACCTGGGGGACCTGATATTCTGCGTTGGATTCT
Source organism: Melanaphis sacchari (assembly GCF_002803265.2). NCBI lineage: Eukaryota > Metazoa > Arthropoda > Insecta > Hemiptera > Aphididae > Melanaphis > Melanaphis sacchari. The sequence continues at coordinate 26,140 of NW_020271150.1, read as the reverse complement.
TCTTGGTGTTTCTCATAGACCAAATAGTGCATAATGTACTTGACGGTTGGTACGACTCGGAAAACGATGCCGGCCTCCACCGATCAATGAGCTTGAGGCGGCGTAACCCAGCGGTGACGAAACCCGCTTTACAGCCATCGGCCGATTCACCAGCTACTCCCCATGCCGTCACGGAACGCCAGAACAAAGTTAGTGAAGAAAAGTACCGGCCAATACCCTGGGAAATGACGACGCCGACCAAACATAGAGACCAGCAACTACAACAGCAACCACAGATTGAAGAAAATAATGCGATCACACAGCCGTCGGGATCACTGAGAATGGACGAGACAACTGGACAGTCGCTTCGAGGCTTGTTTGCGGTACTAGCTCTTTCGTTCCACGAAGTGTTCGAAGGCCTGGCTATTGGGTTAGAGGAGCGAGTCGACCATATGTGGTATCTGTTCTTTGCAGTGGCCACGCACAAGCTGATAATTGCCTTCTGCATCGGCTTGGAACTGGCCTGGTTGGACACCAAGAGGGCTGTTCTTATTACATACGTGACTACGTTTGCCATTGTCACGCCAGTAGGCATTACCATCGGCATGGTGCTTGTATATTATGGCGACGGAGGTTCTGTAGATGGTACACCTGGACTCGTGGCTGTTGTTTTGCAGGGACTGGCCGCCGGAACACTTCTGTATGTCGTGTTTTTTGAAGTGCTCACCAGGTACAAGCAATCAGGATTCTTGCACCTGTTATCCATAATACTTGGATTCTGTGTTATGTTGGGGCTGCAGATGATGAGTGAGTTTTTAAACTGTATTAGTAATATTTAACTATCGAGATTGAATCTTTTCAACTTGCATAATTTGTTAATATATTTCCAATGTATTTCAAATTTTTCTTTATAGTCTACTAGAATTAAAATTATTAATTATTATTTCAATACTATAAATTCTAATAAATTGAATAAATTTCAGTATGCTATCAGATTAAATATATAAAGGGATTGGTATAAAGAACAACCTAATTAATTTTAGACAAAAAAAAAATAAAATACTTTTTGTATATTATTCTTCAAATATATTTAATAATAAGGGTTAAGACTAAAATAATACATTTTTATTTTTGTCATAGTTTGTTTTTAATATTCAACTGTGCCATATATTTAAATTAGGAATAATAATTAATTACCTTTTTTTTAAATCATTGTATATGGTATTCATTATGTAGTGTAATAAAATAAAAAAAATAAAACAGGTAAATATTGGTTGTCGGTAAATTGGGAATACATCGTTTTGATTATTATCTGTTAAACAAAATATTTGTGATTCTTTGGTGCAAGGTCACTTTTTAGTACCATTACACTAATGTCTTTTAAATATATTTTATAATGTCTCCAGATAATAATTAAATAATTGGAATGTGAATGATACAAAAACTTCAATCTATAGTAAATTATTTTTTGGTAGGAACCTTACTAAATATTTTTGATTTTTTAAACATGTTTCCGAGTTTGTTATTGTATTACTGAATGAAAAAATACGAATTATCAATACCTAATTAAAAAAATTTACTTTAAATTTGTATATACATACATAAATGCAATATTTTTGATAAAAAAAATACTCTTAATTAATTTTTAACAAAAATTTCTGAAGACATTACTTTCTAAATACTTTTGATAAGATAGTCTTAAGTCTTACATTATTGTGGTTCTTTTCAATTTTTAGTCTTTTCATGTAAATTATATAATTATACTAATCTTTCAATACTTCAAAATAATATATTCAAAAAAGACAATGACAGTTTGTTTAATGTGTACTAGGTACTTACTACCTACTTAGTAGTTAGTTTGACAATGAGTATTATGCGTGCATAAATAATTATTCAGCCGGTCAATTAATAATCTAATTATGGAGTTCTGTATATTTTCTTAACAATTCAATTATATATTGAATTTATTATACCTTCCTACTTATCTACAATCTACTAACTACGTATTAGATAAAATTTCTTTTTAATCTTATTCAATGACGTATAGACTACAATAATTGTTATGTAGATCACACACTTTTTATCTACCTTCGATTCAAGTTCTCAAAAACATAAAAATTAAAATTAATAATTATTAGGTTCTGAGTGGAGCGAAAATATGTTCATATTACAATTATCTCATATGTATGTTTTTTGTGTGTGTTTCTCATTACCTTTTGTAAACAATATTAGATATTATTAAAACTATTTTGATTTTCAAAATTGTGAGTTGTATAAAAAGGGGAGTTCTACAGCCACTGCCACCGCCGCCGCCGCAACCCATCTTTAAAAATACGCGTATTATCACCTTCATTATTAATCGCGTACGTAATCAAGCTATATCTGTCTGTCAGTCTGTCTGTATATTATATAAAAAGACTTGTCCTGGGTGATTCATCATCGCCTAGCCGGAACTGTTGAAGCTATGGATATGAAATTTTCAGTAAATGTACTTATTACTATGTATAGGCGCACTAAGAAAGGATTTTTCGAAATTCGCATTTTAAAGGATAAAAAGAGCATAAAATAGTTAACTTTTAATTACCGGTGGGTGAGGTTCGCGGTACGGTAGCCGTCGACGCGCGGTGGCTAGACGTGTCTGTCCAAATTTCCCATTCCGTGTCATCGCCGCCGACACCGCGCACCACCGCGCCGCTGACCGAACGACGAGCAGATATATAGATAAGTCTTGGATACTCAACACTTTATCGATAACACATTATATTATTAATTTCGATTTTAAAATAATACGGTTGTATGTGTCATTTATGATTCTATTATAACGCTTGCTATAATCGACGACGCACACTGGTTTTTCCAACAGAAGTAGTAGTGGAGGTAGGCATTCTGTCGTACGCTCGCACCACTGACCATACACGCGTAGCGTTTATTTAACTTTATATTTCATTATTTTCATTTGTATGACGACGCTCACGGCTTGCCAACTGTTTTACGTGTACTTCCAAATGTATACTATAGTCAATAAACACGTACACTTATTAGTCAAGTGTTTTACTTATTATTGTAGTATTCAGCACATGCTGTGAAGTCGTGAAATATCTTACGCGTTTACGCATACACAACGTCTTATACTTTCAATTATAGATATCTAAGATATCTTTTACATATAACATTTCTGTTGTAAATTATTTTTGATATCATATTGTCGTATTCGACACACGCTGTAAAGTCGTGAAATATCCTATACGTTTACATTTTTTTCTATTACAGAAAGTTATAATTTTTTGGGTATATTTTATTTCAACATTTCGTCGATTAGAATTGTATCTTACAATTTGTCTTCAAAATATTAAAATAAAGTAATTTTTTGCTGACTTCTGATTGTTACAATACATGGGAAACCATGTAACGACTATACCGTATTATAATCTTTTGACTATATTCCTACCTAAAAATGTCACGATACCATAATCACTACATATTATATTATGTATGGATGAAAATATTCAGTTATATTTATAAATATGTGATGATATAGCTCAATTATGCACACGATTAATAATGAAGGTGATAATACGCGTGTTTTTAACGATGAGTTGCGGCGGCGGCGGTGGCGATAGCTGTAGAACTCCCTTTTTTATACTACTATTGTGGATGTTTTCTGGTATAAAATTAGAACTAGTAACTTAGGGGTGTGAAAAGTAAAAAAAATCGAAATACTACCAAAATAATCAAAAATAACAACAAAATACGGAAAATCAGAAAATTCTACGCAAAAACAGTTTTTGATAAAATTGATTTTTTTTTTTTTGTTATAATTTAAAAGCATAAAACCCTATGTACTTTTTTTCTATAAATGTCAAAAAAAATTAATTCACTTGGTCAAATATTTTTTGAAAATTAAATTCGTCTACACTATTATACGATCATGAATTGATTCGAAAACTAATGACAATATTTTTTCATTTTATTAATATATAATATACCTAATAATAATTATTAAATACTTATAGTAAAATAAATTATTTTACCTAATGGCTAACAACAATATCCAAAACCATATCATGATATATGCTTTGTAATATAGATTTAGACGATAGACCATCCCCATTCAGAATCAATGATACATCTTAGAATTCAAATTTAACACATCTATCACAATGACTTCCTCGATACCTATTGCACAACAGAACGGTACCCATTCACTAACCTTTTTAAAATATATATTTTTATTTTTATATTAATTTTATTAAATATATATTTGGATACGATACACTTAATATTTTTTTTTCCTGAACAATTCAGTGTGATAATTATAATATGATTGCACTTGTACATTATCAGACCTAACTAACGCTTTTTAAAATTGTATTTTCTCTGTGATTACATGATCTTTTATCTTGTCTATTTTTATATTTGATAAATGTCTGAGGAAAATAAGTCATACCTAAGCATGTCCCATGTAGTTCACTAATATTTATGCTGCAAATCATTTTTACATAACCTATTTCAATAATTTATTTATTTTTTTTTGTCAATAATTATAATCAATTAGAGCTATTAGGTAATATGGTTTAAAATTTAAATCACAAATTCGTAATTATATGAATTAAAACACTCATTTGTTTTTAAAATTATATATTATTTCATTATTTATGTTAATGAGTTCATTATGTAATTTTGAACTTTTTACATGAAATATTAATATTCATAGTAACTCAAATATACCTCGTAACTTCTTTAATTATTTAATACAAACTAATTGTATGTAATTATATAGGTACCTTATTATTGACTACTTTTTTTTTTATTTTACAGAATATTTTTACTTAGTAATGTATGAAAGATATTTGTAAACTTATTTTAATTTAAAATTAACCAACCTTTTGTCCTTAAATGAATGATAAATGTACATATATATGTATGTATATATTTAAATTAGTCATTATTTTAAATTATTTTACCTAATTTTATAGTAACTAATAATTAAATAATTTTTCAGCTCACCACAGTCACAGTCACAGTCACATGCCAGATGACAACCATCAACATTCAGATCACCATCATGAATTTCATGAGCATGAAGGTCATAAGCATGCATTTCATATACCTGGACACGAACATAATCATTAGAACTCTTAAATTATTTAAGTTAAATATTCTATTAATCTAAGCCATTATTTAATTTTTTAATCTAATATTTGTAAAATGTAGTTGAGGTGTTGGTAATTATTATAAATTAAGAAAATAAATACTTTATTCTGTTATTCAATATACATGTTATTAACTTTAAAAAACAAAACATTTTCCTATAGTTAAAAAATAAATATTCATTTGAAAGTATCAATAAACATCGATCCATGTATTACCACAACATTAATAGAATTAAAGAATATTTAGTAAGAAGATACTTCAAAGATCAGATTTATATAATTTAGTTTATTTTATATACTTATAACTTATAATAACTTTATATTTTGTATACTTAGATCCCATTATAGATCAATATTTTAACATTTTATATAGTGATATACATATATTCAGTGGCAGTTTATCCCAAAGATGGACATATGTTGCAAAACTAATAAAGGCCCTCCTCCCTTCATATTTTTATTCTAAAATTATGAAATGTAATGCAACTCCACGAGTATTTTCCATATTTCTTAAAATTTTAGTTACATAAAAAATAAGATGAAATTATATACAAATGAAATAACATAATATATCTATTATCTATTAATTATGATGAGATTAGAATAATAATAATTCAATGGAAATTTTGTTTGCGTGCTTTTTTTCTATACAATTATTAATTATGATGAACTAATTTTATCTTGCGTAGAAAAAAACCAGCAGTAATGACAATATATTTTATTTAAAGTTAATGAGTAACGTAACCGCACGTACGTTTTAAAGTAATATTAACCTAATTTGTAAAATAGTAAAATTTTTCTGAAAATGATCTAGAGTTATCACTGTTAGTAATGGACCCTTAGACTGACAAGGGCCTTGAGAAATTATAAAACATTTTTTTTTGGTAATTGAGTGGTTCTTTAAAATTAACTTTGTCAGTAAGAAAACATTCTCAGACTAAACTGTTAAAAATATTAGGTTCAACATTTTTAGTATTAATAATATCAATACTGGTTGTTGCAGTTGGTTTGAGACAAAGTTACTAGCAGTATTAATTTTATTTAAAAATATCTGAGTTGTAAATATCTTCTGTTTCTTTGTAGTTTTATTTGAAATAGGTGTCAATTTAAATGAATTTATGAAAACAATTATTTTAATTTTTTGTACATAATTGTATTTATTTAAATTTATTTTTATTTTTTGTAGTATTCAAGTTATTATTTTTGTTATATTCTTAATAACCTACTGTCTCCACATATAAGTATTTAAGTTCTGTTTATTCATGAATATAGTATTTATAAATAAAATTTAATATCATAGTTATATGACCTTTCCAAATGATTATAACAACCACAATATTTTATCGATTTATTATAAGTTATAATTGTAACAATTAAGATAATAAAGGTTAAATCATAAAATTAATATTGATATATATTGAAAAAAAAACTGTTCAAAACTTTATGTGTTTAGCCATGAAGCTCCTACGATTCAGTGGTCGGCCTCGATGACTACACCACCGAAAGAATAAATAATAATAATCGTTGAGAGTTGCCTAAGGAGAGGTAACCATACAAGTTGTAAATATCTGAATTCTGAGTCGTATTTAAACGTATATAAGAAAATATAATATTACAAACACGATGTAACATAATCGTGGTACAATTTGTATGATATGATCAGGGGCGAACGTAGGAAAACATCCGGGGAGGGGGAGGGGCCTCTGCGTTCGCCCCTGGATATGTGATATATATATAGAGATAACAATATTTACGCGACTCCGTTCCAATATGCCCAATATGGTATTGCCGATGGCAGGTAACAAATTGACGGCGACAATTAGACCACTGGTCAGTTGTTTCTTCTTCCAGTACACGACGGCACTTACAATTTAGTATTTACACACACCGACTGATCGTTACAAAACGGAGATCGCGACACACAATAATTTTTTTAAGTCAACGATGAACGGGACGACCACGCATCAATACAGAGACGACTGCTAGACACAATATATATATACACATATTTAAATTTTTAGTGCGGAAACCGCGACATACGATATATATATATATATGTGTGTGTGTGTGTGTGTGTGTGTGTATATGACTCTGAACGCGAGACGGTGTAAAACGTTCTAAGTTACAGATACAATCGCAACACATAAGAACTCGAACTTGGTAAAAAACGAGTTGAACGCGATCGCACACTTAAACGATTTACACTATGACAGAAAAAAGACGAACAGAGTCTGAGACGGCAACGTGACGACGGCTTATTGATTCAAAAGCGTCGCACGGAGGAGTGTCTTCTGCATGCCGGTGGCTCCGATATCACCAAAATATGTTATCCGAAGTAGTAACCATTGACCTTATATTAAGTGAAGTAGGGAAAAACTTGTGCGTAATCTTTACGGCTTTTATATTTCTGTAAAGACTAAAGATACCTAATTATGAAGGCCGTTGACCTACTAATCCAAAATTACTATCGGGCAATCGATCTTAAAATAATATATTATAAGGGCCATCGACTCCAAAGGAGAGGAGTCGCGATTAGGGTCATAAAATCTATTTTGATTTCATCGCACCCAATAACTTGCGCGAACATTATGAACGGCACATGTAAAATCGTAGATGAATTTTCCATCATGAAAAATAAAAAACTAAATTCTACCTTATAAAATATATTTTAATTATTTATATTTACTTATAATGACTAATTTATTTCTAAATAATAATATTATTTGTTTATACCAAATGTTTCTATAGGTAATTAGATAGTTGCGTAATATTTTTTATTTAAGTTTTTTTACAATGGAAACGGTCCAAGGCAAAATCTTATTAGACTAACTATAAATTCAGTTTTAAGCAGTTTTTCGCTGTATTGAATAAAACAAAATATTCAGGATTATTTAATTCGATTCTAAATTGTATTATTCATATTACATTATTACATAGTTAATTTAAAATATTTATAATTTTTACTTAGAATTTTTTTGGTTTGTATAAGCCAATCCCGAATTGCGTTATTAATAATCTTGTTATCGTTCTTAATAATTACTCTTTTCATTTTACCATGTCTTATAAAATAATATTTATATGCATATAATATAAATAATTATAAATTAATAATACATAAATAATTTCAAAAATAAACAAAAAATAAATTTATCTTTTAATCATTCTTCTTTGATCAAGTTTTGATTCTTTTTTAATTCTTGTTATGAATATCCTTTTAAATTGATAATTTTCATTCAATAATAGACACGTATATTTTAACAGTATGATATTTAAATGTACTATGCCCGAATCCAGGGTATTTATTAGGACAAGGGCTTTTATATTACGAACAGGGCTGTGAATTTATAGGAAAGTGCATTTTTTTTTGGTGATTGTAAAACATAGCTTTGTAAGTACATAATTTGAATTATGTAATTACGAATCCATCTATGAAACTTTTATTTTGCATTTTTTGACGTGTTTAATTTTTTAGGTCATTTTTTCGCAGTTTTAGGTCATATTTTGCTTTTTTTAAGTTCATTTTCTGGTATTTTTAACCAAATTCTATTAATTATCTTGTTTGAAAACTTTTTTTATTTTACACAGGCTGTATATAATATATATTATGTCAAATTTTTTAACTTTTTTATTAAATAAACACTTTTTTGTACTAATATTTAATATCCTGTACTTAATAATAATATAAATATAAAAATTAAATTAAAAATCATTTTAAATGAATTTTATACTATCATTTTTAGCATTTTATATTTCTTTTTTTGCATTTTAAGCGCATATTTTGAATTTTAAGTGCATATTTTATTGCATTTTTTTGGCATTTTTAGTGCATTAAATTCACAGCCCTAATTATGAACAAATTGTGTTGTGTATAAATATAATAAAATAGGACTGTTGAATTTAGTAATTTGTCGCATATTTATTTATATTGAAAATAAATAATGTTTCAACTAATAATACGTATATAAAAAAAAAAACACTAGGTAAGTTTATATATTATAGATATCAGTTTTCCAAATAATCGAGTACGGTTTCATCGTTTACCGATTTTAAGAAAAATGTACATTTCCAAAAATAAAAAAAAGACCACAATTTTAAATTGTAAAGAATTAATTCAAAACATAAAACCAGAATATTATTCTGTTCTTGAAATATGTAGCTTTACCAAGTTATATTTGTACAAAAAATATTTTTTATTATAAATTTATAAACATAATATATGTTGTAAAATAGAAAATTCAATTTTTGTACATCTTTATCACATTTTAATAATTAAGTTTATTCATTACAGTCATGAGAACATATTAAGCTAGATTTAAAATTTTAAGAATTATTAAATGGTTTACTACCTAAATCAATATTTAATTTCTTGTTTCGCATAAAAATAAATACACATATAATGCATTTGATCGTCAAAATAATGTAAGTACAAATTTAAATAAAAACAAAAATAACTTTTATTGAACTATGTAAAAATACTGAGCAAAAATTAATATCTTTGAGGCTTGATATAAAATACAGTACCTAAACCTAGTTCCTTTGGGCGCATTAGTAGTCTAAGCATCATATAAGTGGTCGGCTTTATATACTATATAAATTGGTAACAAGATGCCTGAAGCTGTTCCTGAGAACATTACAGATGTACTGCTTTTGGACGCATTGATTATTTTTTCAACATGTTTGGCTCCACGGCGGACAATGACTTTGACTTTTCCTGGATCGTCGGTAAAATTTGTCTCATCATAATTCAATATTGCCTTCAGTTTGACATCTTTCAGTGACCTTCACTTCATCAAAATAATTACTAATTATATTACTATCAACACCAAAACGACATCGCTTTATATTTTCACTTAATCTTACTGTGAGGGTATCTTTATGTCTCTTTAGAAAAGCCCACACAACACCTGGCAAATTGTTTTTAAAAATCTCTACCCTTAAATCATTAGAGTCCAAAAAAGATTTAACTATCAGTCGTATGTCCATTGCAGTCAAAGGAAAGTCCCACTTACTTTCTGCTATAAGTCCACTAACTAGATCTTCTTCGTCGACTTTTGTCAAAATAGAAGGATGGCCGACGTTTTTCATACTTTTCTTATTATTTTTCTTGCTTAAAGTTGATTTTGAAATGTTAAACATAGCACTAATATCTCTGAGATTCATTTCACCACTAGAAACCAATGTTAAAGCTACTTTTAGATTTTCATCTGTGTATGTTTTGTATCGCCTAGCACCCAACTTTCTTTTCACTGACATTTAAAAAAAAAATTATATGTACCTATGTTCCAAGTTGTATAACATGTATAAATCATAAGCTACAAGGCTTAATATTTAATCAAATCGAATTTCATTTTTTTTAACTTAAAACTATACACATTTATCTATAAAAAATACAAATTTTTGATTTAAAGCATAGTTAATGACTTACCGATAAAGTTTGTAAGGACTATTAACTATTTACAAATAGTGAAAAACGTAGTGACGGTTCTCCGTCATTATGTTTTGTGTTTTGGGCTGTATTATCACATCGAGTTCATAGATAATCTTGTGCAGATGATTATATAAAAAAAAAAGTAGGATATCTCAAATACAGTGCAGTCACGGCGAATAAACCAAAAATGAATTTTCCTGTCCTAAGTTTTAGCATTTGAAGGTATAAAAAAAACAGTGAATTCGATTTTAGAACTACTGGTATTATTGTAATTTGTTATTTCTAATTTGAAAACTTTTGAATCTTGTATTTGCAGTCCTTAATCGTTCGGTTATTTCTTTTTCAAACTGCGAGTGATTAAAAAGAGTCGAAGAACATTCTTGGATGACCTCTAATAATTATGAAGAAATATTTAACTTATAAGTTTATAACTAATAAATTAATGTCAGATACACAATAACAATGTCTGTCAAATTATAAACCTCTACATAAAAATTAATTTTTCAATATGAATTTAGTTAATTTAGATGTAATATTATTAATTAAGAGTAAAAATAAAATAATAAACATTTGCATTTTAAAATATAGATATATTTTGAGTTTTGGAAGGTATATTATTTGTATAGAAATTTAAACATTGTTATTGTAAACTATTAATTTATTATTACTTTTCACTATTTTAATAAGTTAAGTTTCTTTTAACTTTGTCATATCTTTCACCCATCCACGACCAGTCCATGAAATATGTACACAGTACTCATCAGTGAACAATTTACTCATGACTTTTTACATGATTTGCTGCACAATTTCCGCCTACACTCTTTATAAATGATTCCATAAAAATAAATTTAAGAACTAAACTAAAATTATTTGATTTTAAAAGTTTTTATATTAGCAGTTTGAGAACAAATTCAGTTTCATTGTTTATAAGGTTCTCTATTACTAATAATTCCTCAAAATTTTTTTGAGGAAAGTAACCCAAAAAATTAGGTTCAATGTATACAGTCAGATTATTAGTTTGAGATGTATTTTTTAGATTGGCTTCTATTAATTCAATTTTAGCTAATATGCGATTTAACATCAGATTTGTTGCGGTTTGTCCTAGTAAGATAATATTTTTTAGTCTCTCTAATCTATCTTCATCAAAGCCTAATCCAACCACAATACAAATAAAAATATTAAAATTATTATTTTTTAACATATAATTAAATTTGAATTGATGTTAAGTTATCATAAATAGTATTAAGAGTGTTATTTGATAGCTGTTGCTGTAGTGTATTTTGTGTATTTATAGTCTGTATGGATTTAAAATATATTTATAATTTGGTTTATATCGAAGAAGAGGCATATATTTTAATTAATAAATAAATTTTCTGTATGAAATGTGTAAAATACGCTTGTACTATAAAAATTAAAAATTACTTGTAAATTTTGAGTAGGAGGTTGGTAAACTGAATGAACATATGATAGATATGCTGAAGTTGATGGGTTATTTATTAAATCTGATAATGAATGGTATGTTTCAGTCATTGGTGATTGTTTCTGTGAATGTAGTTCTGTCATGAACTAAGATATTCAGGACTGGACACAGAGCCTTATCAGCCGGTCAGACAATGTTACGCATTACTCCTTTAAGTGGAACCTACGCTATCTGGTGACGAATTAGTTTGTTAATGTTATTACTTAGTAATACTAAGTAACGAGTAACGACGCACATCATTAAAATATAGTGCATAGTATAAAGAATAATATTGTTCCTTAATATACTATGTATACTATGATATAGTGTTTTAGATGTTTTAACTTTTAAATTTTAACCATTTGTTAATTGGTTATAAAATATATAAACTGCAAATAAAAAAAAAGTGCGAAAATTATTTAAAATATTTATCATACTGTATTTATATATTTAAACTAAAATATTACTTAGTAATAAAATTACTATTAAGTGTTGACTAGTTTTAACAATTTTTGAACTTAATTTATTTTGCTCTATTTTGAAATACTGAATACTGCCGCATGCGCATTGTAATGTAATAACCAGCCTTTGGATTTTATATTTGTTAGTGCAGCTACAGGATTTGCAGATTCTTTGTTGAACTATTGAATATGTTGTACATTCTTCACACTTATAACGTTTAATTTCTAGTTATATAGCCACAAACATAATAGACCACACAATCCACTGCTGAGCTTTGTAATAATATATATATCCATGTAATTAAATCATTACACTAACCATTTATTTCAAAAATTGAAGGAATAACATTTTTATTTAGCCTAGGCTTAGTAGCAGACAGTGGAATCACTATATCAGATGAAGAAAATGAAACATTATTATGTGTATAGAACTTGAACTAAAAGAAAAAAATTAATTTAACATTATTTTATTACCAAAAAAATTAGAATAAACAATGGTAGGCATTAACAATTATTATAATTATTCAAATAATGTAATACCAGACAGTAACAAAGTTACCTCTGTTTAAAACTAGCCTACCTACCTATTACAACTACCAAAATAATTCCTTATAATATCGTCATTAGTAAAGTGGAGTTCACACAAGTATTTGACAGTAGTTTGTTTGTAGTTAACTTTTGATACAATTTTGGACCATATTTCAGAAGTATCTTTATTTTTCGGCGCTTGAAATATCGAGTATTTTTGAATGTGCTTTCGACTTTTACACAGTAGCACGGAACAGTTGTTAACCATTTTTAAATTTTTTACAAAGGTAATAACGATATACAAAATTTAAAACAGTATGCTTAAAGCATGTACAGTATAGAATACTATTATAATGTGTTAAAATAAACATATTTATTATTTTTGAAATATGTATTTATAGCATGCAAATTGTGTTTTAATTAAATTGCAAAGTTATTCTCATAGATTGCGCCAAATCCACTTAAAGGAGCGGCGTAACATTTACTGACCGTACCCCTCATACCCGCACACCCAACAGTGTCCAGTCCTGTATATCTTAGTTCATGAGTTCTGTATAATATGGTGACACGTCAAAATATCCCCGCAAAAATATTCCATGACAAAATATCCCGCGTAAAAATTTCCTGATTAAATAATAACTCAAAATTTTGACCTTTATTATAAAATTTGCGATTAGAAGTATTAATCGCACTTTATCTAAAGTGAATGTGTGTTATTCGTTATTTTACTAATAGTATCGATAGTGTAATTTTATTTCATTACCTACAAAGCGTGTTGTGAGCATTTAACGTTTCTTATTTTGTTTTATTATTTTCTTATTTTATTAAAAAATGTTAGAATTTATTAAAAGCCAAAATGACAATAATTTATTAGTATTTGAAGGCTATTCATTTAGCATTCACAGAAAGGGTGAAAAAAAATAATATGGCGTTGCACGGAATATAAAAGAAAATATGTTTGACAAAATGTTACACAACCACAGACGACTTATCAGGTTTGTTGATTTATAATTAATTACTATAATAGGAACCTAAGAATTTTATATTTCAGTATCATAAAAAATATAGTAAATTAAAAAAAAATTAAAGTGGAAAAAATATATTAATAAAAAATAAGAATTGTGGATACCATTGATTTTATATGTTACAGTATATTAATTTACTATGTGTATTTTTAACCTGTTCCGTATCGCAACTTTTATCACATAGGTCAGTGGTTCCCAACTTTATTTATTCTACGCCCCCTTTGTAGATTTTAAAAAATCTCGCCCCCCACCTATAAATTGAAAAAATTATAATATTTTTGTTTACTTTACATTTTACAAATAAACTATATAATATTCGAAAAGACTACTTTTTTATTGATGATAGTAATTATAAAATATAAAAAATTGTAAATAATATAGTATTATAATGGAATTTTAAATATAATAAAATTTGATAAATAAAAATTTTACTTTGTGATGACTGCTTGCGCCTCCCCAGCGATGTGTATATGCCCCCCAAGGGGGCGCGCGCCCCAGGTTGGGGACCACTGACATAGGTAGATACATCTTTGGCTAATTTAATTTATTGATAATATAAGTAGGTACCTGATACCTGATTACCCGTACTTTTAATGTTATATTTATTACTATTACCCATTTTTACTATTTGCCTAAATCTTGGAAGGGAATTCATTGATAAGAGAGGAAATCACGAACACGCTCCAGATGCAGCCGGATTAGAATCAAGGAAGGTAATACAACGAATAATAAAAGCTAGTGATCCACTCAGACAACAAGAAATATTATTAGCGAGGCATTTTCTCAGTCATCTATGCCATTTGCAGCTAGGTTACCTTCAACTGTTGCGCTTAGTCGGACAATTCAACGATCTTGAAATCGTAATAATGTACCTCCACCCAACCCCGTGGCTATTGATTCTTTAGTAATACCTAGTGAATACACATTAACCTTGAGTGATTTACCTTTTTTGCTGTATGACAGTAAAAATAATGAAATTTGGGATATTATCGGGGATATTTTGTCGTGGAACCGTATAATATGTATTATGTTCGTTGCTGGGTAACTTTGATGCTGAACTAGATGCAGGAGTTAAGCAGTATCCAAGATCTAAACGCAATAATTTAAAACATGATTAAATTTAGTGTTTTAGATTATACTATATGGTCATCATTCATCAATTATAGTATAATAGTATTATGTATTTACTCAACACTGAATTACATAGAAATACACAATAAAACAATTTATAATTGAAAGTACACATTTATATAATTACCTTCATCACTATTATTAATAGTAAATGTGATTAAATAGTAATTAATAGTTTTCAAACTAAAAGTATTATATTTTAAGATAAATTAACGAAATAAATAAAAGTAATACTAAGTCGGCCAGTATATAGGGTTTATTTATAGCTGCGTTAGCATTATAACTGATGATTGACTACATAAACGTCAATTTCAACACTGTTACTGTAGTAATAATAGTACAATATACAAAAAAAAAATTCTGTATTATACCTAAATTCTAAAAAACATATAAATATAAATATATATATATTAAGTGGAAAAAGGTCTTTGATGTATTTCTATAAACAGGATGTCAGAGAGTCGTTCAAAACCAACCTACTCAGTTACCTTGAGTAGGTTTATTTATAAGTATATTAGTATAATTTAACAATAGCGTGAATCTTAAATAGGTTCCACGAAATTGACAATGCCTTTAAACATCAATATAATATAAAGGTACACGAGAACTGAGAAGTATTTAATGGTTGAACACTACAATAACACGTTTGTTACGACCGATGAAGTGTACCTATAGTCTGTTAGGTCAATATACCTATACACAATATATACATTATTATTATTATTATTCAGTAAATAATAACAAAGGTATTATGAATAAAAAAACTGTTAGTCAAACAGATACGAGTACCACGTGCACGGAAGTCGACAATACCTGATCAAAAATTAACAGTGTATTAATGCACTAAAGTGTACTCGCCTTACAGTCGTCTCTATACATATCGATGACGTTTAGACGTCCGTTACAGTGATCAACGATGGTAGGTATAAAATATATGTTTTTACATAAACACACAGTCATAAAAACATATTGAAATATATCCTCTAATAATATATTTATAAATTGTATTTATTATGTACATAGACACTCGGTCACTAATGTACTCGTATATGATCGTGATCCGTATAAGTAGATAGATAGTAACTATACTATTCCTTTATATTCCTTTACTTGTTGACAAATATGAAATAATATTTAAAATATGTCTAGACAGCGATGGATATTGAAAAAATAGTCGTATGTTAGTTTTAAGATTGAATTAAAAAATTTTTGTACATTTTTTTGATGTAAATGGCATATAATTACAAGTCTAGAAGCAAGAAATTTGCTACTACACAATTAAAAGTTAAGAAGAAATTATTGACAACAGTATCTGAACTGCCTGATGTATTTTCAGAAAAAATCAGAAAAAAGATTACTCGATTACTGGACAAAAATCCTGGTTATGATTTCCTAAGTATGATCGACGTTTTTAAATATTCCAAAAACTTTTTATCGGCATTAGTTTCTTTTTATTTGCTTAGTTTTTTTTTTTTTATGATCAAGAGTTGTTTGAAGTTAAACATTGTTTTGTTATTATTTCGAATGTTTTAAGTTAATAGAGCTCGATTATATCATTCGTGGAGTTACGTATTGTTTTCATGAAGAATGAAGAATCATTATCGACCATGTTACTATAGTATTGTTTTATATTTATGTATTTTTTCTTAGCACCATCGTCCGATTTTTACTTATTTCCTACTAACACAATATGAGTAAGAATAAAATACAAGATAATAAATAAAAATATAAAATATAATAATTTAATGTTATTTTAATATTGTCAAATTATAACTTACACTAGTAAATTATATCACAATTAAAATAATATAAAATACTTTTACTATTCCAAAAGGTGTCGGAAGATAAAAAAAAAAAAAAATAGTAAATTAGTAACATTAGTAAAATATAGGAGTTCAATTAAAAAAAAATTGATAAATCGCTTTCAAGTAAACTTCAAGACTAGTTTAAATATATTTTGTATAATTACTAAAATAGTCGGTACGAATTACAATTGGCATATTATAGATATATTTTACAAGAAGAACAGACGAAATAAAATTCTCCAACCTAATTAGTAAATTTTAATCTTGTGCATAAATAAGCTAAAACTATTAATTACGCTGATCAAGTGTTTAAATATTTTGTCTGGTCAATCATAAATGATTTTTGATAATAATAGTATCTCGTAATACAGTTCTCGCCATTGCTCCGGCTATTGTCTGTCCCGTGGGAATCTTACACAATCGCCATACCCCGTCGTCAACCAACAATGTGTATTATCTGACAATCGCGGGTTACAATAAAATTGTTAACCCGCCTCGCTACAGATAGAGTGGTACATACAAATGGTCCATAAACAGCATCAGGAGGTGCCTGCAAATATTATACACACGCCTTCATCTTACGTCATTATCCGCCATTGAAAAAACGTGTTCCATGAGTAATAGTAGTTATAAAAGAAAAGGACCGGCTGGTAATTTAAACGTAATTAATTTAATAGTGTGAAAATTTCCTCCTATTCGTATATCTGCAGTAGTACGACGCAGCAATTAACCATATACTCCAACGAGTAATAATAGGTGCTAGTGATAATGGTTAATCTAAGTGCTTCAGCTTAAAACGTTTGTATCCGATATGATCATTTCCGAAATATTTTCTTAACGTTGGTCACTAAATCGTCTAAACTTTCGTACTGTGATCGAATTTCTTCAGTAACACGATGTAGGCCATGTGCTAAATAAATGAGATGAATCATTTTCGTGTAAAAAGATTTTAAAGTATGAGCTGCCTTTGTGATATACGGTGCGACGTCTATTACGAATAAAAGCTGTTATCGTCGTACTGTATTCTGTCGGGTCATAGTAACAATAACGATTTGTCAAATGTTTTATAAAATGTACTGTGATTTGCTTTTTTCGAATTCATCAATATTTAATAGAAATATTTCACTAGGAAAATCATATAAGAGTGTTCCGATTATTGCACTTACTATATACCTTCCTTCAATATCTATTGTTTCATTCATCGATATCCATACTTTTTTTTATTTCGTTCACTGTATCTCTGTAGCATTGGTCAACAAATCCTAATCATAAGGTGATTCTACAGGGATATCTTTTGCAGTATATTTTCCAAGAAAATGTCTAAATTCTGGGTTAATAAATTATTACCATTGACCCTTTTTTTGTATATCTATTATTATTAATTTAACAAAACCGTCGAACAACTACAAAATCATTTTTTTTTTTTTTTTTTTTGTGTTCAAATAAAATACCTACACCACGGGGCCTTATTCTAGATTAATAAATTCAATAATAAATACAATAAGAGGAATGCGTTGCATACGGTATTGTAGTCTCGGGGGACAAAAATATTCGTTGTTGCAAAAATATAAATTACATATTTGTACTTACGGCAGGTGCTGTAGTTTTCTCCGTAAATGTTAAAATTAAATTTATTAATACAGAATGATGTATTGATATCAATATTTTCCAATATAATTCAATCAGATAACGACGATGTTTTCAGTTGTTGATTTGTTAATAATAATATTTTTACCATAATATACTATTTGGAAACTGATGGTGTGTCGCTGTCTTTTAGTTTGAAGATTAACACGAAGTTAATTGGATTAGAAAGAACAAACGACCGATTATTATATTATATATATATATGTGTATGTCCCTAAAGTGTGACAAGATGCAGTAATATTTTTACTACCTACCTTCCCTACCAATATACGGCAAACAACATTTATTCGTCGATCGTAAAAATTATTTCGATATATTTTTTGTTGGCTGGTGTTGGTAGGAAGAGGGAGCGGCCATAGACAGGTATTTACCAACAGTTCGCTTTCTTCGGATTTAGTGCACGCTACCACACTTGTTTTCCTTTCAACCTTGAGATCAACTGACCAAAAATTGAAACTAATAGCATTATTTCTAATCTCTCTCTTTCTTTGGAGGAGCAGCCGTTTTCATAATAATTATAATATAATTAATAATAATTCACATAGTTACCCGGCAATCGATACCGCGTTGGTCTATCTTACATGATAGGTATTTATATAAAGACGAGCGACGAAACAGTGTTTTTTGCACGTGTGCATGCTTATATAGTTATGTGTACGCGTTGTGAAGACAAACTGCGATAAATATAGGTCATGTGTTCCGTTGACTCATATTGCGCACTAAATTGGCTGATGGTTGTATTGGTAAGCGATACAACGAATCGGTCGCGGACTTTAATATAATAATGTTAACAAAAAAAAATTCCACGTTGACAAACATCAATTATTGTTCGTCATTGAATTTCAGAGGCTTTGTTAAAATGGTTATGGTACATTATTTGAATATTAGGTTCGAAATAACATTGACTTAGATTTCTGAAAAGGAAAATCGTAATAATAATGGCTGCTCTAAATGCTATCCATAGGCAGATATACTAATAATTACTATACTGGCGTACCTACGTGAGAGGTTATATGTATATATAAATTTATACATGAACATAGGTGTTTGTACAATACAATACAAAAAAATAGGTAGATACAACTGAACATAGAATTAGCATTGATCTTAACAAAACTACGGGTGGTAGACAAAAACGGTTTAGTATATTCAAAACGCATGGATTCATTGCAATTGTATGCACCTCCAGGGGCGACCTGGATATGTATGAGGCCAGTTAGCATTTAATTTTTTACTCAAGGCCATGGTTAATAATGTTTTATAAACATGTTATGAAATGGAACAGTTTGCCACAACTAGCAAAACTTTTATTACCGTTATGAAGGTAATAAGACGTATTAAAGTATAAATAATGATATCGATTTGCAACCAATAAAATAATATTTATTTTTACTCAACTCATAATTATTATATAAATAAAATAAAACCAAACTTTAAATAAATAAATGTGTAACGTAACTAGAATTGTTCGCGCAAGTTATCAGGTACGATAAATTCAAAATAGATTTTATGGCCGCCCTAATCGCGACTCCTCTTCTCTGGGGTTGATGGCCCTTAAGATATGTTATTTTTTGAGATCGATTGCCCGATAGTAACGACGGATTAGTAGGTCAACGGCCCTCATAATCAAATATCTTTACGGAATTATAAAAGCCGTGAAGATTACGTTCAAGATATTGCCCTACCTCACGTGATATAATATGGTCATTGGCCACTAATTTCGGATAGCATATTTTTGGTGTTGTCGGAGCCACCGACATGAAGAAAAGTCACTTCTCCGTGCGACGCTTTTGAGGTAACAAGCTGTCGTCACGTTGCCGCCTCAGACTCTGTTCGTCCTTTTTATGTCAAAGTGCGAATTGTTTTAAGTGTGCGATCGCGTTAAACCCGTCTTTTAACAAGTTCGGGTTCTTATGTGTTGCGATTGGACCGGTAACTTAGAACACTATATACTGTCTCGCGTTCAGAGTCATAAACACACATATATATATATATATCGTTGTCGCGGTCTCCGCACTTCGTAAAACTTAAATATATATATATATATATATATTGTGTCTCGCAGTCGTCTTTGTATTGATGCGTGGTCGTCCCGTCCATCGTTGACTTAAAAAAATTATTGTGTGTCGCGATCTCCGTTGTGTAACGATCAGTCGGCGTGTGTAAATTTTAAGTGCCGTCCGTTATCAATTATTATATTATCATTGTTTTGGTTACTCGTTGTGCCGTCGCGCACTGGAAGAAGCAACTGACCAGTGGCCTAATTGTCGCCGTCAATTCGTTATCTGCCATCAGTAATATCCATATGGGAACGGAGTCGCGTAAATATTGCTATCTTTATTATATATCATATTATTTAATTGTTTAATTATTTAAATTGTACCACGATTTTATTATACCGTGTTTGTTTCAGTATTATTATTATTATTATTATTATATTATTATCATCACGACGATAGTGATTGTAATATAATTTATTCTAATATCAATTGTCGTGTAAACACTTCGTCATCGGTGATAATCTAATTCACGTGTTATAATATTATATTTTTCTTAAATACGACTCAAATATTTACATCTTGTATGGTCATCTCTTCTTTAGGCAATTCTCCACGATTATTCATATTTATTCTTTCGGTGGTGTAGTTATCGAGGCCGACCACTGAATTGTAGAAGCCTCGTGGCTAAACAAGAATTTTCAATAAATTTTCAAAATATAAAGTATTCGTTTATGTTCTTAACGTCGGTGCGAATGGTGCGATGTGGACTGCATCTACGTCTTAATCTACCTAATAGTTACTATTGTAGTTTTTGTAATTCAGTAGAACGCAATGGTGAAATGAACATTATGAAATTAAAAATATTAGATATTGAGTATTAGTTATCACTTATCAATTATAATTTCCCGTAAAAGTTTTGTGAACTTTATCTATTCTAAAATTAGCTGATTTGTATAAACTATAGTATATCCGTGTTGTAAATATAAGATGAGTAAAAAGGTATAATAACAATATTATGTTGTAATTGGATAATAATATCAATATGCTTGGGTTTTGGGAAAACCAAAGCACTAAGCACACAATATTCTAAAACTATTGCAATTGACTATACTATTTTTCACGGAAAAATAAAGATCAAAGCATAGAGGCAAAACATAAAATGAGCGAGTGGCCAGTCGGTGTCGCCGATCAGCCGATTGAGTCAGTTCACCCCAGTACACCACCTCCATACATATAGTATGTTATGTAATAATTTAAAAAGGACTTATTATATATTGGGATTCGATTATAAGCCTTTAAATTAATCACAAAACAGTATATTACTTTTTGTTAGGGCCGGGAGCATATAATTATAAATATGCGCGCCCCGGTCACCAAATATTGCGTACCTACGCTATTTATACGGTCACACACCGACCGACCTGTATATGTATAGCACTCAACAGGAAGTGGACAGGTTCGCCGAAGAAATCCTGTGAGTGCTAGTGTGTAGGTGGTGTGTGTATGTGTGTAAGACTTAAAACTAGGGAAATCTGGTAACTCAATGTAAATAAATGGTAACTCTGTTACGGTAGGTGAAAAAAATATATGATATAATAATAATAATAATATAACTACGGCCCTTTTGGCCCAACAATATAAAAGAATATGAAAGGTAGCTATTGGAGCCACAACATAAATATAATAATAATATAAATATATAATTGCCGGTTCGGCATAACCAATAATATAATAGTAATAATAATAATAATATAAAATGTATGGCCTTTTTGCCCAGTAATAATATAAATAATATATGAAGTATACAACAAAAATTCACAATTTGTGGAGTGCATACTGGCCAGCTGCTATCTAGCTATATAATAATTAATTTCACAACACGAATAGAAATATATAAATAATAATAAAAAATTAATGAAATATAACAAATACCGACGATTCGCGGACACAATATAAGATAATTCAAAAAGTGGCGATTCGCGAACACAATAAAAAAGTAATAATAATATAAAAAATAAATAAAAAAAGCGGCGATTAGCGCACGCAATCTAAGTTATAATAGAAGAAAAAGGTGGCGATTCGCGCCAATAAAAATATTATCCGCAGCGGCAGCATATAACGCGCCGATACCTCATTTGCATATTATATAATTCACAAGACACAAAATATAATTATTAAAACAATAATAAATATAAAAATAACGGCAGGTGCGCGTGAGTGTTTGTGTGTGTGTGTGTGTGTGTGTGTGTGAGCCGGTCGGTGGCGGCAACATATATAATAATAATAATGTTGTGGCATTTCGGGCCGCAACACTTTTCTTCTTTTTGACAGCGACTTCTCTATTGAGGATTTGAGTACGTTGTAAGGTAACCAGTTAAAAAATTATGACACTTTCTTTATTTAAGTAACCTTATTAACTTTATTACAATTTTTTCAATACATGAATTATTTAATATATTTAATTTTAACTATTAACAACTTCAACGTTTACGTCTTCTTATATATCTGATCTGCGTATAGTCTTTTACTCTCACTTGTGATCGTCTATACAAGAAGACAATAAGGACACTGTCCGTGTGACCAGCATTTTTACAATTAATATCCTGTATGTGTGTGCGTATGGATGTGTGTTATCTATCGTTCTTATAATCCGACTATAGGTCATCATTATTAATTTTATTAATTTTATTATACTATAATTAAATATTTAATTTTATTCATATGTGATTGCTTAGACGCACATAATTACAGTTACCTTTACCTACATCATATAACTGTGGAATATGAAGTGATCACTTATCGTCATTTTACAATTTACAAATAATTCAGAAAGAACTCGTCCGAAAATGTGTTTTTTAATGATAACTATAAAAAATAGTACTATTTTTTAAAAATTACTTTACTTTAAAGTTTGAAGTGCATCAAGTGCATGCATTCCAATACGAATAAAATATAGCTGTTATATTATAGGATGGAACCAATCCACCAAATTCCATCAATCAGTTGCTTTTTATTATATCTATTAACGGTATGTTATAATAATATTTATAAAATATTTTATATCGAATAAATACAGCTATACAATTATATATTAGAATGAGAGCTTTATAATTTTTATTACTTTAATATCTCATTTCTATTATCATCTAGTTCTTCAAATCTTTATTTATATAATACGCGAATTGACTGATTCTAATTCTTTATCTCGGTAAGAATTAATATTAGTGGTATACGTAAATCAATAATTTTTTTTCAAAAATAATTATACAGTATCAATATAACAGTATGTCACTGACTATAAATTAGATGCATACTTATCACCTATGAAATATGAATCTCAAATGTTTCCTATACTTTTCAAAAAATATTATGATACGATAATAATTATTTTATAATAATACATTGAACTAAATAGGAGTCTACAATCTGCGGCCCGCGAACAAATTTGATAAAATTTGAATGGCTAAAGGCCATTATTTAAGCTTTAAGACATCGGCACATCGCTATTGAAAAAATTAGAAAATATGCAATACGATTAACTGTATAAGTATTAGCTATTGCCTGTTAGTTCGTTATAATGATACAATATTAAAAGAAAAGTACTATAACGTTAAACTTAAAATTTTTATTCAAAATATATTGACATGGAAACATATCCTAATCTTCGAAATAGCGCATTAAAAATGACGTCTCTTTTTGGTAATACTTACCTATACTTGTGAGCATATTTTTTTGTCAAATCGAAAACTAGAACTTGGTTAACTGACATTCACTTAGAAAACTAGCTGAGAGAATTACATCGTCTCAGATACAATCAAATATAGAAAAATTAGTTAATAAAAAAACAATATTAAGTAATTTATTAAACAAATAATTTGTAATTTAAAATGAAATATGTTAATTTATAAATGTTTTAATATAACAATAATAGTTTGTAATATAAAATGCAATCATAAAAATTATAACAATAAAACAAAAATTTTGTATAAAATGCGTGTTTTACTACGAATGCAGCCCACGAGATTTAAAAAAAAATAATAGGTGGCCCGCGTCAAAAGGTAAAAACCCCTGAATTAAGTAGAATACTTAAAATATTATATGACCAGAGCATTCTTCATTTACTAAAAAATCATCAATTATAAATTTATCACTTACTTGCATTGAACAATTAAAAATATGTACTAAACAAAATTACAACTAAATACAATCACCACGTTATATCCGCTATATTAAACAAAATACTCATTAATCATTACTTAATACTATATTTTATTAGTTACTTAATTATAATACTATAATTGATTTTATAAATATTTTATTAAACTATATTGAAATCTAATCTACTTGCTTACCAAATGGCAAATACCATCAAGATAAATATAAGTATTTATCGTTTTTTCTAATAAATTTAAGTATTAAATATAAATATTTTTCTTATTTTTATGCTTGATTTACGATAAATATTCAAAATTTATAAACTATGAATCACAAAACCTTTTAGAATAAATTAACGTTTCAATATTATTTTCAATTTTATAAAGTCGATAACATTTTTTTTACAATTACAATTAATATACTTTTAGGTTTTATAGAACTATTTGTTATAATTAAAAAATGTTATGAGTGGGAACTTGCATATATGAAAAATTTTAACATACGTAATAACATTTAAAAATAATAAATATGAAGATAAATGTTGAAATATTTCCTATTTTTAACTATGAACTTATTTACGCTGTTTTGTGGTAAGGTGGTATTGGTACTAACGAGTTAGTCGTACACCTAATAGTGTTGTCCGCACGCGAACACTTTAAAAGCAATACCTAATGTGATATATATTATATATGTAATATGTATACAGAGTTCGGTCACTAGTCAGTGAATACCCCTACATTATACGTGTCATTATCTTAAAACAATATACAGGTGTCATTACTAATTATTAGGTATAATATTATTATTATTATTATTATTATTACTATTATTATTATTATTATTACGCTCAGTAATATGTTAAGGCTATAATTTAAGATTCTAAGGGAAAAAATAGAGTGAATCGACCTATTATGAAACTTATAACTAAAAGTAAAACATTATTTGTATTCGTATGTTGGTTTTTTAAAAATTATTCAGTTTTTAAGTGAGTTATGAACATTTATTAGTTTATGCTTTATTATATACGCATTACTTGCAAAAAAGTGAACAATCGTAGAAAACCAACTCATGAATATGGATAATGATTTTACCTTGAAGTTTCATAATATGTCGATTCTCTAGTTTAAATCATTGAACTGAACGTGATCTGGTGAGTGTAAATTTGCTGTGTTATGTACTTAAAGACGGATACAACACCTGCGAGTATGGCGCATTCTTAACATTCGTTTATTACGATTATCGTAATACAATATTATATGTGTCAGGCAAACACAATACAATATCATTCGAGTAAAATCAACCGTTACAAATCACGAAATAAAAGTATGAAGTATCAAGACAGTACGTAACCGGAACGAAGCATACCGAT
>NW_020271149.1:1477-16981 GCF_002803265.2 Melanaphis sacchari | reverse complement strand
AGTGCTGTGCTGTAAGTTTTATCAAAATATTAAAATAAAAGCTGAATTTAGAGGTAGCTAGTGGAAACCTGTTGACGAGCAATACGTAACTGAACAAGCACATCACTTCGCGGAACCCTAGGGTTCCGCGGAACACAGGTTAAGAAACACTGGTCTAGTATACAACTGTTCAAATTGGTTCCCGAATAAAATTACTTATCAATAGGGCAGAAGACTTGTAGCTCTAAAAAATCACCTGATATGCACTTAAATATACAAAATATGCATTAAAAATATGCACTTGAATATACAAAATATGCATTTTAAAATGAATATTTTTGAACGGGTGCCAGTTAAAATAGTGTTTGAACCATTCGAACTTTTTTGAATTCTAGACAGTCCTAAGTCTGAATAAATGGGAAGGAAATTGTTGCTGGTTGAATATATCATAATAATTTGAAAAGTTAATTTAACAAGGTTGTATTATCATGAAAGCTTGTGGGAACCAATTCGTATGTTACCTGTAGACAATCCGGGAACCAATTCGTAGTCGTCCCAATTTTCAATGCTATTAATAAGTTAGACAATGCTATGAACCAAATTGTGCCCAGCAATTTATCACAAAAAAAATAACAGATTTCTTTAATATGTAAAATATAATAATATAATAAAAAAATATTAATTAATAATTATAAAATATAATATGTATAATATATGTCAAAATAAATGTAATATGTACATACATACAATAATTTTTCACCTCTCTTTAATTCGAATTAATTTTTTTCTCTTAATTATTCAAACACTCGGTAAATCGAAAACCTCTATAAATCGAATTTTTAACTTGGTCCCCTGAATTTCGAATTATCGAGTGACTACTGTATTCAATTTAATTTATATTCTTGGAATTCTTCTTATCGCGGTTTATTTTTATTCTACCGTTTTGTGTATTGTGTTCAAGGTCTTGCCTCTACGCGCGTTTTTTTTTAAACGCGCGTTAGATAGCAATCAATCCCAGAAGATTAGGACGTTTCCACGGGAAGAAAAACGCGCGTCTCGGTTTACCAATTATACTATAATTTATGCGAAAAGTGTGAAAAGTACAGGAGTTGGTATAATTGGAAAAAGATCGAGAAAATCATGACTGTCAAATTTCCATTAATGTGAATTGTTTTATCACGAAAACCGTTTTTTCGTTTTATAATTTTTTTAATTTTTCTACTTACTATGGACTCGAGAAACGAATGTATTGATACTGAACTATTTATAAGTGCAATTGAAAATGAAAATGCGATATGGAACACTCAAACTGTTGAATATAGATTGAGAAATGCCAAATCAAAGGCCTGGAAAAATATAAGCAAAATATTTTACGATAATTTTGACGATAAACCAGTAGCAGAAAAAAAAATAACATTGGTAAGTACACTGTACATAAACTATATTGATTACTCATATTTTTTTATATAATATCATAATTTTTACAATTTTATCTATTTAGTTTAAAACTGACGCTTATAATTTCAAAATCAAATTTAATTACCATTATAACTAGTTAGGTATGTCTCATGAATTAAAATTATACCTATCTAACAAATGTTTTAATAAACCATGTAAATCACTATCGTAAAAAAGATTATAACTATAATTTGTATTTTTTATATATTACATATTATATTATATTAATAAATAAGACTAAATTAATCGAAAGTTAATAGTGAAATCACTCTCACAAAAAAAAAAAAAAAAAAAGTATAATATATATTATGAGTTTTACGTGTGCACTCCTCGTGAGTAGACGTACAGTGCCGTAACGACCTGCCTTATCTTTGTAATTAAGCTAATCATCACTGTTGTTATCCAAGTAATATGAACATTTTAATTTACTCAATCTACCCACCAATTTAATTTAATTACCAATCTAATAGTTTTATAATAAATCCACCAGCGAAATCTTCGCTATCTCACAGTCATATTAAAAATACCAAAAATAACTCAAACTTAACAATTCACCCAATTAAAATTGTTAAAAGCAATGACAACACAAATAATTGGCAAACGGTACCGATTAGATCACCTTCAACTCCAACTTCCCCCAATCCAAAAATACAAAAAACCAACTCTTTTTCAAGCAAAAATCGGTTCTCAGCCCTCGCCACCAACGAAATATCAGATTATTATTATTAGCATATGGCCTCGGCATAAAATAAACAAAAACAAAATAAATAAATAAATAAATAGTAATAACAATAGTAATAATAATAAATAAACAAATAAAAGTAGGTAACTAAAAACTAAGAATTTGGTAACTGTTGAGTTAAGTTGTGTCATAGTCAAATATCTAGATTTTCTAGCCATTCAATCGCGTTTTCTCCACCTTCATGTATGCCTCTCAATCCCCCATCAAATTTTGTTAAAGGACAGGTCTCGACTATATGCCTCGTTGTTTGGATATCTCCACAACCACAAAGAGGTGACTCACTCATGCCCCATTTGTGGAGTAAGTGATTGCATCTACCATTAGCAGTTCTTATTCTGTTCGTTGCAGTCCATAATGCGCGAGGAAAGTCAAATCCTGGAAGTTTCTGGGTCGAGTCTACAACCAGCTCTGCGTTTATCACTTCGGCGTCCTTCCAGCGGCTTTTCCATTGGACCTCTGTGGTCACTTCTGTTCCAAGTTCGATCCAGACTGGGCTTCTAGACTTAAGTCTTTTTACTGGATGTTGATAAATGTCCTCGTATACCGGGAGGTTTGGGTTTTGTTTTATTTTATTTAACAAGGAATGGGTTGCTGCTTTTCTTCTCAGGTCAGGAGGAGCAATGTGTGCCAGGACAGGGAGCCATTGTATTTGAGTACTTTTTACTGTTCCTGAGATAATTCTCATGGTATGATTTAACTGCGTATCGATTTTTTTACTGTGAGCGCTTCTTGTCCAAGCCGGCGCACAGTACTCTGCTGCACTATACACCAGTGCCATGGCTGAGGCATGTAAAGTATTTGCTTTACAGCCCCAGGTTGTACCAGCTAGTTTTGAGATTATGTTGTTCCGTGTTTTTAACTTGTCTTTCAATTCCATCATCTTTCCTTCTAGATGAGGTTTGAACGTAAGAGCTCTGTCCAACTTTACTCCTAGGTATCTGGGGGAGTCTTCATTTGGAATAAATTCTCCATTCACATTTATCTTGATTTTGTAATTTGCTTCGCGGTTATTTAAGTGAAAGGCGATCGCGGCTGACTTACTTGCATTCAGAATGAAATGCCAGGTTTTTAAATATTTTTGAATTATTGCGAGATCTTTGCCAAGATTATTCTCTATTTCTTCGAATGTTTTTCCCTGCTTTACAATACCGATGTCATCTGCGTAAATTAATTTTCTAGAATTTGTCTTTACGATGTCTGCCGTATAAACGTTGAAAAGAACTGGGGATAGTATTGAGCTTTGTGGCATACCATTTTGGAGAACTTTCTTTTTACTTATTTCGCCGTCAAGGTGAACCTTGAAGCTTCTATCCGATAATAGTCTCTCAAACAATCTGAGCAGTGTCTTGCAATTTATAACTTTTGCTAATTTAAAAAGTAGACCATTTTTCCAGACGGAGTCATATGCTGAAGATAGGTCCAGGAAGACCGCTCCTGACTTCAGTTTTTGTTGGAATCCGTTTTCCATATGAGTGGTAATTGCCAGAACTTGCTAACTACAGCTTCTTCCTCTCAGAAAGCCGGCTTGTTCCTTCGGCATTATACTTTCAAGTTTGTTTATGATTCTGTTTAAGACTAATCTCTCGAAAACTTTGTAGACCACTGAGAGCAGAGATATAGGTCTGTAGTTCTTGGGGTTATCTCCAGCTTTATTTGGCTTGAGGATAGCGATGACCTTAGATTTATGCCATTCGTTAGGGATTTTGCAAGTGTTTAATACTGAAGTGGAAAGTTTTGCTAACCAAGTTCTACCTTTGGGGCCAAGATTTTTGATGAATTCTGGCAAAACGCCGTCCTCTCCGGCCGCTTTTCTGTTCTTGATATTCTTTAAAGCTAAGTCAATCTCATCCAGCATGACGTCCCTTGACATTTCAGATTTTTCCTCGGCTTTATCAAATTCTTCTTTATAGAGTTTTTTGATCTTGATTTTTTTCTTTTTTTGACGGTTTTATGTTAGAGACTTTAAAGAGGGCGCTCGAGACAGCGTTGGCTCTGACACAGTTTTCTTTATGCGCTGGTTGAGCGGCACCTAGTTTCCTTAGTAGTGCCCAGCTTTCTCTACTTGAATGGGCGAAGTCTAAATCTTGCATTGCTGTGTGCCATCTCTTTCTACGTTCTTCATCGAGTAATCTCACAAGACGATTTGCTGAAACTTCGCTTCCATCTACTTCGTATTCTTTTAGGAGGTCTTCGCATTCTTTATTCCAACACGGAATATAATTTTTCCTGTGGCTTCTAGGTATGGATTTACACGCGGCTGATTTAATTAATTTCACGAATCGGTAATAATTTTCAGGAAGAGGTTCAATACGGTTTATATTGTCCTCAATATATTTTGAATAGGCACTCCAGTTTGTCTTCCGTATATTCCATCTCTGTAATTCTGGGTTGTTTACTCTGGGAAGATTAATCCCAACATCTATGGCTACCGTTTTGTGTTGGCTTTTGGGAAATTGTTTCCCTATTCTACGATTTACACTAAGAGGCAGTCCTGTTGGGCCCATTGAGACGAAACATAGGTCCGGAGAGGTAGAAGTACTCCATCTTCCTGATATAAAGGTTCCTCCTTGTTTAGCATCGAATTTGAGGTACATATGGTTTATAGATTCCCAGTTTGAGAGTTTCTCACCGTTTTCATCAGTATGACTGTAACCCCAATCCGTACTGTGCGAGTTAAAGTCGCCTATAAAAATTGATGGATGGTAACTTACTGGAAGAACCTGAGTTGTCCAACTTTCGGACGGAGGCTTGTATACGTTAAATACTGAGAGGTCACCTATTTGTATTCCAATTGAATGCTCGTTTCCTTCTACACATTTGACGAGTCTAGGGGGCCATTTATGGTTTACGTACGTGGCTATACCATGTTTGGGATGTCCTGAGAAATTTATCAGTTGAAAACCGTTAACTTTCAATCGGTTCGTTTTATCATCTGGAACATGAGTTTCTTGAAGCGCGATAATGTCTGCATCTTTGAAGGTTTGAGCTATAATCTCCGCTTTGGCTCTTGACAATCCTTCAACATTTAGTTGTATGATTCTGATGTTATTTTTTGACTCCTTGTCTCCAAATTCGTTGTAATTAGTTGTGAGAGTATTATTTGATGTTTTTTGGTTTTTTAAGTGTTTTAAATTTTTTTGTGTTTTTTTATGTTTATATGAAATTTTTTTTGGGGGGTAGCCCTGAAAAGGGCTGTTTTTGCCGATAAGGCCAGGAAGCCCGAGAGCGTTTGGCCGCCGGTTTGATGTCGTTTTGTTTCGTGCTATCATCGTATATGTTCGCAGGTATTGCTTTAGAGACGTATACTTTGAATTGACAGTAGCACTACTCACAGGGAGGACCACGAGAAGGTACGACATCCCCCTCACCAAATATCAGATGAAAATTCAAATGAAGTCGAAATGCTATCCCAAGGAATCTCAAACGTTCAACCCAAAATACCACCTATATACATAAAAGACGATATCGATTTCTTCGATTTCTGCAAAAAAATTAAACCGTTCACTGACCCCGACGGGTTTACCACTAAGAGCTCATCATCCGGTTTAAAATTAATGACGTACTCAATTAACGCATATAGACAAATAATCAAATTTCTCGAAATTAATAATATGAACTTCCACACCTACCAAACGAACGAAGAAAAAGCTTTCTGAGTAGTAATCCGCCACCTCCAATCATACCACACCAACAGACTTCATCAAAGAAGAGCTTCATTCTCTCGGTTTCATCACTCGTTCAATTACTAACTGTCTTCAATACAAAACCAAAACCCACTTCCATTATTTTTTCAAGACCTGGAACCTTCTCCATCACACCATAACATTTACAAAGTCGATTCAATTTGCTATACCAAAATCAAAATCGAAGCACCTCATCCAAAAAAAAACCCAGTTAAATGTCTAAGATGCCAAAATTATGGACATACCAGAACTTATTGCCATCACACACCCCGATGTGTAAAATGTGGTGATATCCACCTCTCTTCCGAATGTCAAAAGGACTCAAATACTCCAGCAACATGTGCCCTCTGCTCTGGGGATCACCCAGCATCATACAAAGGCTGTCCCAAATTCAAACTGCTCCAGAAAGGACGATCTTCAATCAAAACCAACAGGCCAACCGAAACCCAAGACTCCTCCTCAACTTCAATCAAAACCAACACCATTCATGAAAATAACTTTCCCCCACTTTGTCAACCCCAATGGAGCACCTCTCAATCTACCACAAAACAAAACCTCCCCAATACCCACTCCAACCCTAAAAAAAATCAAAATCTCACTGAACCCTGTGTAAATCCAAATACCGATTCCGTTACAACCCAATTAACAAATTTCCTAGTCCAATTCCAATCCCTAATAAACCCCCTTATCGCACTACTCACCAAACTCATTGATACTCTACTAGTTAAATGACAAACTCTTACTCAAACAATTCACCCCTCTCTCTCCTACTCTGGAATTCAAATGGCTTACAAAATCATTATCATGACCTCCATCTTTGCCTCAACAGTCGAAACATTGACATTGCGCTTATCACCGAAACTCATCTTACTCCTAACAAAACCTTATTCTTCCCAAATTACTCCACTATCCGAACCGATCACCCTGATGGTACAGCTCACGGCGGAGCAGCAATTTTTATACGTAATAATATCAAATAGTGTATCAGCCCTCCTACTGCTAACCAATCAATACAAAGTGCAAACATCCAATTGAACATCAACAACACAAACACTACCATTGTTGCTGCATATTTCCCCCCCCCCCCCCAAATCCAATCGATGAAATCATCTTAAATGACTTCTTTTCTTCTCTCAACAAAAACTTTGTTATAGGAGGTGACTTCAATTCAAAACACCCTCAATGGGGAAACAACATCACTGACACCCGAGGTCGCAACTTACTCAAATTTATAACAAATTCTAACCTACGTACTATCTCACCCCTACATCCCACCTACTGGCCCTCTCACCATAACCGAAACCCCGATATTCTCGATTTTTTCATAGTTTCATTCCCCCCAACCTTGCAACATTCAATTCTAAATATAAACGAACTTTACTCAGATCATACAGCTGTGTTACTCTCCTTGAATACAACTATCCCCACCAATGTCAAACCTAGCCTCGCTAGAGGTCCTGGACAAAATTCAAAGATATCCTAGATAATAAAACAATTCTAAAAATACTATTAAAAAATGCACATGACATCGAAGTAGCAGCTCTCAAGCTAACAAATAATATCCAAAGCGCTATATTTGATTCTTCGTCCAACCCTAATAAATCTACTAAACCAAATAATATCCCGAAAATCCTAAATGAAATGTTAGCCCAAAAAAGAAGAGCAAGAGCCAGATGGCAATCAACTAGACACCCTCTGGATAAACACGCACTCAACTCCATTTCTAACAGATTAAAAAAAGAATTTTATAAAATTAATTCAGAACGCTACGAAAATAATATCACCAAACTTCAATCAACTAACGGCTCCCTCTGGTGTAAAACAAAAAACATATTAAAACTCAAAGAACTTATCCCGCCAATAAAACTACCCAACAACAAGCTAGCCATATCTGACTTGGAAAAATCAAACACATTTGCCGAATATTTTTATGAAGTATTTAAACCTAACAATATTAACCCGCCTATTAACCATTTAAATAAAATCAACCAATCATTAAACAGCGCTCTACCCACTACAACACCTCCCAAACACTTCACTCCAAATGAAATTAAATATACAATCAGAAAACTAATAAATGGAAAAGCCCCTGGACACGATCTCATTACAAACAATATACTTAAACAACTTACAAATAAAGCAATTCTCAACATTACCCACATCTTTAATGCAATGCTCCGACTTTCTTATTTCCCACCACTCTGGAAAATTTCAACAATCATACTAGTACACAAACCTGGCAAACCCAAAATTACAACATCTTCTTACCGTCCAATCAGCCTCCTACCATCTCTGGGTAAATTATTTGAAAAACTTCTATTAAAACGCCTCCAAAATATCTCCGAAATAAATAAAATCATTCCTAACTCACAGTACGGCTTCCGAGCTCACCATTCTACTATTCACCCCCTGCACCGTCTCACTGATGCCATCTCATCATCTCTTGAACTAAAAAAAATACTGCTCGGGTGTCTTTCTCGACGTCGCTCAAGCGTTCGACAAAGTATGGCACAACGGACTCCTCCACAAACTAAAAACAAACTTTCCAGCCCCATATTATTTAATACTCAAATCTTATCTTACTCATCGTTCTTTCCAAGTAAATATAAACAACTCAATTTCAAACCAATTTATGATTAACGCTGGTGTACCCCAAGGCTTTCTCCTCTTTTATACCTAATTTACACTGCAGATATACCTACAACCTCTTGCACCATCCTCAATACTTTTGCCGACGACACTTGTATCCCAGCCACCGATTCCGATCCTACAATAACAAGCTTCAAACTCCAACACCACCTCAACTTACACGAAAACTGGTTCACACTATGGAAAATAAAAATCAACACAAACAAATCCAGCCACATTACTTTCTCCCTCCGCCCAGACATTTGTCCACCAGTCAAACTTTGTAACCAATTATTACCCCAAACCAACCAAGTTAAATACTTAGGACTCATTTTGGACAAAAAGTTAACCTGGAAAGACCACATATTCGACAAAAGAAAGAAACTAAACTCCAGATTACATCTACTACGTCCTCTTTTACGATCAAATTTAAACATCAAACTCAAAATCCTTATTTACAAAATGTTGATCTTTCTTCTATGGTATTATGGTATTCAAATTTGGGGTAACGCTGCTCCTAGTAACATCCAAAAAATACAATCATTCCAATCTATTTGACTTCGCACTATTACAAAATCCCTCTGGTTTGTAAGTAACAAAACCCTTCACTCCGACCTCAGAATAAATTACGTAAACCAAGTCACTAAAACTGCTTACCAAAAACTCCACAAAAAATTTAGCTCCCATAGTAACCCCAACATTAGTTTTCTTGCTTCACTACACATCCCTGACAATCCCCCTCGAAGACTCAAACGTAAATGGGTTAGAGACCTACTCCATTAATACTAAAATACCCAAGTAGGTAGCTCCATTGGGAGCCCTCCTACATCGTGCCATTTCATGTTATGTAATCCTCTTCACCACTATTACTTGTTGTGCTTAATTGTATAGTTGTATATTTTCATATTAAAAAAAAAATATATATGATATAGATATATAGGTAAAATTACTATATACAATACACTTGATAAAAATAATTACTAAATACAAATTTATAATAATATATAATATAGTTCATTAAATTTTCGAATCTTGCCATGGTACAGCTCCGATATCACTTTCGAAATACGTAGAAAAATGATCACGAATGGTATTTGCTACTACGCCACCTTGCACATTTTCCTGCTGTTGTAAACTATTTAATTCGTTTCTCTTACAAAATTATGTAATATACAACAAGCCTTTATTATATCTTGGGCAAAATCTGTGTTTACATTAATTGGTCTATGAAAAATTCTCCATTTGTTTGCAAGTATCCCAAAAGTACATTTAATATAATGTCTGCTTAAGATAGTCGGTAATTAAAAATACGTTTTTTCTTCGTCAGATTTTTCCTTTATAAAGTCTTAAAACATGACGAGACAACCCAAATGCTTCATCTCCAACAATCATATGAGGGCATTTAAGTGTTACTGTGCCTGGTAAAAACTTTTGTGCTGGAATATTCAAAGTTTGATTTTCAAGTCGTTTCCATAAATCAGAATTTTTAAAAATTGACGAATCTGAACTTATACCGTATGCGCCAATATCAACGAATATAAATCGATAATTTGAATCACATACTGCAAGTAAACTAATGGAAAAAAATATTTATAATTATAATATAATGAACCGCTATCTACAGGTTTTACTATTCTAATATGTTTTCCGTCAATAGCACCTATACAATTGGGAAAATTAGCATTTTTTTCAAACCCATGTGCTATTTCCACCCACTGTTCTTTTGTTGGCAAGGGTATACATATGTCCTTTAAGTTCCAAATAGCTTGACACACTCTTCTAATCAATCTGGACAATGTTGTTATTCCACATCTAAATGCCATATGTAAATCAGTCAATGAAGATCCCGCACCTAAATATCTGAAATTAATATATTTATTAAGCACATATACTTTTAACATATTATTGTGTTATTTTATTTTTACTTAATTTCTTTATTACTAGGGAAACAGTTGCAAAGTAAATGGAAAAGCTTAAGGGATTGTTTTGTAAGGCACGCAAATGCTAAAAGTATACTAAGTCGGGGTCTGGTGCTACAAGAACAAAAGAGTACATTTATTTTAACCAATTAAGTTTTTTAAGGGACGTCACAAACAATAAAACTAATACAATAAATAATTTTTCTGACGAGAATTTACCTCAGCATCAAAACTTAAGTGAAGAACAAGAACAAATAATTTTAAAACAGTAATATTAAATATAATACAATAATAATATAATAATAATAATAATAATAATATAATATAATACAAAAATAAGAAAATTAGAAAATTAGAAAACTTGCTACATTTTTTCAGGGTCCTGTTGAAAACCAAAATGTACCAAAACGTAAAAAGAAAAATAGTGAAGATGACAATTTACTACAGATTATTTCAGAAAATATTAAAGTACGTAAAATGCGTGAAGAAAGAGAAACGGCGGAAGACAAAGACGACGAAGATAAATTATTTTTACTTAGTTTAGTGAGCTCTTTTAAAAATATTCCTCAAGAATTTAAGCTCGATGCTAAGGCTGAATTCATAGGTCTCTTAAAAAAATATAACAACTTAAGTATCCCGAAATCTAGTCATAATCCACAACGCTTTTCTACTGATTATTTACATCAAAATTTGTCTGATCGCAACATATTTTACACTCAACCAAACCATTCCTCGTTATCTTTAAGTCAATATAACACAACAACAACTTTTCCGGCCTCTACTAATAGTATTATAAATTATAATTCATCAACAGCTCTATCACAAAATACTCATAATTTACCTGCATCTAACAATAGTGAAAATTCAGAAACTTCTATGATTGATCTATTTTAATAAATTAAATATGAATTTTCATTTTTTTATATAGTTTTACTGCATTTTAATTGACAAATAAACATAAAATCCATAATATTTTCCTCAAAAAAAAAATATATATATATATATATATTTATATATTATATTAAAAATTAATTACTCATCTTCTTATAACTTAAAATATTTTTCATAATCATTAATTTATAATATAAATAATAAAAAGTTTAAAATTGTGTTTTTGAGATATTAAAATATATTAAATCTTTTTTATTTGAATTTGTTTACAAGTTTACAAAAATATTTAATAAAAGAAATTTGTACTTAAGTTTGTTTTATTATTTTAAAATAAAAATATATAATGAGTATGAACTTACCCAGTGGCGAACCCAGGATTTTAGTACTGTGGGTCTGCCTCACTTATGAGAGGCCACTGTGTAGAAGGTTCAATCAACTGTACATTACAAAATCGCTCGCTACGCTCGCGATTTACCTTATTTATGTTACATATATTAATATAGTAAATACTATAACTAAAAGAGATAAAGCATAAGTCATAACTAATTTTTTAATACAATTTAAAACTAACTTATAAACTTTGATATTATTAATTAATTCAAATTGAATGGGTTTTTTTTATTTGTTACATTAAAATTGAAATTCATTTAACAAACTTACCTGGAATATTTTAATAATTTTGAGTATTTTAGATTTTGAGAAGAGATAATACATATTTGTTATTAAATTTGTATATATTATGTAGTTGCAGTATATTTATTTTACCTTAGTGTCCAATAACTGCTTTCATTTTTACAGTAAAAGGTAGTTATAAATTATAATCCAATAAAAAAATAATTCATATATAAAATTATATTTTTATTATAACATATAGAAAATAAGTATTATATTATTACAATAATTTTCTACGTTTTTTCATTGATGCAAATGTACTTATTACTTTATTAAAATTTATTGTTTGAGCTATGTTGCTCTCTATGCTTAATATTGCCAAATTTGATAGCCGGTTTTCAGTCATAGTTGAGCGAAGGTAAGTTTTGAGAAGTTTAAACCTGCTAAAACTTCGTTCTGCAGTTGCACTGCTCACTGGAAGAGTATAAAATATTTTAAACAAAGTATATAAATTTGGATAAGAAGAAACCATGTCTCGGGATATCATGAACTTCAATACTTCATTTAGTTTTAAAGGTTCAATTCCATTATATACTTGATGGTAAACTAAACAAAATGAACGGTATTCCACTTCTATATCTACTTCATCAATGTCAACATTATAAAATTTTGATAAATTTTGAATAGAAATAATATTTTCATCCATGTTTTCTTTGGACATTTTCTTTGGATTAAGTACTTCAAATTTTTTGACTATGTTAGAGAAATCATCAAAACGATGTTTTAATGTATTTGTAAATGAATCCAAAATAACAAAATATGTATTGCATTTAAAATTTTCATCAGCAGGCTCAAAAACATTTTCTAAATTATTTTCACCATGTATTTTCTTCTTAGTTCTTATACGTCCTTGTTCAAAATTATTGCTGCCTCCAAACTGTCCACACAATTCAATAGCATTACATTTTATTTTTAAAAAATGTTCCTCACTTCTTAAGGATGAAATATCTAAAAAACATGTTGAAACCATATCATGTGCAGTTATTAAATCAATTTTAGAATTTTGTAAATAATTTGATAAAATATTAACTTTTCCAAGTATATTCTTCCACAAAACTAATAAAAAACTGAATTTAAAATTCATTATTTGAAAAAGTAATCCTTGTGCTTCTGAAATGGTTTTCAGTTTTATGTTAAGAAGTTCTCCGTCTGAAATTCACTTTAATGAGGTAACAATTGCCGGCAAGTTTATGTATACCGATTCTACCGCACGTTTGTGACTTGCCCATCTTGTCTCTGAAAGTTGTTTTAGTGTCAGTACTAGACCATCAATTTTTTTTTGTTCTTCTTCAAATATTTTTAGCCTTGGTAAACTATTAGTTATAAATGTATACAATGCCTCAAGAATACCGAAAATTGAAACTGCATTGATAGAGGATCTTATAGAATCTATAAGCACCAAATTTAAATTATGAGCACAACAATGAATATATAGTGCTAATGGTGATACATCTTTTATTTTAGATTGCAGGCCAGAAAATCGTCCAGACATGGTATTGGCACCATCATAGGCTTGACCACGGCATAAAGAAATATCTAATTTATATTTTTCCATTAAATTTTTTATAATGATAAAGTAATCATTTGCAGTTGCATTATGTAGTTCTTCAAAACACAGAAAATGTTCTTTGATATCTCCTTGTTGATCTACGAACCTCAAGCTAAAAGAAAATTGATCAATTCTTCCAATATCTATTGTCGAATCTACAATAATTGTAAAATATTTTGCTTGTTTTACTTCATTTAATATTGTATGTAATGTTTCATTTGCCATACATTCAAGTATATCATTTTGAATTTTTGGACTCAAGTATGTTTAATTTTGGTTTGACTGGGCCAAATGTCCCACATAACATTTTCCAATGTTAAAACTTCTATAAACGTCGAAGTTGAGTTGAATTTGAAAGGTTCTACCAATAATGTTTTATAATACTAGATGAAGTGTTTATTTTTAAATGTTTACATTAAAATAAATTCTAAGTGTTATTTAAACACTAAATTTAGATTAAATTATAAATATTAAAAAGTTAATTTGTATTAAATGCTGAATAAACGTTCAATGATTAACATTAGAATAGAGTATCATAAACAATGCTTATTAAACCTAAATCTATAATCATTAACTATAGGTTACTAAGTTAACATTTATCACACATTAAATTAGAATTGCATTGTTAATGTATTAATTTAAATATTTAATTAATGCTTAATCAATTTCGTCAGCATTATTTGTAGTATAGCGCAATATATGTAATATACATACTTTTTTTTCGAATATCAATGTATATAATTGTACATGATTATCATCGGAGCCCTAATAATACCTATAATAATATTATTATAAAATTATAAAATAATAGGAAAATTAACTTTATTGCCGCAACTCATCAATAGCCTTTGCTAGAATACAATTTACAACGGAGTTCTAGGTCTACGACTCTACGTCATGGATTAATATATTAATCCGCGGTGTACGTCTACCGCGGCGATAAGATAAGACCGTTGCAGCCCACGACGCGATGCCTAAAAATAATCGTTCGATGAACGTTGCACCGATTTCTATTATAATAAATTCTATTATTAACAATAATACGCACTTTCGCAGTAGACATTATTATGTTAGCGTCTCGCTGCTACTGTGATAGCACACAAACACCAAAAACTGTCGTACCCCGCCAAAACAATACCTACCACCGTCCACCCGATTCATCACTAGTTAGCCGTGCGTCGTAGGTGTCAACGAACTATATAGACTGCGAATTAACCACATTATTATTCTTTTGCAAATGGAGTATAAATGTATAATAGTTATAACTTATTAATAATAATAATATTATATAAGTCGCAGTCGAACACCCAAATAGAGCTATAAAAAGTAAAAATAGTCATCAATACAGCGGACAAGCTGAGAGGAGTGAAGACTACGTATATTAGACCTATATTAGATTATATTAAATTATATTATATTTTGCCTTTACATTAAAAACATGAGTTGTTTAAGTCAATCGAGTAAAAAAAGGCGTATTCGCGAAGAGCTTAAAGAACTTCAAACACAAGATCAGTTTATATTTAATCAATTCGACTTTGAAGAACATGACGATGAAGCTGTTGGTGTAGACGACAAAAATAATGCAGGTTGGTATTATATCTTATAATATAAAACGAAGAATAGTAGCTACACGGGCCGATAGGTTTAGTGTCCCGACCAATCGAAAAATTCCGTTTTTTTTCTTCCAGTCGTTCTCCCGTATTATCTCCCCGTCGTTATCGTTTCTCCAACGGCCGTCGTTATCGTTTCTCCAACAGCCGTCGTTATCGGTTCGGTTATTCCTCATTTGCTCATTACTCATTATTATTGTTTTTATATACCGTTTTTTCCGCTTTTCGTCCGGTTTTCCGGCCTTTCGAGACCTCTTTCCGTCGCGTTCTCGACGCTATGGCCCGGAGCGGGTCTTTTTCGTCCCGTTCGCGGCCGTCGCGTCCGGAAAAAGCGTATTCGCGGCGCGTTCTCCGGTCGGTCGTCGTATCGTCA
>NW_020271149.1:0-1419 GCF_002803265.2 Melanaphis sacchari | reverse complement strand
ATACTGTTTACAGCAATAATGCACCGAACGAAGCATACCAGCTTTTTTTGTTTTCGGTGTCTCCGCGACCTTATCGTCTCGATAGCGTACGAAATACGATTATATGTGTATATATATATATATATATAATAATAATATTATATAAAAAAAGAAACGTGCGTATCGTTGTTGACGTACGTCAGATCGTGTTTATTATATACAAAAAAATCGCAAAACCGTTGCTCTTCAGTCGTTGTAATGCCTTTAATCGCATACCTTTGGGGGGATATCGTGATTTGTGTATGTGATAATAAACTCGGTACGTCGTTAATACGTATACGATTAAAAAATGTAAACGAATACGTCGGAAACGCTCTAAACGACAATAAATATGCGATTTACGGTTTCGTGACACGCGAATCGTAAAAATTATACGGGTTAAACGACGTATAATGTAGTATTCGTCGCATCTCTAAAACGGTTTAAGTGCTCGAGATTCGGTCGTGGTTTTCAACTCAAACGGTAGTCGATAGGTGTTAGGATAGGTCCCCCGACGTTAGGTAGGCAGGTTCGAATCCCGTTCCGGCGTATTC
This sequence comes from Melanaphis sacchari, assembly GCF_002803265.2. NCBI lineage: Eukaryota > Metazoa > Arthropoda > Insecta > Hemiptera > Aphididae > Melanaphis > Melanaphis sacchari. The sequence goes on along the minus strand of NW_020271149.1, from coordinate 847 downwards.
CGGGCGGCCCCATAAGAAACTACACGTACGGAATTTTTTGCATTTTTTTTTTCATTTAATTCGATCGTTATTAATTGCTATTTTCGTTTTAATATCCTGTCTTACACTACTACTCATAAAATATTTTTCAAATATTGCTTGATTGATGAATATATTCAATAAATATGTATATTTATGTGTGTACATGAAACATTATAACTTATTATATTATATATACTTAACTTAATTAAAAATAAAAACCAATTATAGTTATTGCTAACAGTTTGCACAATTCAAATATACATTAATATGTGATATGCAACTTATATTATAGCCTGAGAACATTCTATTGATTTATTGATGAAAATACAGTTGTTTCACTCAGTTTTGACCGTGATTTCATTATTTTATATGTTTAGCCTTTCAATTGTTTACATTTGAAAGGTACAGGGGAAAAACAGTGGTAGTCCATTTTTTTTGATTTTGATTTTATGGTCTGATTCAATAGCAAATAAAGAGTAATATCGACAGTTGAAATCGATTCAGTGAAAAAATCTTTCAGTCAGTCCACAGTTATTAAATGAAAAAGATTAGGTAAACTGGTGAAGAAATATTTTAGTCCATAACTATATTTTTACTCCCCTGAAAAATTTTTAGAAATGGATACTACTGTTTTTCCCCTGTACCCTTTATTTGGTAGCTTTGGTGTACGATTACTAACGTTCATGTGATGCCTATTATTTTATTTTAATTTTTTTATTACAAGTAAGCTATGTACTAATTTTTATTACAAGTAAGCCATGTACTAATTATGATTTGTATTAAATTCATCATTGGTTATATATTTGTTTATTATTTATATTTTTTT
>NW_020271148.1:36429-42284 GCF_002803265.2 Melanaphis sacchari | reverse complement strand
GTGAACGAGAGAGGATGAGTGAGTGAGAGTAAGAGAGAGAGAGAGAGTGTGAGAGAGAGAGAGAGAGAAAAAGAAAGAGAGAGAGTGAGAAAGAGAGCGTGAGAGAGAGTGAAAACTAATGACTGTATGTGTGTGTGCGTCTGTACGCTGTGTGTGAAGCTTGGCCCGGTAGAAGTCCCAGTGACATCGATTTTCCCGTGAAAAGCTTCTCTCTGTCTCTACACACGCGCTCTATCCATGTTTCCCTTCATTGGTGGCGGTAACTGCGGTGCTGGTGGTGGTGGTGGTGGTGGCAGTGGCAGTGGCGGCGGCGACATTGGTTTAGTTCTCTTCTATGAAATAATGTGTTTGTATTTATGTGTGCGTGTTCGCGAATAGTGTTAAACTGGACTGGATGCCCACACTCTAATATACACACACACACGAGCGTGTGCATGTAATCCATACGGATCCTCGAATTGAAATCGTAGAGAGAACTTTGAAGTCTGCGTTTTCCCTATTCGGTCGAGTACATGTCGTTTACCCTGGTCGAGTAATCCGTGTGTCGTCTGCATTTTATGGGCGACGACGGTTGTTTTTATTAAACGATTAAACCGACGATGAGTGCGAACCGACCGTGAGGACTTTACCCTCCTCCCCCACGGACTACGCAGTAACCGGACGGACAAATGGATGCGAATGTGTGTGCGCGCCGGACAATCGAAAGGCCACCCGCTGAACAGCGCTTGTGAAAACTTCCTGCGAAAGCTAATTCGCCGAAAATACAAGACTATTTCCTGTTAGCTTTCAGACGCATGTCCGACCATTTTTTATTGAACAACATCGCCAAACACAAATACAACACGGCTGCTAATAATCGGCACAAATATACGCGGGCTGTAGGAATGATTACGTTACACGCGCACCTAACCGCCCCTGCCATTGTTGTAATGTAAACGCGTTTATTATTATTATCATTTTTTTTCGTGGTTAACCATAGCGTTTACTATACCTACCGCATAACACCCTTGTTTATATATATATATGCAACGCACACTATAAATCAACCGCACGTCGTTTGTCGACGCTTTCGTACATCTATTATAAGTATATTTATGTTGTACTTATATATATTTATATTCAATTTTATGATTCTAAGCCGTGTTAGGTTTTTGTGTCTGACGTTTTTCTTCAACCACTCTTCAACTATTAGTCTAAAATTGACTATATTTTATCATGTCTATACAGCGATAATGTTTAAGTTATGCGTAAATGTAAATAAATGTAAAACATATTAATTGTTTACGAGCTTTGTGAGAGTTTAATTAAAATTGACCGTGTAAATACCTAATGGGGAAAAAATAATTTTTCGCATGAACTTGAATTAAACTTTTTCGTATAAAATAACATCTTTCCTACAAAAATTAGCTTACTGTTTAAATGGCATAACTCATGATAATATAATACTAATTAAAATATGCCAAATGAATATCAACTTGAAGTAAAATCTATTTTTTTATATTATTCACGAATGAGTTATTTAAAATTTAAAGTTATTGATTTTTTCAATACTTTTTTCTCGTGGTATTTTTATTCGTCGATTATGTAATAATATAAATTTTTAATTAAACGTGTTTAAGAAATATCTAAGAGATTCTATTTGAAGTGTTTGGTCATTCATGAAACTAATTTAATATAATTATTATTAATTTATTCTAACACCATTATTCAACCGTCTAATGAATGTTTGCATTAGTGTCGGTACGCGAATACATTTAATTATTTCAGTGACAAAGTACATTGTTATACATGCTGAACTACTAAAATATGTTCAGGTACTCCATAAATCATAAAATATCTACTTTCACTGCTTGTTTGATAAATATCTTATAAGTTGGGTATTTAAATTATAACTCATATATAAAATAAAAGGATGATTCTATTTTAACCTTAGTAAAATTGCTTCAAATTCTATTTTTAAGAGTGGTTTTTTTTTGATAAACAAAGTAATCAGTTTATTAAGAGAAAAGAAGATAAACATTTTTACGCCTAATCGATTTTATTTTTTTGTTGTAATAAATTTTTTTTTATAAATATAATATAAATTTTAAAATATTTTTAATTTTTATAGTGTTTTTCGTTATTGCTATGTTAATATTTTTATACGTGCGTAAAATACTTCAACGTTCTGCATGAATTTTTCTTAAAATAATAATAATAATAAAAATATTAAAATACATTGCCATCATTTTTTTTATGACCATTTAAAGTTTGTGTACTTACAAAATTTCATAAAATCACAAAATATTTATACTGAACGCTTGAATGTCGATTTCAATTGACAAGATCATGTATAAATTCGTCATACACAATTATTAAACAAATCTAACACAGTGATCTTACTTAAGAAAGAGGTATACCTAATATACTGCAGAATGACTTGCCCGATTTTTATTTTTATTATTATTTTATACTAACTAAACACAAACAATTGGTTATTAATTATATGATAATGACGCTGGTATAAAATATTTAAAATGCAATGCTCTTAGTAGTTCTCATATTGATCAGACCCAAAGTATCAAATTGTTTTTTTTTTAAATAAGTATGAAACTATTTATTTTTTTGTTATTATAATTATCGATAAAATTGTTGGAAGGCCTATATTGTAGTGTATTCAATTATAAAATAATTTTTTTTTTTCATATCAGTGAATGTTCCAATTTCCAATTGCTTCGTATTTATTGTCGGAAATGTGAAATTCCTATCTAGCCACGTTGAAATTAGGACAATGTTCACGCTGGACAGTGACGTGTATGACTGTGAATTTTGTATTGTATGTTCGAGGCATGTGTGATTATCGTATGATAAATCTGCGTCTTTCGAATGTATTATGATTTGCTTAAATCAAATATTCATGATTTATCGATTTATTACACAATTAATATACAATATGTGACTAACTCGTTATTACCTCTTTTTTTAAAATTAGTTTATTGCAAAATATAATATTATTTAGTTATTTATTTATTTATATCAATTCATATATATATATGAATATATATATATATATTATAATAATATATATATGATTTGATATAAATAAATAAGTAATATTATATTTTGCAATAAACTAATTTAAAAAAAAGAGGTAATAACGAGTTAGTTACATATTGTATATTAATTGTGTAATAAATCAATAAATCATGAATATTTGATTTAAGCAAATCATAATACATACGAATAATATATATATATATTCCAATAAAATATAATAATAATTTAATTAATTTTTTTTCCGATATTATAATAGAAATTAACTTTAAAACTGATTATTTTAGAGTTTTTAGACGATTCTACAGCTCAGTGGTATACGTTCATGGCATACTCGAATTTCTCACATAATTAAGACACAATTCTCTCTCTCTCTTTTTTTTTTTAATCAAAAAATCAAAATATTAATTATAACAGTCTAAAATAATTATGTATTTTATTTTGAACTAAAATCATTATAGGTACCTGCAAACATTTTATCGGGTCATCGATTAGAAAAATTTTTTTTAAAACATCAATTTTGGATGCGAAAACACGATGCAACTAGCTTAATCAATTTCCATCGAAATAACATGATGTCGTTCAAAGGTTAGTGATGAATAATTAGTTATTAGAACCAATAGAACCCATTAGAGTGATACATGAAGAGGATGAAATATTATTATTAAATGCATTGTTGTTTTCATAATATTATATCATATCGTTACAATTACTGACGTCAGCCATCTTGTTAGTCGTTATACCTTTGTCGTCGCGGTGCCCACTTATTTACCATGTACACACCACACTGGTAAATGTAAATAATAATTATTATTCATGCGATAACATGACCAAATTTCACGCGCCACAGTTACTATAGTATTACACACACATATATATATATATAATATACTCAGCTATGTTATTATACACTGCTATATAATGTGTCTTCGAGACAATACGATCGATCCGAAATATAATAAACGCATAGATTACAACATAATATATGCGCGCGTGTGTGTGCGTGTGTGTAATGTTTTGATGCAATATGCACTGCGCATAGAATATATACAATATACTGATATTCGCTAATACTTAAACTCTATAAACTTTAATATTCAGTATATACTTAACTGTATAATACCTAAACGTATCGCCGGGGGGCGGTGTGTTTATTAACATAATATTAAATATACGTTATTCGTACACAACGGGGAAAAAGACGAATCCGAGTAAGTGCTATTTTATTTAGATTAAAATTATGTGTTAAACATGTATATATATATGTGTGTGTGTGTGTGTATAATATACATACACGGAAACCGATATTAAAAAATAATATAATTTATACAATCTGCCGACGATGTAGCGATATTTAGGCGCAGTTTTTCCGACGTAAGTACAATATAACAATAAACACTCTCGTGTGTCTTAGCGTTCTAACAACCTTCCGAACATCCGACAAAACAATACATTACACGATGTACGCTGGAAAGAGTCGTGAGAACTTTTAACGTCTTTTCAAACAAATTTGAGCGACGTTAACGTCGGATAGTTTTATAATTTATCACCGCAGCAGGTCACGTCTTAATTGTTCTCGTTTTCTTGATATTTTCCAAAACAAACTCGTTTGCTCTGGTGCGTTGAATCTTCTCGTTGCACGAAGACGAATGATCATCGAGTGATTGTATCGGCGTTTCATTAAATTGTGGGGTCTCCACTATTACACCAATTTCTCAGAAACTGATTCTGGTATAGGTATTTTATCGTTATAGTTTTATTTTAGTTTTATAGACCTATGACTTAATATCATACTGAAATATATTATCTTGATTTTAAGTAATGATTTAATCTTATAAGATTAAGGATTAAATATAGATCTCGCGGTCTTATCAATTAGGTATAAATCATATTGTATCAGTTGTAATATCTTGTAAATATCGCACACGAATGGATACGACTTCTGAATAAACGGTAGTTGGCTCGAGTTGTTTTAAATTAGGAATTGTTTTTTTATGACCATGAAAATATCGATAGCAGTCGATTGAATTTCGGCGGCCAATATTTTATAGCTTAAGCATATAACGTGTTTATTACGCGGCGTATGATGTGAAAACCGAAATAGTCCACGTTATGGGCTGTTAAACATAATGGCCGTGGATGATCTTTAAAATTTCTGTTTTCAGTCACTCTCACCTGCAGAACGTTACAGTAACGTTATCGCAGACGATGGCTCATATCAACACACACGTACACGAACAACGCGCGCGCAACCGTTAACCGAAACCCACACGTGCACGTACAGTACCTGTACGGCTCTGGGCAGTTGATTTTATCAAGTCCATTTCGTCCTGTCGTTATCGTGACAAAAAGTCATTAAAACATGTGACGGACCCATAACATTATTTCTGCGCACATCGCCAATGTGATTAGATGACGCGGATCGACACGTTCATGTCGTGTGCGCTCTGGACACGTACCTATACCTACTGTGCAGTGGCCGCACCTTACACCCAAAATATAATAATGTAATGATGACGTTATCGTATTTCGGGGCGTGTCACATATATACCTACGTATAATAATATCATATTATGTATTATAAATATTTGGGGCGACTTTTATCCAGCTCTTTACAAAACATAATATACGTTTGTATATATATATATATATATATATATATATATATAATATATATAGTACATAGGTACGTGTTTTATTATCATTTCACGCGTCGGGGGCGACGGGCTCGAGTCCAAAACGCAACTTGTTGCGGCCGCCGAGGGTGAACTCACGCACCGCGGGCACTGACGCACGCACACACACACACACAATGGCGTGCG
>NW_020271148.1:0-36329 GCF_002803265.2 Melanaphis sacchari | reverse complement strand
GGGGGCGAAGAGTAAAAGGAAAAAAAAAAGGCTCCGAGGAAATGTCGCGCGACGCATTTGTTGCTCTCCGGACAGCTAATTTATGGAAAAACTCCACCCGGAGACGCCGCACCACCTATATGCGCATACAGACGTAACACGTTGTATATTATATTATATGCATTATATAGTACGTATAAATGTATATAATAAACGTACGTCGCAAGTCGATCGCCGTCTCCGCGTGTCCGTGTCGCGCGTCATCGTCATCATTATTATTCGCGATCGGTCGCGCCTGCCGTCGGCGGATACCCACCCGCGGGGGATGCTTCATCGTTGTCACGAGATGACAATAATGTACTACACGCACCCGTGTCCTGGCGCGGCACGGTCAGCGGCCGTCACGGTCGGTCCTATATAGACCGCTGACAGAGTATACTACCTGCAGGTACCTACCGCCCGCTCCTCCGCCGGGGCGGGTCGGTTTTTTTCCGACTTTTTTGTTTTTTTCACCGAAACCTTCGCGCCGGTCGACCCACGCCCGCATTACAATATTAAGTGAACGTCAAACCGAGATCTATTATTTTCGTCTGTCACGCGGGAAACGTACAGGAGACAGGAGAGGTACCTATATTATAGGAAAAGTAAGCCCTGGAATATCCAACGCGGTTTTTGAAAACGATTCGGGAGACGAGCTACATAGCACGTCCTATAAAAGTCGATGTAGATGATCATAGATTTGACAGAATTTCATGGTTTTTTTTTTTTTTTTTTTTTATGCGGAAATGTATTATTAAAAAAAACTTTTTCTCTTTTAAACATTTTATCTAAAAATAATGAATATTATTATTATGAGTTCAAAATATTTATCCACTTTAATAATACGAGATAACGAGACGCCTACAAAAATATTGTTTCTGTTTGTTTTTAATAATAAATTTTTTTTTTTTACTTTCTAATCTGTAACAGACAGAGATAACAAACCTCGGTATGACATTCAAAGGTTTGAGGTTATCATAACCGAATGACCCAGTGCTTTTATGAAATATCGGTAAATTTATCTGCAGATAAGACTTTAAAACTGCAGTATCCTTGAAGCAAAAACTAGACTTTTCCTCTTTTAAAATTGTTTAAAGTTTGTCTAAAGCCGGCTGAACCACCTGAGGCGTAGACTCCGTGAACGTATCATTTCTTAGTTTCGTTTTTTCCCTTAAGTCTCTGATTATTTACAAATTCTAAGATAAAATTCATATATATATATATATATATTTACAATGGATTTATAACCGTTTAGATATTGTCCGGAAATACTGATTTCGTAATTTTTTTAAAAAGAGACACACTACCTTTAGCAACTGATTGTTTTGTTTTAGTGTATTTCATTTTCCCTTTCACATTTTAACGGCCTGTTAGCTTTATGCATAACTGTATAAGTAGAGCTTGATAAACTTATTTGGAAGGCCTGCGGAAGTCCTGGCTCTATTTTTTTTTTAGACTGTGCGCCAATCGGCCTACAACCGAACGACGAATACCGCGAAAATGCCGGTTTTCTGCTATCTATTCGATATTATAGCGACATTGACCTAACGCTGCGTGCGCCGTTGAATAACAACGATAATAATATGCATTGTGAGCGACGTCCATAGCCTACGCATATGACGTGAAATCGATTCGGTTCGAGCGGGACTCCCTCCTAAGCTACGACTCTGAACGACCCTGCATTATAATAATATATAAACGCACACGTATATAACATATTATACATTATTATTCACTCTTATCGTTGCGATACACTTTATTATGTGTATATATAGTCATAAGGGTATCAGTTGTCAATCATGTCCACCCAAACCGGAAGCGTGCTCGTCCGAAGCCATTGAAAGTCACCTACGTGATCGTATCTTCTATCTAGTTTTAGTTTTAGACCGAAACTTCGTGACACCATATGCGTGCATAGATTATCAAAATTATATAATTACATGCCATATTGCCGAGAAAAGTTTCAATTGTTGGTCTGTTCGTTAAAATATGTTCCAAAGTTGGATTAAGAGGAAAACGCACATCGCAACGACACATACCAGATTTTTGTCAATCCTATAACAAATACGACACAATACCTAAAGATATTTTATTACCTATACAATGAACTGTAGTGTGGCGCTGTGAAATTCGTTACAATTAATTTGAATTCATTTTACCGATTTATAAAATCTGATGACTGAATCAATTCAAAAAATGTATCAACTGTGGATCGCATTTAAAATTAAAATGATTTTTATTCTTGACAACACTATACCTCTGTTGGATTTTATTCCATAGTTTTTGACGAGTAATTTCAAAACCTATTTACATATTATAGAGATATACAAACACATAATCGGATGAAAATGAATTGTACGAACAAGACATTACATTATTGATCAATGGATGGATACTTTTTATGAATTCTTTACGACATATATTGTTACGGTGGGTGAACAATAAATGTCGGCAATACATATAAAATATATTGTGGTGTGTATCATTCTGTGAGTTTCCGGTAAATGTTAATTCTATCATTATATACAATAGTTTTCCGCAGACATAGTATACTAGAAATATTAGTTTTAAATTAAATTATAGAAAAAAAATACACAAATGTATTAATTGTTGTTGTAATTAGATTGTGGATAAGACTATAAGTACACTATAATATTTAATATTTAACTGCCTGATAAAAGCGTATTATAACCGATATAATAGTATCTATTTTAATTGATAGTATTAAAATTATATTATATTATTGATTTTAATAAATATTATTGTTATGATATTGATGTATTTATAATGACATTGGTACCTAATACCTATAAGGCTATAAAATATAGACTATTTTTTTTATATGAGTATTATATGACTCAATAATTACTATGAATAATTAATAAAACAAAATATCAACGGAGTAGTTAATTTTCAATAAATTATACTAGTAGCAGTATACACTATAGCTACACTAATCATTTTTAAATACAAACGAAATAATTGTAAGTTATAGTGTATAAATAACATCTTAAGTTCATGACTTATCGTTCAACTTGAGAAAAAGATGAAAAAATTGTAATGCAAATTAAAATGATCGAGTTTCGTGTTATAATTTAAAATAAAAGTGTAAAAATGAACATTATGAAAATTAAAAAAAAGTAAATAAATAACAGTCCGGAGTATGGTAATGCGTAAAAGAAAAAGAAGTATAAACAAATAAAAATAAAATAATAGTTTTACGATTGCGAATAAGTATTGCCTTAACACAACGTTCGTATTTTTTATTCGTGTTAAGGTTTTATTTTTCGTGCCAATGCAGTTAACTCGATGTCGCGTTTACTTTTTCCAAATTATAATACTACAATGAACAGGGGATAATAAATCTTATTGAAAAATAAAATTACGTTCTACCAACAGTCTCGCAGTAAAAAAATATCTTTCTTCACCGGGCATATTAAAACGGGAAACCCTCGTCAGTAAAACACACACACACACACACACACACATATTATATATATACACACACATTACGAAAACGGTTTATTTTTTAATAATAATAAAAACGCATAAACTTACCATAAAAGTTGTTTTGCTGCGTTGTGCGACTTCAGTTGGGCCTTTTCTTACGACATACGCTTATATGTGTGTTCTCCACCGCGCCGCGTGGGTTATGTTTGCGTATTAAATTGTTCAAATAACTTTTCGAATTCCGCAAATCTCAATGTGAGAGTACAACATTGCGTATAACATATAAACATATAAACACACACACATATATATATATATATATATGCATTATATACGAACGTATAGTTAACTATCCCTGACGAGTATACACACACACACACACACATACAGAATGATTCGCCTATGATTCTCATTTAATAATTTATTCAAATTCTTATTTTTTAGAATTTTTAAATATTTTTAAAGACCTTATTTTAAAATACTTGATACTTCTTGCACTACTAGAGGTGTGTTTTATAGTGATATCATCTTCTGATTTTAAAATTAGAATCCCCATTTTTTACTGTAAAGAATTTAATGGATAATTTTTTTCAAAATGTTGATGTATCTAATTCAAAATTCAAATTTATTAGTTTTTTAGTTAATAAAATATTTATATCAAGGATAAGAGTCTTTAAAAATGGATTTATAAAAATAAAAATGTAGTATATTCTGATACTTGGACAACTTTTATAAATTAAAAAATAGTGATAGAATAATATAAATTATTAAAATTATCGAATTCCTGTAGTTTTTAAATCTTGCACACCTATTATTATGGACCTAAATTATCGTGGTACACGAAGTTAAATAACGCAAAACTCTTATTTGAATATCGATTTTGATATCTCGAAATTTTCCAACAACTATCTGCTAAATATTTTATTGTTTAAATGAGGGGTGTTTGGAATTTTAAAAACAGAAGTTTATATCTCCTCGAAATGTTTCTTAAATAAATAGTACCTATATAAAGTTCAAAAATTCGAACATATTCTAGTCTTTAATATTATATTTTTAAATCCTTACCATCAGATTTTAGAATAACTGCGTTATTGAAGATGAAATAGAGGTCAAGCATGCTCGGTAAATTATCTTGTATATAATAATACGGGTATTTTATACAGAGCTTTTTTCTATCGCTTATCGCTATATATACGTATAACATCTAAACATGCGTATATATTATGTACTCTGGTTTATGTCTGTCCGATGAATATTTCGCCTCTCGGATTCAAAATATCGTTACAAGGAGGACATCGAGTTGAATTACACCATAAAGTTGATGACCTACACTTATGAACGAGGGGGACGAGAGACCGAGCGTGCCACGTATAATACTCTCTCGGTGCGGTGTGCGGTGCAGTGCGTGTTAGGGGTGATGGTCCGTGGGGGAGGGGGGAGGGGCGAGGCTTAGCGGCGATACATTAATCTCCTGCGAGGAAAGGTTAGGTTCTTTTACGTCAGTTTGCCTTTGCCCAACTCGATACGACATGGCTGATGATGGGAAAACGCATGCAGTCAATTATGACATATATAAATACATGATACGTATAACATCATTGTATTCGCGTGATGGTCTACGCACGCGTGCGATTTGTACGACCACGACACGTACGTGCGGCAAGAAAGACATTTTACGACCTTTTGAATAACACTGCACATGTATAACAATAATATAATGTTATGAATAGGACCTATGGTACTATATTATAGTGTTATGATTATTATGTCTGGGCTGATGCGTCGCACCAGATTGGCAATGATTGTAGACTGTGTTGTACAGCTGTGTACGGATATAGCCGACTTGGCTTTATAATATCGAAGTTGGTAAAATGGCCAAAGAGGTCCGCGTTTGCAATATACGTTCGTTGAAATTTTAAACGAGAAATGACAATAACCATCATAAACTAATTAATTTTATTCTATATCATACTTATTGCTATTCGGTTCTTATCAATGACAGAGTTGTAAACATGGACTTTTTAATTTGAAAAGTTGGCCATTTTTCGTGTTTCGAAACATTGAATTGTTGAATATAGGAAGTCGAATATTTAATAGTATTATGTTATTATTATATCAACGATAATAATACAACGATAAAACGAGCATCGCGCGTATATATTTATGGACTTTGTAATATATTAATGGCGGTCACGAAGAAACAATATACATTACGACTATTGGCGTAGTGTAGTTTTACGCGTTTTATAAAATCTTCTTTGTTGTTGTTGTTGTTGTTGCTGCTGCTATATTACATTTTTTTATGTTTCATCAACGTAAAATTCGGTGAAATCGATTACAAATTATAAATTATAATACATATGAAAAACAGCACATCCATCAACATCAGTGAAACGGTGGTAGTATAAACTGTATATAATTACGCTATGTTGGAGGAAAGTTTCTATAGGAAAACACTACATCATTTTTGATTTTTTTTTTTTTTTATCCCTATAATAATGTTAACACAATATAATAATTATAATAAATTTTAAAACCGACAATATTTTGTAAATATATATCTACATAATATGTATTATAGACACTTATTCGTTTATACACTTTATTAAACTAAGTTTATCATTTATAAAATTATTATCGAGCATGCAATACATTATTATTGTTTGAACTATTGAATTATGGTTTTTTCACAAATTCAAAATTGTACGCATAGTCATTATTGCGTTATGTGCGTACATCATACACAGTATACATACAGTGTATCTCACTGTATAATAATTTAATTTTGTAATTAATAATGGTACAATATTCATATAAGTAAAATAAAAGCGAGTAAAGACTGTCACTTGATGTTGTATCTCTAAGAATTTGTTTAAAATTATAAATTTAGTACTTTTTATTTGTTAAAAACACACGCACTCAACATTTTGAATACGCGAAATTATACAAAACAAATTGTGTCATTTATTTTATTTTGAAATGGGCTTTCATAAAACACTGCTGGATGTATTTTATTAAATTTTAAACGGTCACAAGTAGTGATAAATAAACAAATTCAGTGACTGAATATAAATTTGAAAAGACTATATTCGGTGGCTTGTGACAAGGGAGCCATAGTTTTTTAATCGATAAAGAAAGTGTGCTTCAGTTAACTTTTTTTTTTTAAATGGGCACTTTCTTATCATAATTAATTTATAATTTCCTAACATTAAAAAAAATAAAATACATACTACGAAATAAAATGGCCCTATTGCCATATTATAAAACTCCTTAAATGTCATATTCAAGTACTAAGCACAATTTTAATTAATTATATTAAATTATGTTTTCTTATTATATTTAACGAGTGTACAATATATTAAATTATATATTTCAAAAATATATTTAAATAGATATGATATACTCATGTCATGTTTACTGTAGTGTTTTATTCAATTGTGCTTTTTCCTCGAAATATTTTTGTCGATTTCATACATTTTATTTTTTATTTATAGGTATATAAAATATATATATATATATACATTATACTTAAATTAAATTGAATGAATTTAATTATTTAAACAAATATAAATTCAAAATGTGTTACGTACTTCAAACTTTATGTCATTATTGTTAATTTTACATATGTCATACATAACAAAACAATTCAATTAATACATAATTATGATGCATTATAGTGTGTAAATATGCAGTGAAACGATAAATTGCTACAATGGTTTTGAGAGATTGCCATACAAATATTTTCTATTTGTGTTTATATAATATTATGTCATTTAATATTAAGATTACATTGAACAGAATTTAGAGGTAAACTTTATGACTTGATAAAAAATCAGGATCAGATACTCCCTAATGTCAATATGGCTTTGTGGTGTTTTTATTTGTTTTTCTTCATATTACAATAAGACTAACACTGTTATAAGAATATATTCAAGTAATAGTTTGTGTGACTGCATGTGTATGCATATATATATATACATAGTATTTGCACTAGTGAATTTAGTGGAACTAAGTGGTTTTATAATTTTGGTTTTATTTTTTTTTGTATAACTACCTACAACAGTGCAGAGTACGGGTCTCACTATACCTTAGCTATAATATTATTATTACCATAGAAATAAAATTTACTGATTAAATGCTTAATATTGTGTAATTATTATTGTATTATGAAATTTGTTTCCGTATTTCAGTACGGAATACTAGATAATATAATATATTGGTAATTATAATTATTTCGTAATCCTGTTTTGAAATCGATTTAAATTATGTTTATTTTAATAGGGTGTATACTGTGTTTTTAGTGTTGAATTCTCGTGAGTACCTATGTCAATACTGAATTAATGTATAGTTTACGTAGATTTCGATGTACATTTTAAGTGTTCTCGTTGAGTTGATGAGTACATATTTAAAAAAAAAATTCAAAATCTCACAATTACATGAATCAATTAAATTGGGCGTAGTATACATATTTATTAAAAATGTTATTATTAAATTAGATTTCTCATTTATATAGAGTCTATAATATTATATTGTCAATAAATCACTTCAATTTTCATGATATTTTCATATTAGGCAAACCAAAAATTAGTTGTGTCCAGAATAGAGGAACTAGCGGTAACTTTAAAATCGGGTTGCTTAATGTAGAGACATTTTCCCTATGCGTTTAACTGGAGATAAAAATAATTTCCACTATTCCGAGGGATATCCGCGGTTGGCCGGAAATATTTTATTAGTTCTATAGTCGGCTGCAGAAAACGCGTTTTCAAACATAACACCATAAATACATAGTAAGCTAATTCGGTACTGTTAGAGGTATCATAATACCGGAGTACTGCAAGTAATACAATATACGTAATATGACAAACGGGCTTGTTTTCTGTAAGATTATGGATTTTTGACTTCGGATCAAGGGTCAACACAATGTGTGACGACTCCCGAGTGATGTTGCAATGTTCTGTGATTATATCCGAGTGTGTAATATGATATTATAAGTATGAGTATTTTACGTACTTGTTGCTTTAAACCGAGATAGGTACCTTTGTACACGCGCGTGCACATGTGTCATAGGATCACCATGTACAAATATTATATACGTATGTTCACAGTCTAAACGAATATTATTGATTAATCCCCCGCGAGCATCACCATACTTCACGGTCAACATTGATGGCGACGAGTGGGGGGATGGGGAGGTGCACTCGGCAAAGTAATATCGCAACACGGGTTTTTATTCACCCCACACCCCCACCCCTTTTCCGCATTCACCGCCGCTGTTTGTCGTTCTGAATTCGCGGGATCGCTTAGCCGTATAAAACCTACTCCTTGCCCCACTGCGTGACCAAGTTTAAAATACGCAATGAATTTTATTCAGCAAATTTAATTATTCTTCAACTCCCTGCGCCGTCGTCGAGAACGACAACAACTCCTTTTCCTCCCCTTCGATAGTTTTGCCATATTCCAGCACGATATATACAAATATAAATCCGTTTATACTTACGTATATCCACAATCCACGCACACAAACCACGCCCATTTTCATATATCGATAAATCACATACAATTATTTAAACGAACTTATTTTTCCTTACACTCGCCCGAACGACATTTTTCCACTTAGCTATATGAGATAGTATTTTATTTTTATTTTTTCGGTGATAAAATATTATTTGCAATTGCACATTATTTTATGCATACTCAATTTGTAGAATGGAACGAAGACGGGAAAAGACTAACGATAACAAGATGACAGTCGATGGAGTCACCGGTCGGTAGTGGTAAATAGACTTTCTGTGCATGAGACAATATGAAATTGGTAGAAGATGCATCCTACCGTGATCTCACAATATTACATGTCCTGCAATTTTACCGCCGTGTTTTAAATGTAATGGTTTTTAGCGTGTTCGGACGACAATTGCACCTTCACATTAACCTTAATTTTTGTTTTAAATTACATTTTGAATACGTATAATTGCATTACATTTTTTACGTATGCGTCAGTCACATATATGTAAGCGGCGTCGTGTGTATAACGACCAAAAATACCTAACGCACGACAGTTCTCTCAAACCGTTAAAATTTATTTGGGATTTTCAATGATAAATTAGTCGTGCACACTGTATAATTATTGTGCAAAGGGTTTGCTTAAAACTTTAAAAGTACTTAGTTTTTATACCAACCGACATACTTTATGTTTTACATATTAACAAAAAAAAAAAACACATTTTAAAATAAATTCCGTAAAAAAGCCTAATAAATTCAGTTGTGCGTAAAAATTAAGCCGTAGAATAAAAAGGTAAGAGAAAAATATTTATACCTACGTTTAAAAAAAGTGAAGGTAAAACTCAATGAAATTTAAATATTTTTACTTTTTATTAGTAAAATAATAACATTATTATTACTTTTATGGCTTTTTATTTATTTTCTTAAATTACATAATATTTGTACTTACTTATTTTTATTGATAATGTCGGTATTTTTTAATATTAAACCAAAGGTCGTATAATCGTTATTATTTTATGACATTTTTATCCCTCACGTACATTATGTTCATTAAAAATAAAGGGTACTAAACGTTAATGCTACGCTATAATATATTAGAACGTATAGGCGCGCATATGTAGTAATTAGTACCTAGTATAGTTTAACCGAACCTACTAAATTGCGTTGATTCGTGGTAGTGTGTTTTCCTCGTAGATCTATTTACTGTGTAAAATTTGTACACGTAAACTGTACAATTATTAGTATAATTGTTTAAAAATACACGTATACATTTGTTTTATTAAAAAAATATTCGAACTGTTCTTTCAAACTTAATTTTCCTGTTGACAGTTCTATTATGGTACAACTGTTTTAAAAACAAATCATCTTAAAATACACATTATAATAATTATTTATTTATGGGTGTAAATAGATCGGGTTTTTTCAAAAATAGTTATTATTCACGATTATATTATTTAAATGCATTTCTTGTAGACGTAGTGATTCGCGTTGTATCGTGTGCTGAACAAAGCAATATATTTTATGGGTGCTTAGTAGTCGAGTCGAAATTATAAAAGATTACACGCAGCCCGCGTGTAATGTAACCGCGGGGGATAGTCTGAGAGGAAATTCCCGATTATGAAATCGTCTTAGTCGCCATATATAAAGTGTATCACCTGCGTTGTTCGCATATTTCGGCAGTTCGTTGTGACCTTTGCGCGGCGTGTCAGCGGTGCAAGTAGTTTTTCGTTTGTAGTTTATTGTCACAATTTGTCTTGTCATGAACGGTGGTGGTAGTTGAACTGTCACGGTGGCATGTGTCGGACACACAAACGTTAACATTATCACCGACCGATCAACCGTATAACGTAAAATTCACGAACAAATTCGGCAAAAAAACATCTCAGTATTTTATTTTTGATAAAATGTATTTGATTGTTTTTTTATGTATTGATCATTTTAGAATCTAGAAAATTCTTAGTTTCACACGTATTAAGTATATTAAGTAGCCGTGAAAAAATTTATTGTTTATTTTTTTATGTTCAATCAGATATGGTTTTTCGTTTTTTTTCACTTTTTTTCATACATTTTGTAATTTGTATGTAAAGGGATTTTGGATCATTATTGGCTATATTTAATTTTTGTAATAACGCGTGTATTATAACAAAGTTGTAGTAATTTAAATTACATTATATATCACGTAATATATACTCATATTACAAATGTGTGTCAAAAAAAAAAAATTATAAAAAAATCTCAATTTCTTAAAGTATATTTTTAGGATTATCAAATGTTCTGTTATTATTTATTGGTTTTAATAAAAACTATAATATTATATTTATTTATTTCTCATAGGTCAACTGTTGTTTCAAACCACAGTTTTTATTTATTTTTTTTTTTTTGTTTAATCGAAACGCTCACTCAATTGTATCAGATTTTTTTTTACCAAGTCTAATTTATCTCAATCAATATCCTATAGTTTCTCTTGTTTACTTAAGTGATTTCTTATCCATCTATCATTGTCACTTCGGGAACTTGGCCAACGAACGACAGCGACATTTTTGTTTATATTGCGATCGTCGTATAATTCGCATGGTTTTCCTTTTATTCATCGCACACAATAAAAATGAAAGAAATCATTTACAGTGGATTTAACCATTTTCACGTGGAAAAATATTTCTTGATTATTTTTCGATGAGAGTTATCGTATGTTGGGCATTTGATTTTTTGCGAGCACTGATAGCGCGTGAAATAAGTTTGCCTGTTACATATACATAAATAATAAATACGTGTAATATATGTATTCAATCAGTGTGAAGGTTTTAAATATTATGAACAAGTATTTAATAGTGGTACAACGCCGACTTAATTATAAGAGTAAATTGTGTATGAGAACATACATCTGTCATTCGACATTCGCTAATTTGCATAATTTAACACACACGAATGAACTGCTTAGGTAATTTTGCAATTTAGGTTCAAACGTTGATATATTCCAATCTTTGTTTCACTCTCATGAACAGTCGAAAAGTAACGAGAGTAGGTGTATAAACTATAAAAGTGTTTGATGAAATATTAAACTGTTCTTCTCTTATTCTTTACATAGCGACAATGACAAACGAACTAGTCGGCACAAGATATGTTCAATGTAATAAATTGTTTCAAATATAAACATTGAAAAATTAAACTTGAGAGAGTTCATAAAAGTGAAATATTTTTCTCACAACCAACCTTGTGCGCGTATTATTTCAACGCCACGAGAATAGTATTTATTAGGTTATAAAATGTTTTAAATTCAATAATTTATTACGACGCACGTCGGATTTATGTTGATTGCATTCATAATATATTATAATTATTTTTTTTTTTTAAACTAGGTAGTTCGTTTTGGTGTTATGTATTTTAGTGCACACTTTATTTATTAATCCGAGTTGTTTAAGCTGTTCAATTTATATAGGTACTTACTTAAGTTCCACACTATACTTTTGTAAATGTGTTCGATATAATTTTTGATTTATAAAAATCTTAATTATAATAAAGTGTAATATAAAGATTAAGCGTATAATGGGTTTGCGTGCAACGCGCTAACGCTGCAACGTATGATTTGGTTCAACTTAAAAATATATAGTATAGTACATATTATTATCTCGATTAAAGATATACGAGAGAGAGGTAGAGAAGAAAAAGATAACTAGTTTGATTTTGGGATAGTGTGTCTGATGTTGTGTTATAATTCTTATCTTGACTCTAAAAATAACTGTAAGGTATTAATTAGTAATTTTGATTTTACGCAACAATTGATAACGGGTAAAGGGCAGAAGATAACACATTAACACGGATAATATTATACAATTTTATAACTTAAAATAATCAAAATATTTATTAAAAATAGTTGAAAATTAGTGTTATCTACATCATTTATAAAATTAAATGTTCATGTTATCAATTAAGAACTAAGAACTTTGTAAATAGTTTAGTATAGCATACATTAATTCAACGGATTATAATAGCCATAGCAACGCGTGGCCGGGTCAACTAGTATAGTATAACATTAAATATCATACTATAATTACGTATTATTTTAAAGGATTTTATAGGATTTTAGTACTACGTATTTAGAGATTTTCAAAACTTTTAATTTTGATAAAATTAAATACAAACATTTACTCACCGAATAACGTTATGTGAGGGTCAGTATTTATGGGACATATTGTGCGTAAGATAATAGTTTTCTGTTTTTGTACGTTATGGTTTTGTAACGATACCATACAGTCATTTTTTAGTTTTTTTTTTCGTTTTAATAATTCATATTCCGTTTATGTCACTCTTTTCCATTTTTTGTAAGCCACGTGAAGGGAAAAAGTGTGAAGCGAAAATACATTTTAAGAACTGAATAAATGATAAACATATAAGCGAAAAAATATAAATTATAGTTAAAAACAAAAAAAATTAAACAGTAATTTTTAATTATATTTTTATTCGATAAATAATTTAACACGATATAATTAAATAAATAATTATTATTTATTTTTTTAATACGTTAAAGTGTACAAATAATAAATAGATGTATAGTGATTTTCTGTAAGAATTTGTTTATTTGGGTTTTTTTGCAAAATTCGTAAAAATACTTTTGTTCTATATTCCATATACTATTTAATTATGAAAACAAATCTAAAGAAAATTTCATAGTAAAATATATATATATAATATAAATACATTATACAATTTCTTTGGGACCCTGAAGTCAACTGAAATCTACCAAACACTTACAGTTTTAATATATATTATATTAAACAAATTGTAGTTATAATATGGTACATAGTTTTTAAGATGCCTAGTCTTTTCCACTTTATATTTTAAAAATGTATTTTGTTTACGATTTTGTGTGACCATCACGGATAACCAGAGGCGCCGAAAGTTGGTTTTGCCTTGACATTTGTCACAGGCAAACAAGAGTGTGGGTGAGTGGGTATAATGTGAAAAAAATAGAGATTTCAGTTTTACTGTCATACATTAATATATGAAACATTAATGTTTTGCTACTGGCTAAATACTAGGTATTCATTAATTATTTATTACACTATTGTATACATTAACGTCTAATACACATCACACAGGAAACGCTAGTACACTATTGTATTTAATATTTATATTTTATTATAACACATACATTGATTAAATTATGTCATCAATTTTGGCGTTAATATTTGGTGATTTTGGCCCATGGGTAATGAAAAGTTATTTACATTTACGCAACATGTAAGACTTGATTAAGAAGATAAAATGTTTAGGTATTATTAAATATTTGAAATATTATTAAAATATTTAATCTTTAAATGGTATATATACGCAGCGGGGCTCCTGCTATCTCGAATGTATTTGTCGTGCACAGTCGGGGAATTACTGCTTTGAATTTTTTTGTAAAGGAATGTTTTTGTTAGTGAATGGGTGGGCGTATTGACTCAAAATAAAATCGTAATAGGTGTTTCAAAATACATGGGCGTCCCTGTGGACTTTTATCTAAGGCAGGCACAATGAGATCCATACTGAATACGGTTAAGGATTTACTGTCTTATACAGATTTTAAATGGAAATCGGAAAAACTATTACGTTATGAATGGATAGTGTCAACTTATAAGAATTGAACATACCGTTTATGTAGTGCACCTATACATGTAGATTAAATTGCAGTATTTGTATTAATTAACAAATGTTTACTTATTACAGTAAACTTTAAAATATGATTTTGTTAAACTACTATAATGCATTTTATTAAAGGCCTACATTGTTCATTCATTGTCTCAAGTGGTTTCGGATTATATAAATTCAAAACAAATAAGAATTTAAATTTTCGTTTATGCTTTACTTAAAAGTCTGTGATAGCCACTGTATCAGGATAAGGTTAATTTATGTAAATATTTTAAAAGTTGAATAATTAATTTAAATTTAATATTCATATCGTTATTTAAGTTTTTAAGGTTAAGCGGGAGGCAGGTAATTTATTTTATACGTTTGAAGGGTTGACATATTATGAGAAAGCACCAGAATACTCTATATGTATACTTAAGAAAAGCCATATATGATGACACTATTTTGTACAATATAATAGAGTATAAGACGCACAGAAGTTTCATACTATTTTTGGTTTGAAGAATGGTATTTTGAGTTTGTATGATATGCGAAAGGTTATAGGTAAAACGTCCTATCATACTACAGCAAGAGATACCTAACTGGAAATCTTAAACAAATTGATACATTTTTGAGTTATACGGGGTCAGGGGAAATGTTTAAAATGTCTCTGTCGTCACGTTACTTTTACGTTTCACGGAATCAGGGTGAATGGGTACCCATCATGTTAGCAAAAAAAACGAACTTGTTTGTTTGGGTCGGCGGTACAACGTTCTAACACAACTTTTCCGGGTACATTTCCAGAATTCATTGTCGGTAAACATAGTTATAAAAAACCGGATAAATTGATTTAGAACTACAAGATAAAGAAGGTATTTTAAAGGATGCCGTTCGGTGTTAAGGCTAAGTAGCTGGCGTGTTATTATTGAATGGACCGGATACGTTTATTTTGAAAACATAAAATGTAATTTGTAATACAATCGTGGTATTTTTAACGTTTATCCGTGTACTGCAGTAGGTATTTATATTATGACATCAATGCAACTAATGAATAATAATTATTTATGCAGTGATTATACACCAAACGATTAGGACAATATTTCGATGAATCGATCGGTCGTCGTAGTAAAAATCATAGTCTATAAAGAACTTCGGTCGGAGTGTTTGTATCCTCAAAACGGACAAAACACGTTTTGTATGAGTTACCCAGACCTATACAGGTACTTTTCCGTGGACGAATTGCGGATTCCCTTGTGCGGATATTCGTTCCCGTTTCGGCAGATCGAAATAATATGACCGGCGAACTATGTGGGATTTCGTTGGAAAACGGTTCAGGTGAATTTGAATACGGTCAGACGTAGATCGTGCACACGTTATGTAGTTTTTCGTGTAAATTTGGACATCGACTGTTTGTCGACAATATTATAACCGACGAATGTTACGCCGGGGACGCGAATACATGATACCATTATGTAATAATATCATGTTTGTTGCCAATTGTTATTGTCTGCAACACAATGGCGGTCGTTCGGATGTGAGCTATAATGTCGAGCGATTCGACGAGGAACACAATTAAACACAGAACAGTATATTATTATTATTATTATTATTATTATTATTATTATTATTATTATTATCATTTGGCTTGTTTGTACTGGTGGTTTGTTGTGCTGTGTAATGCGTGTGATTTTGTTTCAAATACCAAAAATGAAATTACGTTCAAAATATCAATCGATTCGGGGTTTATATAAAAGCTGACTCAAATAATGGTATCTTTAGTTTTTATTATTGCTGTTTTATTGCGTAACGTAATAATAAATAATAATTATTGATTGAAATGTAACATTATATATTATGATTCAAGACGTCTAGTATGATATAACTTGATAACTTATTATTCATTATAATTCAAACCTAAACAAAACCACGAGAAAATTACGCATTTCTTACAACAACCAAACTTTGTCTAAATTTAAGTCAACTCTGTTAACTCAATTAGTCATTATTACACTTAAATTGTTATGATTATATCATTCAATAATTAATTAATCTACATAAAATGAAAATATATTTACAAATTACAACCGTTATAGTTTCCACACTGGATATCGCCAGCTACATATTCATCATAATTAATAATTCAAAGTTTCCCAAGTTTGTTCAACTTTATGTTATTTAGACGTTTCCGCTGAAATGTGCAAATAAATACTCAAAAATATGTTAACTACTATTTCCGAAAGCAAAAAGAGCCCAGCTATAATTTCCAAAATCTGATTTCTAGTACATTTCCGATATCCAATCGACTCATTTATAAACGATAAATATTTTCATTACTGATAACTTAATTATCAACAATAATTATACGTTTGGAGATTTATCGACAGTATAAACTCGTTATGGAAGAAATTTTTTATTTTCAAATCGCGTTTTCATAAATATTTATGAGAGAATTATAAGTTATAACACTACATTTGTCAAAAATCCAATATTGCTATAATAAATAACTACTTTAAGAGAATATAAAAAGTACGAGGTGTAGATTTTATGTAAAACTAACTTGAAAAATCGATGTGTGATGTTTTAATATTCTTAACTTATGGATACATAAAATATAAACATAGAAATATATTTTGCTTTCAAATACAATAATATAATATATTAAAATCTAAAATCAAATATCCTAAATTTTATAGTGAATATAAGTGACTATTTAGTTTGAAATCATATATTATAATTTATTAGCTTATTTTAGTTAAAATGTTTCTCGATAATATATATTTTACAATAATATTAAAATCTCCTAGAGTAATTTATTATTCATTCTATTCGTATAATTCTAATGCACACGAGTTATATTAAACTAAATGTTGTAAGCTCTACTTGACAATTTAGGATAATGTATAAATAAATATTATAGATATAGATACCTATTTATAATTAAAAATATAACTGTTTCTTATATTTTGAAAACAAATAAACATATTTACATTGGTACAAACTGGCTGTCACTGTTAGAAAGCAGGAAAAGACGATAAGAAAAGTATAAAATGTCATACACATTATTCTTGTAGGGTCGTTAAATTATTTGTACGTGTATTTCAACTAAGTTCAAATTAATTCCTCCCTTATTTAAAAACTAATTAATTCGATATCACCGGTTCACTAGAATAATAATTTGCTTTTCGCCATTTTACACTTGACCTATCATATTTCAATGTGTTTTATATATTTTTTTCTTTAAGTACTATATAAATAAATTATCTCTGAATATAATACGTACTGTTGTAGTATAATTTGTATTTTAATTCTAGAGGCGTTTTGATTGCAATAACAACGAGGCAGAACTAATTTACCATTGTATTTTTAGGTTTTCGACAGGATTTACTGTAAGTGGAACAATACTTATTTCCCCGTTTCACCCATTTGTGAATACTTCAAGGGTTAAAAAAAAGTTATATATATAAAAGCGGTCGTATTTAAAAAATAAATAGGTTAAAAATTAGTATATATATAGGTGTGTTAATTTATATTGTTTGTACTTGGCAGTTATTTTTATATTTATAATTATTTAAGATTATTATTGTTATATAATATATTTTACGGCGTATGATATGTGTGCATTCAAATGTAGACATTTATTTTATTCTCATAAACATTTCCATTAAAATCTATCAGTAGATTCGAATAAAACAAATAAATTGAGCGATCGTATATGGTTATTAATATATCATCGATGATATATAATATAGCTTATTATAAAGGAAACGAAAACGATGTTGTTTTTAATATTTTAACATACGAAGAGAGTTTTGTGAATTTTATAGATTTTCAAAGAACATTGATTTTTACAACCTATTGCGTAAGTCTTTGTGCATAATGATGTATTTTAATACTAAATAACTCTTATTCTAAAAAAAAATTACTATCAAATAATAATTTTGATTTAATTTATTATCTTTGACATTTACAATTGATTTTATAACATAAAATTTGTGAATTGTTTAGAATCTGAAACATTCATATTTTATTTTAATGCATAAAGAAAAATCATGTAAAATTGAAACGATTTAATATAAATATAAGATCATTATAACAGTTATGAGTTAAAACCATTTTTTGTACAACATAACAATTATATTTAAAATTTTGTTAATGTTACAGTAATATTATGTAAGATGTAGACTATGATATTTTTAAGATTTAATTAATTATATTTCCAGGTTTAAGTTAGGTATAAAGTTTTACAATTTAGTGGCGTATGGCTGTAATGTAATTCTTATGATTATATTTTTTTAATTTTTCGGGTTTTAAGTTATTATGACATACCTTTTGGATAAAATAAAATCTTTTAACGTTTTATTGTCATACTTAATAACTTGGAAACTAAACTTAATATACAATTATAATGTATCATAATATAAACACTTTAAAACAGTTTATCACGATTGTCTACTACCTATCGTTGGAAAACCCATTTTTTTGATTATTTATAATTAGTAGAGGTACTTTATAATAAACATTAGGTGCAATACAGCTATTAAGATTAATCACACATGAGAGGTTTCATACTTCATTACAATTTTTTTTTTTGACATTCTAAACGCTGTATTTTGCTAATCCCTAAACACGAGTAAACATTTTTCAATTATAAAATATATTATTATTAATGAATGTAATCAATACTTTTTAGTGTTAAAATAATAATTGTGTATCTACCACTTCTGAAACTAGTAAAAATATGTATACTTAAACTATTTTCAATCAGGAGTTGTATTGAATGACTAGTTATTTAATACAATTTCTAGATATAGTATCAATTTAATGCTAATTGTAACACTTTAACAAAGGCAGTTTAAAAAAATAAAATAAAAGTAATGGTTATAAAATAACGGATTTCATGCATAAAAAGTATTATATATATATAACTCAGTCTTTCGAGTATTATTATAAAAATAAAAAAATAAATATAATAATGAGAAAATAATATATTGTTTAATGCTTTGCTTGTGCGGTAATGAAACGACATAAGTACATAACAATCATTTATACGTAGGTATATATAAAAATTGATAGTTTAAAAATCATCGAAATTACTACGTACCAGATTTGAACGATCAAGAAAAAAATTTATATGATATCGTAATGTAGTGTTTGTATTGCAATCATTTCTCGTAGCGCGCTCGGTGAAAATATACACATTGGGGGGGGGGGGGGGGCACTAGAGATTTGAGGTATTTATTTTTTTCAGACGTTATTCACATATATACATCGATTGTTTGTCTATTTAACTGCATAAGCATGTGCCCGATTATAATTGTATATTATCGCAACGATAATGTTGTATACAAAAGACGGTTTCAGTACCGAAGTACCGATAGAAGAGTGCTGCTAATGGACTTATTGTGTACGACTCGGCGAGCATGTGCGTGTGTATGTATAGTTTAGGCATTCGGTTTTAAATTAAAAATTTGAGAGCGGTCCATATCGTTGGGAGGGCTATTTCACGTCCGGATCAAATGGTACATTAAAATATTAATGTATCAATAATGTTCCCTCGTACCATTATTGTGCGGGTCAAACGATATCGACGTGATAAACAGCTAGCCTATATATTTATATAAATATATAGGGTATAAGGATAAAGGAAACATAAATTCGTCAAGAGGTATAGGAGTCATAAGAATTTTATGGGAGAATATAATGATATTTTTATATATCGACAAATATTTTCAGAAAGTAAACAAAGTTAAAATTGCGAATTCGAAATGTTTCTACTTTTTTTTTTTTTTTTTTATTTCATTCATCTTTGCTGATTTGGAAAAAGTAAATTCGTTCTGAAACAAACATTATACTTTCTCCGCGGGGGATGAAGTAAAATAAAATAAATATTTTTATTAAACTTTAAGTTATGATTAAATTGAACTAAAAAATGAATCTTGATTCAAACAAATTTACAATTTTTTTTAGTCGTTTGTCATTAAAAAAAGAGATTTGTCAACTTATCGGAAGAATACCTTAGTATTCATTAACAAACGACAATTTTTTTAAATCAATTTAAATCAATTTTTATGTTTCTAAAATACATAGATAAGAATAAATGTTTTAATATTGGCATTTTTTAATGCTCTTCAAATTTATATTTAATAATATTGTTATTTTTATTTATTTATTTGCTTTTAGCTTTTGATGTGTATTTATTAATCAGTGCAAAAATAAAATATAGAATAATAAGAGGAGGAAGACAATCAGCGGGAAAAATATAACTTATGTAGAAAAAAAACATTTCAAGTTATTTTAACGATAATACCTCATAAAAAAGTGATTAATGTATAAAAAAAAAAAATTTAAAGGTGAATCAAAAACTTCAAAAATTGTAAAGCCCAGTTAAATCTCTGTAAGTTAACTATAGATTGGTTGAGTTGATATAACAACTATCCTATACTTATACTATAATTGTAATAAAAAAAAAAAAAATCTCTACATATATAATAGATTTCAGAATGTTATGCAAAAATATTAATTTTTACCGTTATCATTGTACATTTTATGATTTAGACTACCTACTTACTTTGATCTACAGTCGGCTTACAAGTCACATTTGTAAACCGTCGTGATAGTCTACAGATGGCCTAAGACAACAATTTATTTAAGTTTAGTCTAACATTATGATAGTAACTATAAGTGTCGTAAAATCCACATGCACATTTAGTAGTGTAATTATTACTCTCTGATGATATTATAACAGTAATTTTTATAATATCTTCCAAGATATTATGACAATGATATATTTATAATGATTGCAACTATCTTGTTTTACTATGAATCTTTTATCTATATTATCGTGTGCACAATATTATATTTTGCAATATTGAGTACAACCAATATCATATTCGTATATTATTACGAAGTATTATGGTTTATGAAATTGTATTTTAAAAATATATATATAGATTTTTTTATAGATATGAAAACAATATTATTTTTTTTAACCTTTTTTTTAAAAAAAAACAACATATTTTTATATCATTTCTTAAAAAAAAAAAAAAAAATCATGGGAATATTTGATCCTCAAATCTGTTTTGTATGCACCTTTATAATTATTATATATTGTGGCTTTTTTTTTTATATTATACACTTTGGGGAAATTGGCCATGGTCATTAAAGTAAATAAAAAAAAAATCGCCAAATAAAACTACGATAGCAGTGTTGCAAAATTGCCTATTCAGGACGCCGTGTGATAATAATATTTTATTATTGAATCGGAAAAATTGAACCAGTATGTACGAATACGCGGATAAAAAAATAAATACAATCTGAATTGAAATTGTGCCTTAAATATAGCTTAGTCGAATTACACGGATTTCCATGCAATGTTTTATGTAAAACACAAATATCTGTTTTTGGCGATAGGAGTAAAATTGAAATGTATTGAAAACATTATTCAAAATTTGAGTTATTAAGAACAGAGAATTTTCATTGTATCCTTACTTTATATTATTAGTTTATAAAAATAAACGATAAAATTATGTACATGATATTATTTTAAAAGATAAGCCAATCAAACATAAATTAAGAATAAAATTTCCGAAATAATATAATATTGTCAAAATAAAATGTTTGAAACTACGAAACATGGATATAAAACATAAAATATTATTTAATTACATGATATATATTTAAATTTTAAAGTTATAAATGTTAAATACGTTTGTCAAATAAAACTAAACACATTTTTATTAAATTATTTTTCGTGGACATTTTTTTTTTTTTAAATAAAAACCAGATGCATTAATAAACTCGTATACTATAAAATATAATTATATTAGTTAGCAATTAAATACATATTGTAATAAATGACAAATGCGTAGCAACATTATTTCCGTATTATAATATACGTTTGATTCACGTATCATAAATAAAATAACAAAGTACCTAATGAAAAAAAAGAAATAAAAATATTTTATTTAATACTCGGTGGCTTGACTTAAAAAAATAACACATTTCATGAAACTAATTGATAACAATTTATAAATTAGTTGTTAACTGAAAATATTTATGTATCTGTAAATATGATAATGATTATTCCTTGAGCAGATAGATTACCAGTACTTACAACTGAAAACGTTTATTATTTATTCTGTTGATTTTTTTCTTGTTTTATTTTTCTATGTTTTTTCACTATTTTCGTTAGGTGAGCTGAATACATTTATCTTGATTTTAGTCTAATGATATAGAAAGCTTAAAGTAATATATAATATCATACTATACGTTCAAAAAGACGAGGAATGAATATAAATTCAATTTCGATTACGCTTTTATATTATTTATAATTTCTTTGAGAATGGACCTTAAGTCATAATAATTTTTCGTCGATGGAAATTTGAATTCGAATTGATTTATTAATAATTATAATAAAGTTTATATTTACTATACATTTACTATCTCACAACGTGAAAATTCCATCTAAATTTTATTATTTATTTATAAAGTTACTATTTTCATCATACGTATTGGCACATACCATAAAATATTATTAAAATGCGATTTGTTTGTTCGGAAACAAGCAATTTTATTACAAATAAATATAAAAACGTTGTTGCACAAGTTTGAGATGAAACATTTGTATGGCTAATGGTTATTTGGGTTGAAATATTTTATGTTAAAATTATCTGAGACACCAATAGGCAATCATAGGAAAAAAACTTATTGAATATAGTTTGTAAAAATAAATTAGGTAGGTACTCCTAGTGAGATGGTTGCGATTTCAAAAGCCTAAATATATACTTATAATAATATTTGCTATAATATTAGAGTGCTTCTCAATAAAATTTAAAATGTTAAAAAAAAAAAAAAAAATCCAATGAAAACAATTTGTAGCGATAAATATAATACTTTACTATTGTCAAAATTAAACTCAAATTAGGATAATAACTTCAGGCACGCAATGTTGGTTTTGAAATAGCATGTAACTACTATAGGTATCTGATATGTGACTATGTGAGTATGTACGTAAAATAAGTGTGTAATATTTTTGGCCACAGACATTTATTTAAAAATCCATGTTGGTGAAATTTAATCCGACACATTTTGCACGCACAAAACTTTTGCAACATATTCAAAACGGCAAATGGAGTTTGCAAACAGTAGTTTAGACGAAAACATTAATTCTATAGGTGTGCTCCCGTATATGTGCTTGCGTATTTATGGACTGAAGACGTATAAATGATAAATAGTTTCCTTGTTTACTCAAAACGTATACGAACGTATTGTATCTTTAAAGTTTACCGTTACACTATTATTATATGTGTCCTTGTAGCTATTATTCTGATCTCTTGCGACTAACAGCCATAGAAGTTATAATAGACGGCGATGACGACCATGGCGGCGGTGATCTTTTTCTTTCGAGACATTGCGCCGGTCGGGTTGGACCCCGCGAGGGTCGGGAGGAAACGCGGGTGCACTCGGTGTGTAACTTTTCAAAGTCCTTTCAAAAGGTCGTGTACAAAAAGAGAGAATAGTAAGAAAGAGCGAAAAAAAATGTTTACCGAAATGTCGGACCAGATTCAATTTAAAAGAGTGAGGGAGAAGTAGCGATTTCTTTTTACTCGTTGGCTAGTCTTTGGGCTTTTTATACTTTGAATCAAAGGAGAATTCCGGTAGCCTTTCACTCTCCTTCAGCTCTCGTGTCTCCTCTTTTCCACGCCCTCCACGATGGTTTTTTTCTTTTTTTTTTTTTTTACCGCCACAAGATTTACGATGTAATTTGGTGTTGTAAAAACCGTCGGCCGTCGGGTGTCCTCGCATGGTAGATATTTATGTGTCCGGGTTCTTGTGGTCTAATATATGTATACGCGCAGTGTATAAGCCACGTTGGTGATGGTGAAACACAGAAGTGGGACGGAGGGGGTGTATAAAAGTGGCTGAACAATGGAGATTCCCGTGTATGTGCTCGGTGATATTCGTCTTTTATAGAGTGTGAGTGTACCGGTATATGTGCGCGTGTGTGTTAGGTTACACCGTAATGTAAAAACGTTGAAGAGTGTTTTTTTTTTTTTTTTTTTTTAGTCTAAATAAAAGCCGTACGATCGTGTAATTACGTATGCGCCTGCAGGTAGTGCAAAAACGATCGACGCTGAACGTTCGACAAATAATAATATGCATATTGTATATATAAATATAAATAAAATATATGTATAATATTATATATACACATATATTATTTCAGACGAAACGAGAAGAGGGACAGAATATTATTATACCGTAACGAGACGCGATTACTCCGCGAGGAAAAAATAAATTATAATAAAAAACTGTGGAATTCGAAAGTAGGGAAAAAATCTATACGGCACAATTATCATTATTATTCAAGTCTTCTCGCCGCCGTTAGTAAAATATACCGTCATAAGGAATTACAAATGCGCCGCTAATATCGCGCACCGGGAAATTCGGAATTGATCCGCCAAAAACGCACTGGGGATCGACAAATAACACCGAACCGCCGGTCGGTTCTGCGGCGGCTCGACGAAGTCCGTAGTGCAACAGTGGTACTACACATTACCGTACAACGTTACCAGGTATGCGGTGTTCGGGGCGACGGGCATTGTCGAGTCGTTATCGGCGGCTGAGTGTGTAACCCATAGAGTTCCGCTCATATACTTATTATACGGAAATTCCGATATATTTTAACGATGCGATGCGAGGCAGTGTTCGAATAAAATACAATAGTGTGTTTGTTTTTGTTTTTTCCATCAATACGTATGCGTTATCGGAAAAAATCGATACAAAGTTAATGCGACGTAATAAACTAATATAATTGTTATTATGGCCGAATAATGGAGATGTTTAAAAATATGGCGATTACCCGTTTGGGCGCAGTTTACAAAAATTGCCTGAAATTATTGCATTATATGCATTTATGAAAACACGTTTGGGCACAATATTGAATATTGTAACTAGTAGTCTTAAATAAATATCTTAAATAATTAATTAATGGAATGATATATTGATATCCAATATTATCAATAAATAAGAATAAAAATATTAAATTAGAACATTTAAAAAAAAAAATCTAAATTTAAATATTTTTGGAAGAGAAAGGCCATTGAGCTAATCTTTTCGCGGTGTCTTGTGGCTCAGATTTGATATAATATACCAATATATGCAAAAAATATCTGTGCCCAAACGTATGGATCTACACCCTAAAGTGTTCTGTTTTTAAGTAAATGTGTTCAAACGTATTTCGCTTAAAACTATCCGTAAATTATATATATGCAATAGATTTTTTGTATTTCTCGGGGATTTGTAGGGCCCAGCGAGTTCCGCAGTAGTTCAAATCAATCTAGAAAGGATCATTTCGTAAGAGCCCGGTGCACGATAAACGTACAACTCATAAAGTATGATTCACCTGTAATTTATCGTAAGCAAGACATCTTGTAACATCCAATATTAGCTAGTATTTTTTGCTATGTTTTTCTACGGAGGAAAATAACAGGAAAAAAAATTTATTTGTTTTGACGCATCGTAATTATTTTATTTTATTTTAATTAATTAAACGAGCTGGGCCCTTCTGACAATATACATTACATGCACATGATTGCAGAAGACGTTAAAAAAGTAATTATCAACAAAATTAATAATATTATACAATTTCAATACTTATGAAATCGATATTAATATACATAAATTAATAAATCGCTAAATGAAGGGTCTGTGTCCGGCACACGACATTAAACGTCTTAAAGGCTCATTAGCCATACAGTTGCAGTGGTGACATGGGGGACATAGAAGAGGACGTTGGAACGAGATGAACTTGTTACTTGTTTTATTATACGTATATGGGGCTAGAAATTTGCTGCAGTTTTTGAGGTAATCGATTAAAAAAAAAAAAAAATAATAATAATAATAATTACTACTCGAGTAACGTGTTTTTTTGTATTTAAATCGAAATTTACGAGGCTCCTTAGGCTTACTCGTGACATCCATGAGCCTCAAAGAACTCTGCGATAAAATTGTTTATACACCGTGAACAATAATAATAATAATAACAACATAATACAACCGTGTTAGTTATATTTTGTGGAAAATTCCGAGGCCGCCTTGTTCCCGCGTGACACTTGGTTGAAATATGATTTTAAATTCGCTACTTTTCTGAAGTTGCGTATCGCACGTAGCCGCGGTGTACAAGTTTCGGTAGATATTATATGCATTTATAATATTATTGTTTTATATTCCGACACGACCTTGTGCGCTACACCTATTATGTACGAAATAATCGTACAACATAATATTATAATTTATTGTGCAACCAACTGCAGACCATAATATGGCGAACAGTGTTGGTGTTTTGAGAGTAAAAATCGACATCACATACGAACGTATATTACTAGCCGAGTTCACGCAAAGAATTCGGCCAATGGACAGTGGCGGGAAGGGTCGCAAAACGGTGTCGGATTGATCTGGTGCAAAAAAAACGGCCCCTGGGCCTAAACTTTTTTAATTACAAATGCAAACTGCACGTCGCCTATTTATGTATATACGTATATTATGAACTCTCTCGTATTCGATTACGAAATAATTTCGCTTTGCCACGACAGAAACCGTCGTTTTTATTGCGCAAACGGCCCGCACTACGAAATAATTTTATCATTTTACATTTTTTTCCCCTCAAATAGTTTTTATAGGTAAATCCAACCAACGTCGTTAAGAACGCTCGAAAACGTTTCCGCAGAAATTGTACAATTACAACGCGTGTCCGTTCATAAGCAATTTTTATTCACACGTAATAATTATTTTTTCGTGTTAAGTATACCGTAGTAGCAATTGACCAATAAATTACTACACCGGTATGAGCGAACAACTCAGGTATCCTTCCAGGTTTTTGTTATTAAATTACTAACGTTAAAAATTATACTTGATGTCTATACATTTATATTAGACAGTTCTGGTGTAGTATATTGTCCAACGGTGGCCCATAATGGTTTAACGCATTCCCACTAATTATTTACTTATTTCAACTTGATATTTTTTTTTTATCTCACACGAGAATATTTGTTCGTTCCTCACAGGTTTAGAATAAAATCCGGATCTCGGTGTTAATTTTTTTAACCATATTCGTTAAACATAATATACGTTACATGCATTATGCAGCAGCGAAATAATAAAATTGCGTGTGTCTATGAATCTATTGTATTTTCTTGCAAATGACAACCGTGGTGCTAACGACTTGCAATTGCTTTTTGTGTTGTAATTAAACTTTGACTATATGGTTTACCTATTCTTTGGTCTATAAATCAATTATGCATTATAGTAAACAATGTCAGCGAAGGCAGAAACGCCCTTAACATGAACAGAAATGGACCTTTTAACGTTTGACAAGCGTGTACACGCTAACGTATTGTTTGGATCCTTTTCAGGTTTTAATGTTTTTGAAGGATATATAATAATACAAATAACTAACTCCCGAATGCCAAAAAGTGAGCGTGAGGAATATTAATAATAATGTATAGTAGTGTCACTTTTCAAATACATTAGGTATGCGCGGTATGTGGAATGGTTTGTTCAACGTGACAGTTATAAATCCTATTAAATGAACGCACATATATACACATATGTTAAAATAACGTTATCCCACCCAACCCATGGAAGTTACATATAATACTTGATACTCGAAACATAATTGATGGCTTAAATTGTTGATTGATAGTGTTTTTAGCGTCTATAATGTAAAAAATACTGTTTGTTTTTAATTATTTTCATAAAAAAATATTTCAAGGATGAATATTTTACCACTATTTCCAATATTTTAATAGAAACTATATAAACAAAATACAAACGAGAGAGGTATTAGTTTTATCGTAAATTATAATTCAGTCAAGTTATTACTAAAACATAATTGATGGATGAGTTTAAACAGCAAATTTTAATTCAATAATCCTACATCTACACAGTATTCATAAAATGTTCACAAAAACAGATTTTAATAAATATTTGACGACAAACTATGTTCATTTAGAGATAGAAGTTTTGTATTTAAAGTACCGTACACTAAATGTGAACCATTAAAAATATAAACAATTAAATTTACTATTAAAACTAAGAGAGTTAAATATAAATATAAAAAGTTTTTCTACGGTCTTAAAATTAGCAACGTTACGTTAGAAATGCAAAATAAAATTTAGTAAAAGCTTAAGATAAAGGATTAATACGTTAATGAGGCAATTTGTGGCTGATGAGTTACACAACAAATGTAATTTTCTACAAAATTTTGATAGTAAAAATGAAGATACGTTCGCTTCAAAAAGGCAGGACCGAAACGTAATTCATTTTTTTTTTGTATCTATATAGGTACTCAGCAAAATAGTTTATTAGACAGTTTACAGATACACACGTAAATCGTTAATATATAAATAATATATTTATATATTTATATATATATATGTTTACCGTTACACATAAATGACAAACTATATTTTTTTTCTTAAATTAGAATCAACACGAAAGTTTAGTTACATTTTCATTGTCTAAACAATATCATTATATTAAATTCATAATATTATGAACGTTTTTGTATTATTATTAGACTTGGAGTTGAGAAATGAAAGTATGATTAATGATTTTGTATTGGAGTGAACAAAACTCTTAAAATTCAATTACACAATTCTGTTTTAGATATAATTATAACTTCAATGAAATTGGATATTTAAAAGAATAATAAAGAATTTAATTATTTTGCTGAAATAAATATTACTTGGACTTGAAACTTTTCATAACTTTATAATATAGGATAATTTATTATACACAATGGTGTTTTTTAAAATATTTAGCTAATTTTAAAGCTTTTTACGAACCTATTCACAGTTTTCTACGAAACGTTGGTATTGATTTATGAATTGACAAAAATATATGATATTATAATGTTTTATAATTTGTTTTTCATTAAATAAATAGTTTAATCTACCTATCTCTAATAGTGATTTGAATAATAAATACATGAATACCATTGATTTTAGAATATTCTAAAATCAATGGTAAATACTTAAGAATATTAACTGATAGACGGCCTCCGCTCAGAACTGTTTTTCATATGCAATAATGTATCATTGAATTCAAATTTAACACACTCATTTTACTGACTTACACAATGAAGAAGTACACTCGACACCTACTATATAGTTAGAACGACTCTTTAACTTCCAGGGAATTGTTTTCCCTTGATATATAGTTAAGTTTTTATTTTGGAAAATATTTCAGTAACGAATTAAGTCTTAAAATGTTATCCATAATATGCGTATAATATTTCGACAATAGAATATCAATAACCATAAAATAGTTTTCGATACATTATTGTCTTACAAACAAAAACGTATCATGGACGAATTGAATGAAAACTTCAATTATATACGGTTTGGTATGGTATGAAAATAAAATAATAACAGTAAGTGTACGATTTGTTTAAAATAACAATAGATATAAATGAAAAAAAAATAAAAAATAAAACCGAATCCAAAGAAGAAAACACATATGGCTGCGTGGGTCAGCGGGTCACATTTGTCGGTCGTCATAATAATAAATATATATATATATATATAATATATAAGCCATCGTGTTTTGCACGAATACCTTCGCACAAATAATCAAACTTACGTATAATATATTTTATTGTAGAGGTGTACGTGGTAAATTGTATTTTGCAGGAGTACAACACATCCATATAACTACACGCGTATTATATATATATATATATAATGTATAATGTTATGTATATGCACTCGTATATAATATATTATATGCAGATGTGCGATACGTAATATATTGGTCTAGATGTAGTACAATGTGTATATATATATATATTATAACGCGTACCTAAATAGGTATTGTGGAGTATGCATAGAAACACGCACGCACGTTGAAAGGGCGAGCAACGAGAATTATTTCCCGTACCGTTGTATTTCCGCCGCCTATACGTGCGCAATATGTGCCACGCATTGAAATTCAAAACGTTAACTATATATAACGTCCGATTAGTGTCATATAACAGGCGATAACTTATGCGTTATCTGGTTTAACGGACAAAATTTGCCCCCCCCCCCCCACCGTCGCCGCTGCTGCCGCGACTCTGACGATTCGCGTCATAATTTGTATACGCGAATTGCCTGCAGAAAGGGCTCTTACAATATCATCGTTATCATTGTACCTACGACACTGTTATCGTACACGCGTCTCGTATACCGTCGGCCGCCGACACCGCGACCGACGTCGGAGTTCAGCGCCGCGTCCGTTCCGTTTTCGGGGGGGGGGGGGCGCGAAAAATTGATGATCCGATAAATATCGGATAAACGACGATATCAACAGTTCCGGACAGGTGGAAAATACGTGTGTTGCAGTGTCGTCGCACCGAAATTTAAACAGGACGGCGATACGGCGAGAGGGGAGGCGGATGGGAGGGGAGTGGGAAACGGGACAATGGGTCGCCGGCGGGAGGAGGAGCGAGAGGTGACTAGCGCGGGAGAGAAACGGGGAATAAATTGTGCGCCAAGAAAAGCCACGCGTGCAGAGTCGCCTTGTTCGAGGACGCGTGAGATTTTCGGTGACCGGAAAACTTTGAAAAGCTACATATAAATGTACGACGATAACAAGTACGTGATCGGAATAACGCGGGGGCGCTCGCACGCCATCTCGGTGCGTCCCGTTCGCCGATTTTTATTTTACTTTCTCGTTATTATTACTATTACTATTATTATTGCTATTACTATTTTTTTGCATGGATTTTCTGAGTTCGACACGAACATGCGCTTATACGGGAGTGAATGAGCGGCGTGGGCGGTGTACCGCCGCAGACAGTGATGTTTTAAAAGCCGAATCGACGGCCCGAGCCGCGGTGGCGTCGTTACGACAATCGATGTGGTATCACCACGAGATATTGAACGCGCAAAGAAAAGAAACGCGAAAAATCGAACCCAGCGGTTTGATGGAATCAAATGCGTTGTTTTAAAACAACGATAATCTCGTGCATTTTTAAAAACAGACGAACACATCGCGCTGGGAACGGGTGAAAACGTATTACATTATTATGCATCATAATATTTGTATGTTATTACATCTACGACGCACACACAGACACACGCTATGTGCGCACACAGTGGCATATAATAGCGTATAACAAAATTAGTGTAAATTAGGTCGTGCGCTTTTATGAATTCCGAGCAGAGTACTATAAAATTCGGTTCGTTTTAAATTTATGATTACACACGTCACATAATATACGATCTGTGCGCTTTTATTTAAACCGCTGTTATTATTATCCGCGCCGAAAGCAAAACCGTGTGTACGTTTAGTCTGCAGTATTTGAGATTATCACATTCCCGTTTCAAACGACAAGGAATATAGGTCAAACGAAAACAAGCGATTCTTTTGATATCGAATATTATTTATTTTTTTTTGAAAAATCGTAGACACCTACGATGCAGTTTTAATATTTCATACTGTTTTTTTATTTCTTTTATACTTACATTTTTCGGTAGTTAGTTCCATATCGACTTCTCGTTTTGAAATAATGACGCTCATTCTTAATATCGTAATCCAGAACTGTTTTATATTTCTATCAATATATTGACATATAAATATTACGTTTAGAAAATATAATTTTTGCTTATTTGGGCTTTGGAATATTTCAGATGAGGTCGGTAAAGGGGATATACTACCTACGAACACATAAAACAAATATATAACCAACAATATTACAAGTCCATTATATTTGGTATTTGCTTGGTTTTTAGTTTTTGCTGTTATCATTTATAACACGAACATATTGTCTATTGTTTATTTTTAATGAAAATTAGTTTATAATCTTCTTTAAACTATTCAAGCATCGTTAGAAGTTCGTCTGGCTATGTTTACTACGGTAAATTCTTAGTTATGTCATTAAAGTCAAACAATAGTATGATATATGTAACAATACAATGGTAACCATAAATGTTTAAATGATAATGAGCTTCACGAAAACCAAAAAGTTTGAGTCATAATTATAATTTTATAATAAATCTAGCTCTCTCAGTTTTTTGATTAATTGTCAACTTAAATGAAAACTGCAGACAACAATGGTAATATTTTAAGTATTAACCAGGTATACTATTTAAAAAATTATGCTAAAAATTATGTTAACAATGAAGACGTTACTTTTAAACTTTTATTAGAATTTTTTATACACTTAATAATTTTGAAAATTTAGAGTTCGAGTTTACAAAAAATTAGAATTCAACTCGATGTTAGCTTCTATTTTTTAAACAAAATATTTCTTAAATATGTTGTTTTTTAAAGGCAACAAACTTTAGACTTTGAAGGTTAAGTAAATCCTACAAAAGTTTTTTTTATCGTTGATATAAACGCTAAAAACGTTCTGCTACTGAGATTCAATTTCCATATGCTAATAATAATCTTCTTTGATGAAAAAAAAGTTAAATTACATATTTTTGTAGTAGAAATTGTATTAAGACTTAAAAAAAAAAAAAATAAACAATTCACGTTACAGGATATTATTAATTAAAGATTTTCTCTAAATAAAACTATGTATTTGTAGTATATGTTTAGATATAAAAACCGTTCATAGGTCAAAAAAGTGAACACTATTAATTAGTTATAAGTATTTTCATGGCTCAATTTCTCAAAAAATGTAATCATAAACAGACATTAAATAGAAAAATTTATTGAACACAAGTTTTTGAATTTAAAAAATAAAATTATAAAATAATTAACTGTTTTTGATATTTTTTAATTTTTTGAGTCACATCAAACAAACTAATTTTCATCAGACACTTTTTATTGAAAATAACGATGAGATCAAAACGGAAATTTATAATTGAGAAATTAAAATTTAATCAAATAAAAAATTGTCGTTATTCTTGGATGAATTGTATAACATGTTTAGGTGACGTGATTGGTAATATACGTTTTATTTTACTCTTTATATGTGATTTGTAAATTTGTTTTAAAAACATGTATGTAGATTTATTTATTTAATCATTGAAAAATATTTAAACCATTATT
Organism: Melanaphis sacchari; assembly: GCF_002803265.2. Lineage (NCBI taxonomy): Eukaryota > Metazoa > Arthropoda > Insecta > Hemiptera > Aphididae > Melanaphis > Melanaphis sacchari. The sequence goes on along the minus strand of NW_020271148.1, from coordinate 2,714 downwards.
ATTGTTAGGGCTAGTTTTATAATTCGAGGACCTGTTGCCCAAACGAATATATTTTTAATCGATCTGTAATTATAAAACGTGTTTGCTTAAGTTTCATTTTATATTATATTAGTACAAATTTTAAAATGATGAGAAATAGGGTACATTAATATTTTTATCAGCGGTGGAATTCAAAAGTTGCATGGTTAGTGGAATGGCCGCTGTTTTTTTTTTTTTTTTAGAATAATTTAAAATTAAATTACGAATGATATTGTATAATCATTTAGAAATAGTGATTATAATATCGTTATGTTAATTAAATATTAATTTTTATTTATTGTAATAAATGGTCGGACAGCTAAAGAGGCGTCATATTTGTATTGAATACAGTTTAAAACATTTGTGTCAGAAAACGTTAAAAATATCATTATAATTAAAATAATAAAAAAAAGCCGGACAAGATAGGAAGACTGGTGATTTGAAAATTGCTTAGTTCATGCAGTATAGAATATATATAGTAGTTATTGATCTGCTCTAACAATTAATTTAAGATTAATAAAAATAAACCATTATCGGTCAAAGCTTTAATTATTAATATTTTTAAAACATTTCAGTATTTTTGATCATGCGTATGTAGAAAACTGAGAAGAACAAGTTTTTATAGGTATCATACTGACTCTATTATATTCAATTATTGAGAAATTTTCACACCAGAAAAAGTGACAACAAAGTATATAGTAAAATGTACTTAAAGTCAAGTTTTAAAAATTACATTATACAATAAAAAAAACATAATGCATTCCTTGTTTCTTGCTTCAATAAATTAATTTGTCTTATTATCATTTATATTAATAATATAATTGTTTTAATAATCTTGATAATATCATAACATAATAAATCTAAATTTATTAAAATCAAACTTCCGTTTTGGAGATTTTATTTTTAAACTTGAACATTTTTAATTTTGTTATTTGTTTATTTGTTTATTGTTCACACAAAACGATTACTAGTAAGTTTTGTAACGAAACAATTAAAGCAGTTTTGTTAAAAAGTAAATTTTTTTTATTGTCAAATGTCTTTTAAGGACTAAAAAATACATAGAATAAATTTAATTAAATATGATTTTTGATTTACATGTAATATGCACATGTATCTATGATAAAACGTATTATATTTAACACTTTAATTATTGTGTTTAATGTATATCGACTATCCAGTTCAAGACTGCAACAACTCAAAAAACACATTTTTTCAGGAGAGCGATTTCAAAAATCAATGAATGTTTGTTCAATCATAAAATATTAAATAAATTAGCTAGGTATATAATTTTTGGTATATACATAAGACTTAATTTAATGTTTCTATTGTTATTAATATTATATAATAACATGAATTATTTTAATAAGATATGATCACATGTTTCAGTTTTGAATTGAAATATTTTTAAAATATGGCAATATGTTAAAATGTTGCACTATTGAATTGAAACTTAATACTTATTTTATTAGTTATAACACACTTTACAAATAAATTAAACCAAACAGATCTACTTTATTTAATAAAAAACAACTTAATAAAAACTTCTGTACATAAACTTATTACTTACAAGTTAATAATATAATAAAATAAACTAAAAAGAATAATATATATTTTTTTTAACAAATTAAACAAACAGTTTTTGGCAACTTGTTGTTGGGATTTCTAATTTTACATTATTGCAAGCATTTAAAAATATATTAAAAGTAGATTTTAGATTTAATAATTTGATTACAATTATGGTAGTAAATACTTTTTGCAAAACCTTAAATGAGAGTTTAGGTTTCACTATCAGTATCAACAATTCTTTTTGATTTTTTAGAATCCAACTGTTGATAAAATGGCCAATGGTTTTTAGGAATTGCATGCGAGTTACATAATTCTATCAAGTCTTGTTTTTTCTCTTGAGAAATTTCCGATGTATTTTGCAAAGCACACAATTTTAAATCATTAAATGATTTTCTGCATTTTTTTTTCTGGTATCGATAATATTAAAACTTTTATCAGCATAGCTTGTTTTATATTTAAATAAAAATGGATTTTTACGTTCCACTCTAATCATTTTTATTGAATTCCATAAAACGTTTTCACCATTTAGGTTTGTTTTAAAATTTTGACCAACATCTGATGCAAGTCGCTTAAGGTCAAAAAATTGATCTTTTTGCATTTCGTGTACAATGTATGGTTTTCCAGTTTTTTTTTGCACATTTTATTACTGAAACCCATTGAGATGGCTCATATATGGGCCCACCTTTTAAAATTCTTTTAGCCTCATCTTCAATTCTCGCGTGCATCGAGTCACCCTCGTTTTGTGTGTGTCCAACAATTAAATATTTTAATGTTATTGAACGAATGTTAAATTTTTTGACACAGTATATAAGGAGAGAAATTATGTATTTGTTTTTATTTTGACCTCCACAATTGTCCGAATAAAATATTATGTCTTTATCTTCTTTATTTTGTAAAAACAAATATAAGCATGACCCTATTTCATTTGATCCCCTTTTACTGATACCTTCATGCCAAAAAAAAGCATGTTCCTTGATTATTTTTTACATCATACACAGTAAAATTATAACTAGCCAATCTACGTTTGTAATAAAATTGAGATACTTCTCCTCTAGGAGTAATAAGTACAGCCTGCAAGTCAAAACAGCAAACCACCACATCTTCACCTAGTTTTCTATCTTCATTTTTTT
>NW_020271147.1:0-26113 GCF_002803265.2 Melanaphis sacchari | reverse complement strand
TCTGTTGTACTTCGTTCAGTACATTGCTAATATTTATAATTTAAATATTATTGCACATAACACACGAAATACATATGAATATGCACTTTGAAAATTCGTAATATCTCCGTATTGATGTTTCAGAACAAAGGCGAGTACAGAAATGAAAATAATAATTTGAAATTAGTCTAAAATATCTTAAGGTACCTATATTATTATTTTTGTCAATGCCTCATCTCTAAGATATCAATGATAACATTGCATTTATTTTATTTATTTTCAAGAAGTTATTAGGTATTAACAATTGTATAAAAAGTATAGTTTAATAATAGTTTAATGTTTATCAACATTTCTTGGTATGTAACTATATTCTTCATCCATACTAAAAATGGCTGTATCTACCTATTGTATTCTCACAAGTAGTAATGCATTCAATTGTCTTGCTACCTGGCTAACTATTACGAACTATTATCATATAACGTATTTTGAAATGTATTTATGTGTACGTGTATACTAATTAGTATTGATTATCGGTGGTTACATTTTGACAGACGTGAAACTGTGACTGTCATTGTATTGTACCCATAATAGCTAGCGAAACCACAGCCTGGTCGCTAGTCCCAACACAGTGGTTCTCAGGCCTGGTACTGCCAGGGCGGAACGTCATAACGACACCGGTAGCCAGCGGCGTGCGGGGTTGGGTCGGCGCCGCTACAGGCCGAGCGTTTGCCCGATCCGTGGGCGATGGAATCGTCGTTCCACCGGGGTGAAGGCTAGTGCTCGTCGATGGCGTCGCCACCGGAGGACGGCTTGCCGTCCCCGGGAAAGGATTTCCGCGCCGGTGTCGCTCCCTGAATCGCGGGCAACCGTGAGGACGATGTAATCACCTGGCGGGTGCAGGGTCGCCTTGACCAGCTGTAGGGTCCTGGCGGCCGTCCCGGGAGCGCGATGCGGCGAGTCACGCCCAGTGCGCGGCGGTGAACCGACACATACGAGCATGGTTTCGATGCGGGCGCTGGTGAAGGCGCCCGTACCGACAGGATCGGGACTCCTCGCGGTAGATGTAAATGCGCGCGGCTCCGGGCGACGGCTAACACCGATCCAACTCCAACTGTCGGCCCCACCAGAGAGATGGCGGCTATGCGTCCGCAAGAGTGGCTACTGACGGTAAACAACTGGTATAGGGCTGACTCAATGGCACGCGGCAACCGGTCGCCGGGTGCTCGCCGAGACGTACGTCGGTGCTTCGGTGGCAAACGGGTCGGACACGCCGTGGTGGCTAGCGTCGCGTTGACGCCGACCGGACGCATAAGGCGTCTGGCGAACCCTGCTCCTCGCGACCTTTGCGGTTGTGCGCGGCGCGAATCGCGCAGTTGGAGGTCACCGGCGCGCGTCTGTCGGGCATGGCGTCAGGTCTTTCTCTTTTACGGCGCCTGTTCATCGCGCTATGGTAATTCTCGCGGGGATCGGACTTGTCCGGCCCCCGCCGGGGAGTGCCGTACTGCCGTGAGCGGCTGGCGCCCTGGTCCCCCGTGGGACATGACTCGCGGGGCACTTGTGCGCGACCGCGGTCGCGCCACCGCACTAGCGGGGGGTCGTTGCGGAGGGCACGGGAGGACCCGAGCCCAAGGGGACCCGGGGCCTGAGGACCCCCGTCACCCACGAAAGGGCGGAGACGAGCTGACAGACTAAATCGGCGTGACGAGGGCACGACCGAGGACGGCCTGGACTTAACAACCTGGGGACCGATAAAAACGACCTCCTAGAAAGTGTCGGGCCACAACAGCAATAGACCGGGGTCTGGACTTCAGTGACTGGACCCGGGGGTCCCCGTAGAAGGGAACGAGAACTGGATCTGACCTTCGATTGTTGGCCCAGGCGCGGGCAACTCGCTGACACGAGTGCCCGGCCCGGGACTGCCGCTCGCAGCCTAGAAGGCGCTCACGGGAAAAACACCGGGGAACCACCTATGAGATTAAAATCTTGTAGGGGGGACAGTCGGCGATTCCTTTTGGGCCGACGCGGCGGGCTGCCCATGGCTGGGTGGCCGGATACCGAACAGGGCCCTAGGGCCCTGCCAGGTGTTAGAGTCTTGGACTCCGCCCCTAATAAACAGACCGCCCCATCGGTTTACAAGGGGGGTCCGATGACTTGGTCGACACAGGATCTAGCAGACCCGCAAAAACTTATGGACGGACAGGCTAACATAGACACCCCCATAGGTGGGGGATCGGATCCAGGGGCCCCGCCACCTGCGTCGTTCGTAAGAACAGTGTCGGAGCTGTGCGGCCCGATACTCGATGTGAGCTCACCTAGCGACGCGGCCGTTGCGGTCGAAAAGACGGACGGAAATGCAGCGCGCGCCCGGTCCCGAAACGGGGCCCGGCGCCACAAACGAAGAGCTCGACAGAAAAGACGAAAAGCCCGTAACCGCGTGGTCAAAGCTAGGGTCAGTGAGCCCAGCGACTGCGCACAAGAATCGACCTTAGGCGAATTGGTAGTCGCCGATAATATGCGTAACCCGGAAGGTCTCTTTGTACACACGCCCGTCCATCACGAGCCGAAGCTAGTGCAGGGTTACACACAGCGGTGCCCCGATCGACCTGCTTGCGGACAAGGCAGTTGCAAGGGCCTGAACGCTGGGTTCAAACCTTGTACCACGGGACTCGGAGTAAGCCCCGTCGAGTCGGCCTGCTAATAGCGCCTCGACGCTCCGGGAGTGCTGTACCAGAGGCGCGCGACCGCGTGGACTCGCCGAGGACTCGCGCTCGCCCGCACCGGGAAAGGCACACTTGAAGAAGGACTCGTGGTGGTTGTAGAAGGGGATTGACTCATGCGATAATCCGTCGAGCCCTGGCCGCGGCGGTCACTCATTTTGGCGCCTGTGGTGAGGCGGTGCCCCGGAGTCATCCTGGGCTACCGCCCGCAAGAGATTACCTCGCGGTTATACAAAGGGGCTGAGTGTCTCCGAGGCAACCCGGAAGAACTGGTCGACCCCGCAACACACGGAAATATGATCCCGAAAATTGTACGTCTATCGGCAGTTAACGATTGGGTTTTTCGTGCCTTTTGTCACAGAACACGAGTCCGACTTGGTGTAATCACTGATTCACCGGGTATCTTCTCGTGTTTCTGTCACAGAACACGGGACCGACCCGGTGTAATTGCCGATAGACCGGGTATAAAAGGACCCACGACACGACCATCAATACTAGTAATGTAATGTATATTCGAATAATCGAATTATTCGAATATTCGAATATTCGAATTCGAATAGTTCTATCGTAAATAATTCGAATATTCGAATTTTTGAATATTCGAACATTCGAATATCAGTATTCGATGCTACAATACCTATTTATTATTAATAAGTAATCCATATCTACACAACTAAAGATAAAGATAATGTATGTCAATGATTAATCGACCTAAATACGAAAATAGTTCTTATCTTGCAGGTACCCGTTCGTAGTTAGCTTTATTTTACTCGCTATCGTCGATATCTCGTTTCTCGTACCTGTATTATACATTGAGTTTTTCTAATTGGTAAATGGTCTTTCGTTATATTATAACATCTTCACTTAAAATTATAACTTTTCTTTTCGAAATTTGTACTTTCAAAGTGAATAAAATATGGCTCAAAGCAAAGTTTGGCAATTTTTTTCACCAAATACCAAAAATACATCAGCAGTTTGCAATTTATGTAACCAAGTAATTAAGCATTCAAAATCAACAATCTGTTTATGGAATCATTATAATTCTCAACATAAACCCGAGAATGGAGTTGATGTCGTTTGCAAAAGGTAAGATCATGTTTTGAATTTAACTAGAGTAACGTAAAAACAGTTATATTATTATTAATAAAAATAAACTAAAAATTATTCGTTTTAGAACTTGAAAACAATAAAAACCTACTATATGTAAAATGTTTGGCTGTCATATAGTATGCGGTCTACCGGTGAATTTACGAGTATAGAATGCGGTCTACCGACGATCTACGAATAAAGTATACGATCTACCGCAAATAAATATAAATTAAAAATTATATCATAATATTATAGTATAATTTATAATATTGTAGTTGTAATACCTAGAAAAAAATTAATAATTAAAAATTAGTTTGTCAAAAAAATTGTTGTCAATTAATATAAATAAATAAATATAATGTAATATGTTATGCAAAAACTTCCGCCATATCTCTCAAAAATGAATTAAATAAATCTGATTTATTTATTCCACGCCACCATGTTTCCATGAGATACCTGCAATAATATGTATCATTGTATCAAACGGTATTAGCTTAAATTTATTATACATAACTTATAATAATTTCACCTATAATAGTATAAAATATAAATTGTGGTTTTGCGCAATAAATGACGTACTGAGCTATTGAGCACAAACTTTTACAAAATGTCAAAGTATTGTTATCTGTGTAAAGGCAATAATGATAAAGTGTTGACCGAAGAAAAAGATTAAAGTGGATCTATTAAAAATAAACTTAGGTTTATGTAAAAACCACAGGTAGACCGCATCCTACAGCGGCCGGTAGAACGCGTTTGCTAGTAGACCTCATACTATATGACAGCCAAATGTTTATTAATAGGCCAAAATTGAAAAAATTCATTTATGAACATTTCCTTTATTAAAAATTTCTGTTTTCAAAAGCTTAAATGTTTTCAATAAATTTGTAGAGTCCGAATTGATAGTGATACTAGTGATGTAGACCAAGACGGCGAAATTTCTGAACAGATTTCTTCCAATACCCCCACTCTTGATTTAGACAATTCAAATTGTGTTCCTTCAACTTCCAGTTCTAGTTCTTCGAGTTCAACGCCTTACCATTGTACAACAAAAAAGGTTCGTACTGTTCGTAGGTCTAATGTTGCATCAGCTTGTATTATACGACCTATAGACAAAAATCGTTGTGAACTTATTACGCAATCAATATGTAATATGATTTGCGAAGATATGCTTCCAATTAATACAGTAGAACATAGTGGATTTAAAAATTTAATGAATGTAATGGAACCTAGTTATAATGTCCCATGTAGAAAAACAATAACTACCCGTATACAAGGACAATATAATGAAAAAGTCGATTATATTAAAGAAAAATTGATAGCTATAAATTCAGTTTCATTAAGCACAGATTGTTGGACATCCAGAAACGTAGACTCATATATCACAGTTACAGGCCACTTTATAAACAATTTTTGGCAATTAGAATCTTTTAACATTTGTACTAAAGAAATTACTCATAGTCATACGTCAGAGAATTTATTTGAAACAATTCAAAGTGTTATTACTGAATGGAAACTTGATAATAAAGTTCAGTGTATTAGCCATGATAACGCAGCCAATATAACTCTTGCGGTAAAAATTATGTCTTTAGATGGAATAATTAGTAATCCATGTGCTGCTCATACTCTACAATTATGTATTAAAAAAGCACTAGATATACAAATATTTTCTACCCTCATAAAACGAGCATCGAGTATTGTAAGTGCTTTCAAACATTCTTATAAAAGATCATATGCTTTGGAAAATGTGTTAAAACAACTAGGCAAACCGAACTTAAGCCTTATACAAAGTTGCCCAACCAGATGGAATTCGACCATGTTTATGCTTGAACGATTATTAGCAATACGACAAGGAATAGTCACTGTAATGGCTGATCGTACACATTTTACTCGACAACAAGCCAAAAAGGTAGAGTTCATTGAAGAAGATTGGGACCATTGTAATATTGTTTGCAATTTATTGAAACCGATACATTTGGCAACTACTGTTCTGTGTGCCGATAAGAAAGTGACAATTTCATTAATTCGACCAATTATTCATAGTTTAATTTTTAAACATCTCAAAATTAATGAAAATGAAAATAGTTTAATGACAAATTTTAAAACTACTGTTTCACAAGAGCTCTCAGTTCGTTTCGAAATTGGAGAAAATTCTCCGGAAGAAGTTAATATTGCTCAAATATCTTGTTTGTTAGACCCTAGGTACAAAAATTTAAATTTTGAGTATTCCGACAATATAAAAAAAAACATAAAAGAAAAAGTGCGATCAAAAATATTAAATTTATGTACACAATCGGATATCCCAAATAACGTTACACCAATACAACCTACAGCATTAGACACTTTACTAGGAAATGATTCCGAAGAAAATATTGATGAATTTACAACATACTTATTGGAACCACAAATAAATCATAATTTGAACCCAAATAATTGGTGGTTACAATACGAAAAACAATATCCAAGAGTAGCTTTATTGGCTAAGCAAATTTTGTCAGTACCAGCTTCATCAGCATCTTCCGAGAGAGTTTTTTCAACAGCTGGAAATATAATCACTTCTAAACGCAGCAGATTAGATCCGATGAACGCATCAGCACTTATCTTCTTACATCAAAACAAAAAATTAAAAATGTAAAATGTATTTAATCAATGAAGTTTTACGTACGAGTATTAATTTATTAATTTATAATGAACAATTTTTCTTCTTAAACTTATTTATATTTATTTATTTATTGTTGTTTCTAAATTATAAATTATATGTTAAACTAATACATTATTATTATTAATTATAATTTAATTATGATATTCGAGTATTTTACATAATTTTTATTTTTGTATTTTAATTGCCCTGTCAAATAGTAAATATCGCTGGCTTCGAGTCCACTTCTCGCAGGCCTTTATGCACTATAAGCCATATAATATTATAATTAAACGTTTTGTGTTGTGCGAAAACTTAAACGAATAATTTTCGTTACGCATTGTATTGTAGCATCCATAGACCTTATACTAATAGACTGGCCGTTTATACAAGTACAGCGGTCATCGATAGAGCGCGCTCATCTTGTGTGACTTGTGACTGCACGATAATAATTAATAATTATTATTGTATTGTATTATCAATGCGAGTGACTGGTACATGTTTTTAAAATGTAAAAATTTAAAAGATTCCTAGTTATTTGTTTTTACTTTTCACGAACTAAACTTAATACTGTACATCACTGCTGTATGTCTGACCGGCTACTACCACAGCTACTCTATAGGCAAGGCCAGTCTATTAGTATAAGGCCTATGGTAGCATCGAATACTGATATTCGAATGTTCGAATATTCAAAAATTCGAATATTCGAATTATTTATGATAGAACTATTCGAATTCGAATATTCGAATAATTCCCATCACTAATCAATACCATTCTCCATCTTTCCGACTTTGTAGTAAGACCAACCCGGGCAGACTTGCGCAAATAGGAAAGGCGGCCTCCCAGACCACACTTCTCGAACGGTTTGTGACTCAGTCAATGGTGCAATAGTTGGAGTTATTCCAGCATTGCATCGGTCGACACACCGTCCGATAAGCCCCCTCCCCCTCGTGCTCCGTCGTGTAGTAGCGTCGTGTTAGCGCCTTACGCACCTGTGTTATCGTTATAATATAGTTAAACTTTATAACTCTTTTTTCTCTGTATTATTCTAACAAATATTAATAATATTAAAAGAAGTGAACTTTTATAGAGATATAGGATAGCTGTTGGGTGATTCATATCATAATTATAATAAAAATGTAGTTTGAGGGAAAGGGAGAGTTTGTTCTTTTTGTAGTATATTAGCTTTACTGGGTATATAGATATTACGACGACATGTAGATTGGAGACGGTATGGTTTTGCTTTGGCCTTTCGCCCGTCGAGGGCCCATGACGGTGTTTTTAGCTCATCATTTTGGAGAATTGATGGAAGAGTTGATTGAAGAGTTAAAATAGCACTGTAGTATACGTTTAACTAGAAAATGTAAGAGAGTACCGTAGTGTACCTTTTAACAAGAGAAAGTAAAGTGATTTACTTTTGTGCACCGCGATGCGTGCTGGAGCCAAGGTAACACGTCGGCAGTGGTGGTGGTCAGCCGTGAGGACTTCGTGATCACATGACACTGAAAACTGGTACAAAGAGGGTGACGGAGAGGAAAACATTTGCATATAATTGACGCGAATGATTATATAATATTAAGATTGTGTTATTTCGTTTATTGGATTTTGATTTTTATTTACAGAGAATATTAACTTTGATAGTAATTTAATATTAAATATGATTGTATTATAAAATAAGAGCTCATGCAAAATTCCGTGACGTTACATACTTTATTCTTATACCTTTTTTATAAAATAAACGTCAAATATTAATTAGATTTTAATATTTTTTAATAGTTAATTTTTTTTGTTTACTTATTTATTTCATATACAATATACATAATACATAATACATTAAATAAAGTAGGCTAATTACCATTGTCGATGAAGCTTTAACGATTTATAAAAAAAAATACAAAATACATATACAATATAATACATATTAATACAAAATATATTTACTCTAAGGTTTCACAATCCTAGATTGTCTGAATCCGATGTGTCACCGGTAATCGTCATCACATGGAAATTGTCATTATCCATCACATCATCAATAGTTAGGTCCACTTTCCAGAACCTGTCTTCTACTTTAATGACGTGTTGGAAAACTTCTTCCACATTTCGGGTGTGCAGTGATTGACACCTTCGATCAATAATTTTTTTAGGTCCGGAAGTTCGAATGTGGTATTGTTTGTTTTCACGTACCTTTTTACGGAAGACCATGCAAGTTCGATGGGGTTGAATTCACAATGGTATGGTGGCGTCCTTAATACCGTCATACCTTTCGTTTTCACATATTCGTCAACAATGTAGGTATTGAACTGCGGTTTAATGCATTTACGATGTCCATAAGCCGTATCTTGTACATCGATCTTTCAAATTGTTCTCCCTTTTCTTCCAGCCAATTTTCAATTTCCATATTTTTCCATCCTAATGTTGAGAATGATTCACTTTTTACTGAATGATAAGGCGCATTGTCCATTACTATGACAGAATTGTCTTTTAATAATGGAATGATAAATAATAATAATAACCTTTCAGGCGATTGTAAACTCTCCCGATGGTACACTCTCCCGGGTCTACTCCAGTACTACCTGACGGAAACGTGTAAACTCTCCCGGATTTATTCCTGTACTATCTAACGGAAACGTGTAAACTCTCCCGGATTTATTCCTGTACTATCTAACGGAAACATGTAAACTCTCCCGGGTCTAGTAAAAATCATAAAATAAATTTAATATACATTTAAGTTGGGTTTAAAAATAGTCAATCATATATAATAATAATAACAATATAAATTAATGTCTTTAGCTGCTATGAATATGATATAATAATCAAAATACAATAAAAAATAAAATTTTAAAAAATCCAATATACATTTAAGTTTCTTTTAAAAATAGTCAATAATAATAATATAAGTTACAAATACAAAATATACGTAAAAATGTTGAAATCATTGTTTTTGATAATGTTATGGGCTACGAGATATACTAATAATATAAATATATCATAATATAATGTGTAATATTGCTATAGGTGTTGGCAATAGTAATATAAATATTGTTACGTACCGTGTTATTTTACACATATATATTATACGGAGAGGTGATGTGTATACCGATGGAATAACATATTCAAACAGTGTAGTATCGAACGGCTATGGCGATCACCTGCACATCGTGATATTTAATATAATGAATAAGACATGATCACACGTCCTGGACTTCTCAGAAATGATGAGTAAACGATAGTGTTAACATTGTACTATTTAATATGACAATCAAGACTTGATCACACGTCTTGTAATTCTTAGAACCGATGAAATCGCAGGAAAGGCACCCAACTGAATAATACATTTAATTTAGAGAGCTCCTTTAGGTCATCGGAAGTCACCACCTCCTCAGTCACCACTCTTGACGGTTAACCATATATAAGGGAGACCAGGGCAAGAGCTCAGCAGACGGTTAGGGATATTCGAGACGCTCAGAGGCAGGTCGTAACACCACTCACGGTCTCGTCTATCAGTATTTCAGAGGCAGGTCGTAACACCACTCACACCATCTTGTGCTTATAAAATTGTATTCTTGTACGAGTTAATTGTATTAAATAAAGACTTAATCTTTTAACATGCAAACATTAGTATTTCTATTTCTACGTTGATATATGTATCGACGTTGACATAACGGACGCAACAATATATATGTGATCTAATAATTATAATGTATACGAAATATTAGATTCATATTTTGTAAAAACATCATAATAAATCAAAATAGTAGTTGTTAGGCGAGGTCGTTTTGCATTTCCAAGAATTGCCAGTAAGATCCTGGAGATTGTTGTTTCAAATGTGAAAACAATTCCAAGAACTAATCTAAATTGGAAGGTTGACGATTACAACAACAAGAGATTTTCTTGTATATAAGGAAGTCCGAAGACCAACAGGGGCAGATGTACCAGAGCTACGAAGACCTAAGCAACTTCACGACACTCAGCCACTTTTTGTATCAGTTACATGTATTTTATTTATACAGAATAAACATTATTGTATATAAGAGTTGTAAATTTCATTTTAACTCTTTGAAGCATGGTGGTAAGTTGTATTGACCACCTATTTTTTTAAATTTTGCATGGTGGTCATGACTACATAACCTCAACAAATAATTTTATCACTTTCACATGAATGGTTAATGGAATCCTACCTCAAACGGTTAGTAAATATACTAACATTTTATTTATAAATAGTTGTATTTTCCCAACTGTTTACATTTTGTGTCATAGCGTACAATACACGGTATTGCAGATGTTTATCTTTATCGTCACCGATGTATACATTAAAATACAAATTTTGTTTGTAACATTCTTTTGGTATGTATTGATAAGTATATTTTCATTCATATCGCTTTATCGCTAGCAACAATCATTAGGATAAAATTAATACTTTGTGTGGTATCAGCAATCCACTATTCAAATCAATTATGCACATTATTGATAACTGATAAGCATGTATAACATATTTAAAATCATATTTCGCTTTGAGTCTTGAACATATTCTTAAATTTCAGCATACGTCGTCATACAAAGATTTACCAAAACTATCAGGATATAAAAATGATGAGAGGTGACTTTTATTGAGACATGTATTAAATATCTGTCAATGTAATGGAGAGTAAGAAGCTGTTCATTTACTTTCATCCGTTCATGGTACCTCAAAACTTAATTTCAGTAAAAGAAACAAAAGATGGAACAATTATAAACGTACTTGTCCAGCATAGTATGGACATATAATAAAACACCGAGTTGTATGTGAACCAATTTTATTAGATTAAAAGGAGATTATTCATTAGACAGAAAATCTATTAAGTGGTATATGCGGTTAGTGTTTCATTTTGTAGATTGTGCAATAACAAATGCATTTATTATACATAGGGAATTACCTAATGTAGAACATTTTAAAAATAAAAATTTCAAAAGAAATATTTACAATACACTTTTATCAGAACAATTAGTGGCGGTTTCCCAAAAATCCAAAAAAACATTATCTCAAGGAGGCCCTGCTACACGGAAGCCTTAATTAAACCAAAGTATTAGATTACAAAGTTCCAGTCACCAACCTCAAAGAACTACTTCTAGGCGTTGTGGTAATTGCAGTACTAAAAAAAACCCTGTAAGAAGCATTTGGGAGTGCTCAGTATGCAAAGTAAGTCTGTGCATGAAAAAGTCAAAAAACTGTTTTCAAGAATTTCATTTAGCAAAAGGTAAGCTGGTAATAGTTTACTCAATTGTTTATTGTGTTTTATGTTATTCTATAGAAAGATACATGTTCAGCTGCTTCCTATGACATATAAATTATTTCAATAAATAATATATATGTATAATATGGTAATTATTTAATTTGATCAATGTTATGCTTTTTGTGTTGTTTTGTGCTTTGCTACTAAATTGATATGCTTATGTATTGAATATAATATATTTTTGCAACTTTTTATAACATAATAATTGTTTTTATTAATTTATTTAAAATATGAATTTTCATTTTCAGATGTTTGATTATTAATTGGTTATTCAAGAATTCATAAGTTGTTATTATCTATTTTATCTATATTATTATTTTTATTTTATATTACGTTTGTTGTCACGCGCGGACAGCCAAGCTGAATGCACACGTTATTATGCCTCCGTGTTATGTTTAAAGTAGTGTCGTTTAAATTTGTCGGAATTTTTCGTACTTTATATCAATCGACGCAGTTTTTAGAGCAGTTACTGACCCTAGTGTCTACCAGCTGCACACTGCAAAAATCAACCTTCATTTGTGAAAATAGGTCTAAGTTTGCTAAGTATACGTACGTAGTGCATGGTTATATAATACACCTAATCTCACTACAAGGCATCGCTGCGGCGGTGACCTTTGTCCACGCGATTACGATTAATATTATAATTAATAATATTATAATCTACGGTACTCGGCTTTAATTAATCGATTACGTAGTCCGTAAAAATTTATCAATTTATCAATCAACACAGTTAAACATTTAAATATGGATAACCGTAATCAAAATAATACAAATAATAATAAAAATAAGACAACAAATGCAAATGTTATCAAATCAAAGTCATTGCAGAAACCCGCTAGTAATGATAATAAACGTAATCACTCAAGTTCGTCTAATTCAGAACCGCCGTCACCAAAAACACTTCAACACAAAAGCAAAAAATTATTTGTGACTCGAAATCGGTTTGAATTATTAAAACCAACTGAATCAGCAGAAGAATCTATGGTAGAGGAAAAACAGTCAATTGCTGATCCAATTGCTGAACCAGTTCCCACTTACTCTAAACCACCACCTCCAATTTTCATACGAGGCGTAATAGACTTTCCTGGTGTTTGTACAGAATTAATCGAATTAATTGGTGTCGATAATTTTATTTGCAAATCAACGGTTGATCATTTAAAAATCCAAACCTCCAATCCCGGAGCGTACAGAACACTAGTTCACTACTTAAGAAATCAACAAGCTGAATTCCATACATTCCAACTAAAAGAAGATAAACCAATGCGTATAGTTATTCGTAACTTACACCCGTCTACTTCAACGGAAATGATCAAAAGTGAACTTGAACTTCGACTATACGAAGTTAGACAAGTTACGCAGGTAATTCACAGAATTAGTAAAACACCTCTACCATTATTTTTCGTTGACCTCGAGCCGACAGATCATTCAAATGAAATTTTTAAACTTGAATCCTTACTGCATACTAAAATTAAAATAGAAGAACCTCATAAACCTAAAATTATTAGCCAATGTCAGAATTGTCAAGCTTATGGCCATACTAAAGCCTACTGCGGATATAGTCCTCGCTGTGTCCGGTGCGGTGATGACTACTCCTCATCTGCCTGTCCGAACTCACGTCAAGACCCAATGCGATGCGCCCTCTGCACAGGTAACCACCCAGCAAACTACAGGGGATGCACAGTTTATAAAAACCTTCAGCAACGTAAGAAAACTAATTTAAATAATCACAAATTACATGTTAACCCTAGTTATAAGTCTAACAATGTACAAGATAGCCACCCACGTAATAATACTTCCTACAATCCTCCTTCTGGCCAATCTCAAACGTATGCTCAGGCAACTCAAGGTCAACATATAAAATCTGATATCCCTACACCAGCTCCTGATATTAATTCGCTAATGTCAAGCTTTGTAAGCGAGCTTAAGACTCTTATTAATCCACTAATTTCATTACTTACTCAAGTAATTTCAAGTTTATTGGCTAGAAAAAATGAATAATTCTGCTACAAATAAGTCCCTCCTAGTTTTACAATTTAATGCTAATGGTCTTAAAAATCATGTAAATATACTACAAAATGTATTATATGATAAACGTATTGATATTGCCCTTATCACAGAAACACACTTTACTAAATATACACATATCTTCATACCTGGATACCAGCTAATTAAAGCTAATCACCCTGATAATACGGCACATGGGGGTGTTGCAATATTTATTAAAAATTCAATTCACTTCCAACCTCTTCCCAATTACTGTTTCGATTATATTCAATCATGTACAGTAATAGTTAAACTAAATAACATACCCATTACCGTAGGTGCTTTTTATTCTCCTCCACGTCATAATATATCGAATGCTACGTTCGCAGATTACTTCAATACAATTAAAAATAATTTTATCATAGGTGGCGACTTTAATGCTAAACACAATGCTTGGGGTTGTCGCACAAATAACCCTCGTGGAATTGTCCTATATAATTTTGTCAACACAAATAATTTCAATGTACTTGCACCACCGGGCCCTACCTATTGGCCTTCTTCTCCAGCTAAAAAACCTGATATTTTAGATATATTTGTCACTAAAATTCCTAGTAACTTACACTGTCAAACTAATAATATTTTAGATCTAAATTCTGATCACTCCTCTATTATACTCAATGTGTCCGCCACTGTTTTTGCACGAGTTGAACCACCTAGGCTTTTTTCCCCTTTAACTGACCGTCTCGTATTTCAAAATATCCTTAATCAACGAATTGATCTAAAAGTTAAACTTAAGTCAAATCATGATATCGATGAAGCGGTAAATAACTTGACTATGCAAATTCAATCAGCTGCTTGGGAAGCCACCAAGCCAAATAAAACGCATTATACTAAAAATAATTACCCAATAGTATCTGATCAAATTCGCTGCCTAATAGTAGAAAAACGAAGAGCTAGAGCTAAGTACCAAGTCACTAGGCTTCCATCTCATAAAACAGCTTATAATAAACTCGCTAACTCACTAAAAAAGGTCTTGGCAAAATATAAATCATATGAGTTTGAACAAAAATTACACTCTCTATCAGTCATTGATGGGAGTCTATGGAGGGAAACTAAACGGTTACTTAAATACAAAACTGCTTCACCTCCACTGTTAAATGCTGACAACGCGCTCGCCGTTTCAGATGCTGAAAAATCAGAAGTATTCCAAGCCCATCTTTCTAAAACTTTTTATCCGCATGAGGATATCTATAATCCGCAACATATTATTGATGTTGAAAATTATTTAAATTCTACCTTACCAAGTGCTCGCCCAGAAAAATACTTTACACCTAATGAAGTTAAAAATATGATCTCAAATTGTTCTCGCAAAAAATCTCCAGGGTTTGATCTAATAACGGCTAATGTTGCTAATTGTTTACCGAACAAAGCCTTTATAATGCTTACTTATATCTACAATGCTATTTTAAGACTTTCATACTTCCCCACTCTTTGGAAGTTTTCGCAAATAATTATGTTTGCTAAGCCAGATAAACCACCTGACCTCCCAACATCCTATAGACCTATTAGTCTGTTGCCATATTTTTCAAAAATTTGCGAAAGACTCATCCTCAAACGTATTTATCCACACATAATTTCAAAAAATGTGCTCCCATCTTCACAATTTGGTTTTAGAGCCAAACACAGCACCGTACACCAAGTCCACAGAGTAATTGATGCAATCTCTACCTCCCTTGAAAATAAATGCTACTGTACTTGTGCCTTTTTAGACATCTCCCAGGCATTTGACAAAGTCTGGCATAATGGTCTTCTGTTTAAGCTTCGCAAATTTCTTCCTCCTGCATTATTTCTACTAATGAAGTCATATCTTACAGACCGACATTTTCAAATACGTCAAGGTTCCGCCACCTCAAATATAGCCACAATAAGTGCTGGAGTTCCCCAAGGAGGTGTGCTTTCTCCTATTTTATTTAATATTTATGCTGCTGATCAACCTTCTACACCAAATACTATTGTTGCTGATTATGCTGACGATAAAGTCATATTATCAGTACATAATGATCCATTAATTGCTTCAAGAAATTTACAATCCCATTTAAATGTACTCTCTGAATGGTACACTAAATGGAAAATTAAATTAAATAACAACAAATCCACTCACACAACATTCACCCTAAGACACGGACTTTGCCCTAGCGTAACTGTAAATAATCTACCAATCCCTTCTCTTGACACTGTTAAATACTTAGGACTAAACCTCGACAAAAGACTGACCTGGCAAAATCATATTAGAAAAAAAAGATTACTACTTAATGCCCGCTCTCGCTCTCTAAAAGTATTACTTTCAAAAAATAAATGTTCATCGTTAAAAACAAAACTTCAAATATACAAATCTCTTCTAAAACCCATATGGACGTATGGAATCCAGCTGTGGGGATCGGCAAAGAAATCAAATATAAATAAAATTCAGGCCTTCCAAAATATTACCCTTCGTAAAATTACAAATGCCCCACCCTTCGTCTCTAACTTGACTCTCCACAAAGACCTAGGTATAAAAACAGTAGAAGAAGAAGCTGCTGTTTTCTATAAACGGTTTTATAATAAATTAGAAAATCATGAAAATCCTCTAATAAAAAGCTTACATATCCCGTCACTCCCTGGAAATCCCCGTCGTAGGCTTAAAAAGAAATGGTGTAGGGATCATTTAATTTAATCCTAATAAGCTAAGTATCACATAATAAACAAGCTAAGTGTTACCAATGGGTGGCTTCTTATTCACGTAACCCCATAATGTTTATTACCCTAATCTCACATATACTTATTGTGCTTAATTGTATAGATTGTATATTTCTTGTAAAAATAAAAAAAAAAAAAAAAAAAAATATTACGTTTGTTAATAAAGAAGTTTGAGTTATAAAAAAAAAAATATGTTGTTTATGTATGCATGATGGTTAGTGTATGTAACCACCACTAAAACTTAAATAACTTTGTAAGTAAATTAAATTTTACTAAAATTGTGGTACATATATCATTTATTGACCCATTACTATAAGGTTTTTACAAAATTTTCTGTGCATTTAGGTAGTGAATATTTAGTTTTGACCCGTGCTTCAAAGAGTTAATAATACCTTGGATCTGGATCTGATATTGGCACGCAACAATAATAAGAACATACAGATTTAAAAAAGTTAGGGAATCTATTTTTTTCTCTTTATAATCTAATATTTTTTGGGATATATTTTTTTCTTTATTTTTTGTATAAATATTTTTATTCGATTTATTTAATTTATTGCAACTTTTAATTTTAACATATATTTCAATTTGAAAATCCGTTAGAGCATTAATGAATATAAATAAAAATGGATGAGTACTTGAGAAATATGAATTTAAATGCAAATGGAACGACTCGCTATAAAGTTGACCCGGGATAGTTTACACATTTACTTCAGATAAACATAATATTAACCCGGAAGAGTTTACTATTTTTAAAAATCGAGAGTTTACCATAAAATCGGCTGTTATATGGACTTGCCGTTTTCAAAAACACGGCAGGCCGATAGTAAATGCACTCAGGAATGCACTCATACCACTCTCAGAGCTCTAAGTCCAAAGCCTGATTTTATACGATTTTCCAAGTACAAGTACTTATCCGAGTGAGTAATTGTTAAAGATCGGATTTATATGCATTTTAAATTGTAAAATATGCATGCAAACATGCACTAAAAAAAGTCAAAATATGCAAGGAAAAAATGCAAAACATGCAAAATAAAATTTCAATTTTATATTTGATTTTAATTTTGCAGTGATAATTATTTATTAATTTTATTACATTTTTCATAAACAAAAAGTTAAATTTATAATATAGTACAAAAATTTAATTTTTTGTTAAATTGTAATTTAATTTTTAAACATTGATATATTGTAAAAAATATTTTATTAAAATTAAATAGTAGATACATTGGTGATATACTGATATAAATAGGAAAAAAGTACGAACAATTTTATTGAAGGTAGTAAATTATTAATTTGAAAAACAATAAGTTATCAAAGTATGTTCCATGTTTATTTCCGTGAAATTATGACGGCGATCTGTAAGAATGTACTTGTATGATGAAAAACTACGTTCGACATTAACACAGGTGATTGGAGCATATTTAAAATTTGCTAGTATATCCAGCGAATAATTTGGAACAGATAAATCGTCGAAATTAGCACTGTCACCTTGAAGTATTTTCGAAATTTCTTTTAAAACCATTAATCCTTTATTTTTATTCAAAACGTTTTTACATTTTGTTTTAATTATTGTACTATTTGCACTAGTAGGAAGTTCATTAACAGAATTTTCCACTTGTTCTAAAATTTTTAACGAGTCTACAAGAGACAAATTAGAGGTTTTAAGCTTTTTGATACTTTCAACGATACATAAAAAATTTGCTTTAATGTAAGCAAGATCATATTTTACATTAAATTTATTAAAAATTGATTTACAATTTTGAATGCATTTTGTATTATCTTCTAAGTTTTCAATCACATTTTTGAACTCTTCAAAATGATCTGCGTAAAAAAAGGCTGACTCTAGCCAAGTACCCCAACGGATAATTATTGGCTGCGGTGGTAAATGTGTAATTGGCAACATTTCTTTATATAATTGAATTCTATACGGAGCCTTTGAGAAAACCTTTTTTCCATTATTATAATTAAATCATTAATGTCACCAAAAGTATCTTATTATTAAATATTCTTTGAGACGTAAAATATTTGATATTATAATATTATATAAACGTACCTATGATCTATGTTTTTATTTGTATAGTTGTACGGTTTTTGTTAAAATATGCAAAAATATGCAGATCATGCATTAACGTCAGAATATGCAAAAATATGCAGTATAAAATTTTGATATTTAATCAATCAAGTAATGATTTGTGGACACTCATTGACTGCATGTATATGATGTTGAAAATAACAACATGCATTTTATGCAAAATCCGGTCTTTAGTAATTGTAATACGTATAATAGTCGACCCTTCCACCTAGAAAATCACTTCCCAGCCTAGTAACGACCTTAAATAATGGTTTCCTCCAATATTACCTCTCTTGTAAGCTCCAATCCAACGTTTGATTGTGGCTAATCCTGGTAGATTGATTTGTAATGATCTTAAATATTTATACGCGGATGGAGATTTATAATAGAATCTTAAAGAAAAGTGTTTTTCTTGATTAGTCGATGGTTTTTTACATATACTATGACGGATTTGCATTTTTACTAATGTTTGAGAATCAATTGATAGAAATTTTAAAGAATTTAAAACATTTTTAGTTTTAAATAGAATACGGGCATTTTTTAAATTTTTCCTAAGCTTTGTTATTGTTGTATTTTTATACATAATTAATTTCTGTTTATATTCCACTTTCATTTTCATTTTTTTCATATCAATTGCTTGTTTTTCTATAGTTTTATTTAGCAATTTTATTTTTTCATTTAATACATTTGAAGACTCAGGCATATTAAGTGTACTATCTAACCATAATTGAGTTTTAAAATATTTCAACAATGAAACAAAGAAGTATAATTCTAGAAAGAATTGATCAGCAACTGATACATCAAATGGAATTTTAAAATAATTATTGGAAGACAATTCTAAATTGTATAGTTACGGTGGTTAAGGCGTTATCATCAAGAGGTTTGTCTTTCATAGATGGAACAACTCAGATTCGTTGCTCAAATAATGGAAATTTTTTGATGGTAATTGAACTGATTGCTGAATTTGATGTAGTTCTTTCAGAACATATTCAAAAATATGGCAATCCTGGAGAAGGCCATACATCTTATTTGTCATTCCATACATATGAACGGGCGTCGCCCGAGTGCGTTCCGTTAATCATATCGTACCTTTTTAATAGCCCGATTGCGTCCGCGATAATATCGCAAATAATTTTGGTATATTCCATGTGCGTCCGCGTATTATTGCTAGCAATATTTGTCTTTATGGATAAAATGCATTGATATCTTATAATATTACACTGCTTGTATTTACACTATAGTCCATACGTAGAAATCTATTATTCATAACTATTCTTTGATAACCGTGTGCAGTTTGTGTAGTGATGTATATACAGCTAACAGTTTTGTTTAAATATATTTAACTAACATTTTATATTAATTACACTTATATATATACATACTTAAAAGATTTTGATGTCGTTATCGTCGAGTATGATCAGCCAACACGGTAAGGAACTTAAAATTATTATGGGATATAAATTGAGATTTCATAAAATGTTGAATGGTGATGTAAAACGATGGTGCTGTGTAAACAAAACATGTACAGCTTACATGAAAACAGATATGAGTTAGAAGACAATTATTGATAGCAATTTAAACCATAATCATGAAATAGAATCTGATGGAAAAATGATGAGACAAGTAATAAGGAACTCTGTAAAACAAAAAGCTCAAGAAGAACTTTGTGAACGTCCACTCAAACGTATAACACTCGGATGTAAATCTAAATAATTAAATAAACATAATAATAATAAACTTTTATAATAAATATAATTAAATAACTAAATATTTTTTGGGGTGTAAGCCAGTTCACCTCCTCGTGGTGCACCCTGGGTAACTCTAAATCAGCCATACTCAACCTTTTTTTCATTTGGGCCACATAAAATATTTTAAAATATTACGCGGGCCGCAAGTCTAAATGAACGGAACGGAAAAAAAAAACTAAAAATACATTTTATATTGTGTACAACATTTGAAAATTTATTGTAAAAAAATTAAATATTTATTTTAAATTAGTGTGAATTTTGATATTGAGATAATTCCTTAACTATTTTGGATAAATCTGGTTTGTAGTTGCTGCATGCTACTCTTAACAAGTCGTCAAGATGTGAATCAGTAAGACGATTTCTGTACACATTCTTTGCATATTTCATTTTTGAATATGAAGTTTCACATAAAAATGTTGATGTGAACATTGTTAGCAAAAAGTGGGCACATTTTTGTATGGTTTTGTATTTTCCTGGCACTAAATTCCAAAATTCGAAGTATTCTTTTTGTTCTCGCTTTTCTTTGAAAATAACTTCCAAATTTGTATCATTTTTTAATTCAATAAATTCATCAAATAATTTTGAATAATCAGATACAATCAATGCAGCTAATTGTGTTATACTCGTTACTTCTAAGTGCCAAGGATTTTCTATAAGTAAAAAGCAATTCTTTACACCTCTTAAATCCTGAAATCTTCTTTTAAATTCATTGGATAAGGCAGCTAAATGATTTAAAATTATTATATTGTTTGTTTGAGAAATTATAATGTCATCTTGTTTAGCTTTTGTAAGGGTTGGGAAATTATGTAGAATTTGGTTCTGTATTTCCTTGTAATAGAACTCCAACTTCTCTTCAAAAGCAAAAACTTTATTTGCCATCTGCGAAATAATTTTATTTTCACCCTGTAAGCCACGGTTGAGCTCATTAAGTTTTTCTGTGATATCACACATATAAGCTAAAAGGCACCACCAATTATTGTTTTTATCAATTTCATCAAATTTATTATTTTGTTGTAAAAATGCAATAATTTCTAATCGTAAAGTAAAAAACCTTTGAAGAACTTTTCCTCTACTTAGCCAACGCACCGAAGTATGTAAAAGAACGTCACTATAATCACTGTTCATTTCTTCTAAAAGACTTTTAAATTTTCTATGATTGAGTTCGTTTGCTCGAATATAATTAACTATTTTTATCACGCTTTTCATCACTAAATCTACTTCTGGAATAGAGACGCGTGCTGCCAAGTTTTCTTGATTAATAATATAATGAAATGACAAGATATTTGTTAAATTATATTGTTTTTTCAACAGAGAAATAAATCCTTTGTCACAACCGGTCTTTAGTTATTATATTATATTACCAGCTATTATTATTGCATTATTATCTTTTTATTATTATTATATTTTGGTTGGCAGTGCAGTACTTTTGGGTGGCCTGTCTTCCTGCCGTAAAGGCACCTTAATATTTATATATATTAAAGCCGAGTGCGGCGACAATATGTGTATAATATGTATTTGCTAAATATATGCATAATATAACATACACACATTTATGTATATTTAAATATATTACTCGAAAGCCACTGTAAATGGATTTGACGTAACAGATTGTCTAAGTCTGTAATCAAGTTTTCCAATAGCGGGTGTTGGCGTGGCTGTTGTGCCATTCGAATCCGGTTGGCTTCCCCAGATTCGATAAAGTACAGCTCACAGTAACTCGGTCGCAACATTTCATTTCTGACAATGTCGTTACTAATCCTGCGATACACTTGCCCATGAACAGTGAACACTTTTGGTCCCCGACCTGGCAAACGTCTTGGGTTGAGGTCAGTGAAAAACGCAGCAAACGCCAAAGTGTTGTTGTATCGTCTGATTTCTTTTCTAAAGTGCCTGGCTACCTGTGAATCATCTATTAACAAACGAATTAATAACTCTGGAGGTTGTCCCAACACACGGTCACCCGTTATAGCCATTTGACCATTATTGCAACACGTTGAAAAATGAGACCTTCCAATCTTCTCACAGTGGAAATGACGGCCACCACAGTGATCGCAGACGGCATCCAATGGTCCTATGTTGTGCTGTTCGGGAAGTTGGTGTTGAATGCCAGCCGAACGATCTCTTACAGGCACATGTGCTCTGGAAGCACCCAGGGGAATTGGTACAAACTGTAGTTTAAACATCAAAGTTGTAAAAAACAATGTCATCTGTTTTTATTTAATGTGAAATATACACTGACTTCATTGTCGATGTCTGGTGGTAAAACGTCGAATACATCTATGAATTCATATACTGCTGCAGCATCAGCAGGCAGCAAATCTACAACCTCAATGTCATCTGGGAAGATTTCTAATTGAGGTTGCACCAATGGTACTTCGTCTACCTCTACCATGACCTCATCAATTTGGACTTCAACAATTTCCACGTCCATTTCTTGTTCGCCGTCTGGTGCCGCAATTTCTATAATCGGTTGATTATTTTGTACTACCTAAACATCATATGAGGTCAGGTTTAATGTATCTGTATGTACAAAATTATTGAAGTTTAAATTAAGATCTTATTAGTTATATATATGTGTGTGTGTGTGTGTGTATTAGTAATAAATATATACATATAATTTTGTATATATAATATATACTATAATAACATTAAAATAAGAATGTAATGAATCATCATCAATGAAATAATTCAAAAATAAATGAGCTTAGTTGGTGGGTGCCACTTTTTTTTTTGTAACAATATATGTCATGCTTAAATTGGAATTGAGTATGATAGCACAGTTCTATAATAATATTAATGAGAGTAATTGAAGTATGCACATATATAATAAAGTTATAGGAATGAGTGTGACATTATTATATATTATTAATATAAAATAATAATACATACATACATACAATGAATGAAAGCATATAAGCAAAAAAATGTCAATATTAAAACATTGTACATATTGATATTACCATGAGTTCAGATATAACTAATGAATGACAAAGTCTAAGTAACATATATAGTTATTAAAATGAAATAATATAATTGTTGTGTATCTGATAATTAATTTAAAGTTAATGTGGTTGTATGTACGAAAATTATCTTTAACCCGTCATGACTCGCACGTATAATTTGAACACCGTTACTAGCGCGTAGAGCGATTCGCTCACCTAGTATATTTCATCATGAATGTAATATTTTAAGAACAAATAATTGATAAATCATAAAATGAACCAATTTTGAATATTCTTTATTAATATATTGAAAAAATAAATAAAATAATTATACTGACTTATGTGCTATGAAATTTTATTAACTGTTTTCTGTAAAATCATAATGATAAAATAATTAAAATGTATTATGTATGCATGAATTCATTTACAAACTTAAACTAATCATCTAAATCTTCGGTGTTTCCATTGCACAAACTGCATAGGGCTAATGTGTGTGCACCTTGCACATTTTACCTAGGTATAAAATATAAAATAATGAGTTGTATATATATTTGAGCTTAGTAGTGTATCTACTTACCACGGTATATCGATTTTTCCTTGCAGGACAGTAAGCACATTTAACTCTTTCTGTAGGTCTTGGATCCTCTTGAGATGGTGTGGAGATTTTACCGGTGAAACGATTTATTTGTTTTCGAAGATCAAAAGACAAATTTTTACAATTCAGTCGTTGTACCATAAATGGTTTACATAGATCTTGCCCAAGAGATTTTAACAATTGACGTCTACTTATAGTAGTATCAGTGTTGGCTTTATAAATAATTTGGTTATTTATACCAGCTATATTCATAAGAGAAAAAAATATGGTAAGAGGCCATCTACAACTAATCCTTGCTACGGAATATTCAGCTTTTAGTTCGTCAACGACGTCGACTCCCCCTTTGGTAAAATTATAAAAAGTAATTACTTCAGGCTTACGTTGTTCTCCGCTCTCTACATCAATATCTCCTTGCTTGTGCATTGTTGACAACATCAGTACATTTTTATTTTTTTTTGGTACGTATGATACTAATAAACATTCTTTACTATATCCAAATTTATTACTATTCATTTCTCGTTTCTTTGTGTCCAAAAAAAGTGGAGGTATTTCTCTTTTATTTTTTCTAATTGTCCCAACCATCGTAATTTTATGATTTTGTAACAGGTCAACGGCCAATGGGACAGATGTAAACCAATTATCAATGGTCAAGTTCCTACCTGTTTTGGAAATTGGAGAGATCATCCTCTTGACAATACTTGATGCACTTTATCTTGATTATAAGAACCATTAGGTTGTTTTCCTACGTAAACCTCCATATTTGTTGTGTAAAATAAACGAGCATCTACGAGTGAAAATATTTTATACCATACTTGTTAGGCTTGTTAGGAATATATTGCCAAAAATTACATTTCCCTCTGAAACCTTCTAGCATCTTGTCAATGGTACAATATTCCCCGACAGTATAATTTAATTTACAGCGATCAACAAATTCATCAAAAATGGTTCGAATAGGTGCTAATTTATCAATTTTTTTTTCTTTCACTGCGAGTATTTATATTATCAAACCTTAGTGCTCGTAATAATAAATAAAAACGCGTTTTAGACATAACAGTTCTAAAATACTCCGGCGATAACCCATCATTTGACCAAAGATCCGACAAATTTAGATGATTACTTTTCATCATACCAGCTATGCACAAAAGACCGAACAACGCACGCATTTCTACTACACTCGTATCCAAGACATCTCGTTCCCTACCATAATTTATTCTAATTTTGGTCAAATATATGTTAGTACAAGTAACAATTTCTTGAATAACGTTGTCAGGAAAGAAAAGTGACCAAGATTCTATAATTGTTTTTGCATTTCGCGCATGAGGTTTCACTCCCGGTAAATGAGTAATTATATTGCAATGAGCAGTAAGGGTATTGCGTGTATTGCGTGGAGGTGGATTTTTTTTCCATTTGGTAATTTTGTCCTTGCCCAAGTAGTATTCATTCTCAACTTCATCATCAGGTTCTGATTCATCGTCAGTGTTTTCGGTAGGTTCGTCGCTTTCGTAGTTTTCCTCATTATGTCGTTCTACATATATTGTACTGTCATCAATTTCACTATCATTACTACACGAATCATTTAGTGATTCCATATCTTCATTTAACCACGAACTAATTAACTCACTCATACTTTTGAATAAATAAAATAAACGGCAAAAAAAGTAAAATATCGAATAAAAAATAAACAAGTAAAAACGAAAATATAAACGAGAAATTAAAACGCTGTTACTCGCGCGTCAAGGGATTCGCTCACAAAACACGACTAGTTGATTTCAAAAAGCAATAGGTATCGTTATCGGAACGCAATCGTGCCAGTCAACTGATAAATCTATTTTTAAATACTTCGTCATAAGGTACTATGATTTGGGAAAAATATAACAACCCACAAGCCAGTGGTTATTAACCTAAAAACTATGTGAGAGAAATTCTCACACGCGAGCAATGACGGGTTAAGAACAACAGCATACATATATAATAATATATTATGTATTTCAATTGAAATAATAAATAAAAATGATACATGATGATATGCAATTCTTTGTTTACAACAATATTCTTAGTAAAATGTATTAAATCAATAAGTTGCCGAAATGGTAAGTATTGTTTATGCTGAAGTGTATGTATAAACATAAGCAGCAGTCATCATAGAACAGTAGGGTACAGGGCCGGAGCGAAGGGGGGTTTAAGGGGTCGTCACGACCCCTCACTCATTTAACCTAATATTTCAGTCGGCACATCAACACATCGTCAAATACAAAAAAAAATATGTATAAAATATAAAAATAAAAAAAAATATGAAAAATAAAATAAACCATAGTGGAAAATTATGTTCTATTTGTAGCAAATAAACGCTA
>NW_020271146.1:23974-36475 GCF_002803265.2 Melanaphis sacchari | reverse complement strand
TGTAAATACAAAAAAGTAGAGGGATGCCATCCCTCCGTATCCCCCCCCACTTCGAGCACTGCTTATTATCTTATAACTTATATTCTGATATCGATTATTATATTATTATTTGCACTTTCGGCGATTGCGCTGTCCGGTTTTTGTCACATAACACGGGACCGGAGTAATGTGACCGCCGAAAAGGCACTTATAAAAGGCCACGAGAACAACGAACGACCACCCATTCCTTTACCAGCATTGTAGTAAGACCTACCCAGGCAGACTTACGCATTGTTGGCAAACGAACTTCCCCGCCTTTACGGATCTTGTTGGATTGTTGTGGTGCGCGCCCAGTGATCCAATAGTTGGAGTATTCCGGCATTGAATCGGCCGCCCACAGTCAATGGGGCAATAGTCAAAGCTATTCAGGCATTGTCTCGACTGTTAAACAGTTTCAACTTGATTCCTCCGTTGTTTCCCGTCATTGCGATTATCGTTGCGTTTAAGCTCGGACAGTGCGTTCTTCGTTTATGCGTTTCTTTTTTATTTTAATATGTACAATAAATTCTCATCGTAATATTCATAATTGTAAGTTACATATTTTTATTGTGTTTCGTCATTGCGACATTTTATTAAAATCTTGCCATTAAGACAACTAAACCGAAAAACGTAAATTGTTATACTTTGTCATTGCGACACCATCACCTTTTCCAAAGGTACAAACAGGTGGAATAAATAAAAAACATAATTGGTATTACCAAGTGCAAGATCAACTAAATGTGTGTCAAAAAATATTTTGTCAATTTGCAGTTTGGACTCTTAGAGGTATTAAAATAGAAAAAATTAAACGCGATGAAGATTTGTGGAAAAGTTGTATGGTAGAAAAATTAAAATATTTTTATCTCAACTGTATATTTCCAGAATTAGCGAACAGTCGCTTTTAAGGTCAAGGCCGATAAGAAATCCACAAAAAATATTAGATGCACAAGAAAAAAAAATTGAACAGTACAGGTAAAATTAATTTTTATATTTTGAACATATCAAACAGATAAAGTAATAAAGAAATATTTTTTTTTGTTTAGGCAACTTTAAGATAAAAATATAAAATAATAACCTAAAAATTTATAATCAAGATGTACCTACATACCTACCAAGTACTAATCAAGAATTGTGAATTGATATAAATATACCTATGTATAATATATATATAATATATATATATATATATATATTTATTATAGTATTGTATAGGTAATATTTGAAATATAATAATATAATATGATCATAAAACAATCCAAATTCTAATTCAAACTTGTAAATGTGTAATATAAACAAATTTAAACTAAATATAAAACCATATATTATATTTGTATTTATATTACTTATGAAATAATAACCTGATAAATATAAATCACATTATGTTGTTTTATGTTTCACAATATTATTATTATGAACTAATTTTTTGTGTGATAATACATATATTATTTAGTTAAACATCATGTTCAATCAATAATTTTAGAATTAATTTAAATGTCATCTACAATCTATCCGCGTAGTCCGGTCTGTGATTATACCATGCGTTGATGCATGGACCCCGTTGTGGCGTACTCATTTCTGCAACAACTGTTAATATTACAAAACTATTCAAACTATTCTACAACACATAGTGGGATAGGTTATTATTAATTATTAATTAAAAATTAGACTAAATATTACGAACTAATAATTAAATTAAACGGTACTGGAGTAAGTATTGTTGAGCTTGTACTCAAGTTGTACTCGATTGGTAATTTGTTCGAGCAATTCCATTACGCGAATAAACACAATTTTTTCTAACCGTAGATTAAAGCTCTGTATATTTTTAATGATAAGATGATCTGTATACAATTAAACGAGGTTCGAAATAAACTACACTACACTACACTGCGGCAATTGTAACACTACTGCTGGTTGTCCACCGACGGTCCGAGCTCGATCTCGGCCAAAAAGCTTGTCTCAGCAAATTTCTTATTGCCCGGTTTGCTCAGCGGCCATTTTATGGAATTATTGTACTTAAAGACAATTAATGCTATAAATGTCAATGTGTAAATGTAATATGTTAATAGTTAATAACCAGTGCTTGATTTGTGGGGGGACGGAGTCCCCCTTCTTTTTTAATTTTTTTTTAGCGTACCCCTTCTATTTGCCCCCACGGTAATGTGACGGTTAATTTTGTGTGGAACGCTCGTTTATCAAACATCCGATGAGTCCCCCTTTTATTTTTTTTCTAAATCAAGCACTGTTAATAACTACCGAATTTTTTATTTGACTTTATAGCATATAATTTATTATAGCATAGGTGATGAGTCCACTCAATTCATAAAAAGATTTTCTAATGAACTGTATAATTTTTATTTTGAAACAAAAATTTTTATTAATCGTATAACGATTTTATAGTTAATAGTATCTTTTCTTACATGTGAGTAGGTATTTAAAAATGAATAAATTATTTATCTTGTATAATATTAGTATAATAATAAAATTAAAAAATGTAATTATAAATCTCCAACAGGAGATAAGCTACTATTTTAAAAATTAGTCTAAAAGCGGGTTCCCAAAGCGCGTGGCTCACCGATATTTGCATAGCGCAGTAATTGTAACTACCGAACAACCGAGCACTACATATCAGATGCTCTTTTGGTGCGGACACAACGGACCGACAATTTTAGGATATACACGAGCCTGGCTGAGCTATACCACGCCTAGGCAAACAAGAACCACGGCGGATTATTAATTGTATTGTAAAAACAATATGTATAACAATAAAAAATACAAATAATAAATAATACTGCAGTAATATAGTCAAAAATAATAATTAAAAATATAAATGTACAAAATCGTACTATAGGTTACAATTTAAACCATAGTCATAATTAAAAAAAAATATTAACTAAATTAAATCATTTTACAATAAATGTTTTTTTATTGTCAAATGATTGAATCGGAATCGAAGTCTGAACTTGTGTCACCTGTAATCGTTAAGATGTGTGATCCTTGTTCTTCGTCCAGAAGTTGATCAGATATAACATCAATTTGCCAAAATTTATCTTCTTCTTTTATTACATGAGCAATAAAGTTTTTTCCACATATCTGGAGTAACCCGTTCTACGCCTTCTTCCAATAGTTTACGAACATCTTGTAATTTGTATGTCGTATTATTCATACGGACATAATTTTTTACAGATCCCCACGCGAGCTCTATAGGGTTTAATTCACAATGATATAACATGGCAAACGTAACACAGTTTTATTGGCAGCCTTTGCTAATTCATCTATTACATATAGATCGTGCTGTGGCTTTAACTCTTGAACACGTTCCAATAATTGAGATTTGACTTTTGTGTGATCAACTACCTCACCTTTTTTTTTCGAGCCAGTTGATAATATCTACCTTTTTCCAGGATATGACGGGGCATGGGTCCATCTTTACTGAATGATAAGACGCATTATCCATGACGATCACGGCATTTTCGTTCAATAATGGTAAAATATTGTTGAACCACTTGTAAAAATTGTCACCGTTCATTTCGTCATGGTAATCTTGGATATGTTATTTGACTCGAAGCAAAAGAAACCGCCAACAACAAAGCCGTCTGATGACCCGATGTGTACAACAATGAGCCGCTTCCCCTTACCAGACGGTTCCTTTTGTCCAGTTGAAAGGCTCCGAAGAAATGCGTCCCTTGTCGATTTGACTGTTTTGTCCACCCATGTTCGTGTAGTAGTTTCGCCTGTTTACCCATGTCTCATCTAAGTAATATATTGGTCTACCTAACAGACGGTAATGCTTAATAGTTTCTAAATATCTTCGACGCCAACAAACAATATCATTACGTTCAATTAACGCGCTATTCCGAGACTTACGAACATACTCGAAATTCAGATGTTTTAGAATTCTGTACAAGGACATTTTTGAAAAATTCGGTAAACTGTCATCTTCGTTTATTACTGTTAACATTTTATTTAAAGTCAGAATTTCACGGTTGTGCCAAAACTGATGCACTTTTTGCCTGATAGCATTTTGGTTGAACTCGTCAATTTTATCTGTTACCTTCGGTCTGATTTTGGTCTTGTTTGGTGATGTTACAATTCCTTTATTGCAGTATTCCGACAAAGTAACGCTCACAGTCCGTTGTTCGACACCACTTTTTTCGGAAATATTTTTTATGATTTCTTTTGCCGTCAATTTTGGCCCATGTCCAGTTGATTGTTGCGCCATTTTGCTTTTATACAAATTGATAATCATCATTTTTTGACCAGAGCCAATAAACTAAAATAACAGTTGCATTAGTATAATATAATACAGAATAGTATATATATAAAAAAAAATAGTAAAATATAATATAATACAATCATAATAATTAAAATAATTCTTACTTTTCCACGGGGATTTCTTTTCTTTGGTGAATCTGCAGTTCCCCCTTGTATGGCTGTGTTATCACTACCTTGTTGACTCATTTTGGATAAAATAAATTAACATAGACACCGGACAGTCAAAATAAAACAGAATGCAAACACTGGCGTAAAAAAAAATTAAAATAATTCAAGATTCTCGGTAAAAAAGAAACAAGACGGTAGCGTAAACGACGAGCGACGTACGAATCAACAGTTGTCAGTTGCGTTGTTAACAACAACCAGTCTGTATACATGTGCGCCAACTGAAAACCGAATAGCTCCGATGCGAACGACTAGTTTCGCCTTTAGACAGCTTAATGAAGGGGGACGCTCGTGCGCGAAAACGACGAGTTTTGGTCAGCCGCTGTATGCGTTCTCTCGTGGTACGGAGTATAACTGCACCATAAACGTAAGTAGATTTTGATCGCAAGGTATGTAATTGATGAAATGCACTTCCCGAAAATATAATTAATGTTAATGGTATTGTATTAAAATATTTATGATAATATCTATTTTTTTACCTAGAAAACAGTAGGTTTATCAAAATTTGGAAATGTTGAAAATTAAAAACATATTTTTATAAAGACGTGTTTTATTGATAACGTTAAGTATATTAAAATAATTTAATAATTCTTGTCACATAATATTAAACAATCGTGTGCGTACCCACACATTTAAGCTGCGATATTACTACGGGGTGTTGGACGACTGGCAACGTCGTCTGTGACAATATAAAGCAGTGATTCCCAACGTGGGCGCTACCGCCCCATTGTGGGCATTTTTTATTTTGACGGGGACGCTCATCTATCATTTACATTTGTATTGTTTATAACTAGGGTTAGGATGTTCATGATTTTGCATATTTTTTTTAGATTGTCCAATAGCATCTATTCTTATACAGAAATATGTTTCATGATATTTATATTCAAAATATCATAATTTTATTTTGCATATAATTGCATAATTTACCATTTTTTTTAAAAAGTGCATAATTTGTGTTTTTTTTTTGTTTTTAAGCGCATATTTGACGGTTTTCGATGCAAATTGCTGAAAACACTGTAATTTTATATTTTACTGAATCTTTATAAGTTTGATTATCTGTATTTCACATATTATCATTTATCACTTATTTATTGTTGAGAATTCAATATTATGGTTTTACCTATTCGGAGTAAATAATATAAAGGTACCTACTTAAATAGAATTTTTGATAAGCTTCGTCAATTGTCACAGTCAAAACTTATCTTAAAACTGCGAGTCATTAAAATTTTATCAGATATTTTAATAGAACGTTTAAAAATGTATAGTTTCCGTCTTGTCTATGACCGAAGCAGAGTACGGTATATTGCACGTTTCGTATTTTGTCGTGAACGTATTTGATTTATTAAATCACTCAGTTATGCCTAAAGTTAAAAGCTCTTGTTCTAACCGACTAAGAGATTTTGTAAAAGAATTTGGAGAGCACGTTTTAACTACCGATGGTTCAATCCTTTATTGCAAATTATGCGAAGTTAAGGTCGGTAGTGAACGTCGGTTTACTGTTGAACAGCATATGAACACCGCTAAACATATTCGATTGAGTAAACAAAAAAAAAATATGATAAACAACAATTAATATCAAACACAAAAATATCATCATTCAACTTAGATTTATGTAGAGCATTTACTTCAGCAAACATACCATTAAATAAGGTCAACAACGCTATTTTTCGTGATTTTTTGGAAAAGTATACAGGAAAAGAGATATCAGATGAATCGACAATGCGTAAAAACTATTTATCAGAGTGCTATCAAGAAACAATGAATACAATTCGAAATTATGTAACCGACAAGAAAATTTCGGTTTCAATCGATGAAACAACTGATTGTGAAGGCCGTTATATAGCAAATGTAGTAGTTGGCACACTAGAAAAAAAACGAATCCGGTAAAATTTTTTTGCTAACTTCAGAACAGTTGGAAAAGGCTAACTTTTCAACTATTAATAAATTATTTGATAAGTCAATGAATTTATTATGGCCAAACGATGTACTTCATGATAACGTCTTATTATTTCTAACTGACGCTGCGCCATATATGGTAAAAACAGCCAATAGTTTAAAAGCTTTGTATTCTAAGATGGTACATGTGACATGTTTAGCACATGCACACCACCGTGTTGCTGAGAAAATACGGGGTAGTTTTAAAAAAGTTGACGAATTAATATCAAATGAAAAAAAAAGTATTTTTAAAAGCACCAAGTAATATACAAAATATATTTAAAGACGAAGCACCCGCAGTGCCACTTCCCCCAATACCTGTAATAACACGCTGGGGAACTTGGTTGGATGCAGCTGTTTATTATCTTACTGATATACGCAAAGTTTTTAATAAACTGGATCCAGAAGATGCTGTAGCCATACAAAAATGTCATACGCTTTTGAATGATCCATCTTTAGAAGCAAATTTAGTATACGTTCAATCAAACTATGGGATTTATCAGTCAATATAACTCGTCTTGAATCATCTGGGCAGCTTTTGTCAGAGGCAATATCAATAGTCAATAATACAACAGATAATATTAACAACATTTATAACAAAGTTATAAATTATAACTGATTGCGATGAAATGTATTACTGCGTAGAATAAAAACTAATTTAAAATACCAAATGTAATATACAAAATTATGTAGGTTTAATATTTATAGACACTTATATAACATCCAAATAATTATCTTATCGGACTATAGATTCTAGGTAATAGGTAGGTGACAATAATAACTTAATGTTATTAATGTCTTATCGGATTTATCGTATAGATTCCGATTAGCAACGAATAGCCGATTCCGACAATGTTATGTGCAGTGCCACGTTAAGCTATGTTGCCGCCCCGGGGCAAATTAAAATATGTCGCCCTTATAAAATTACAATTCAAAATTATATTCAACATACTATTAATACTAACGATTTACTTGTAACTGAATATGTTTGAGGAAAAAACGCACTGAAATAATGAAAATAGTTTATACGATAACAGTACAGTTATTATAACAAGTTCTTAATTCTTATCGCCTTGTAGGGAATTACCCATTTGCGCCAAAAAAAAGGTAATCGTTTTAGGTATAGCCCATTTGTGCCAAAATAAAAAAGGTACTTTTTTTCCGATCGCCTATTTGCGCCAAATTTACTTGTAATATATTACACGATAAGAATAATTTTTTTAAGAATTCTGGAGCGTTCGCTGAATAGGTCGAATAGACTCGCACGGCGTGCCGATCACTGTCGGTTTTTCAGTCATGCTCAAAGGATTACCGCGAGCATTTGTGTCGTCGTTTGGACGGTAAATTAATTTAAACGTGTGTTATTTATTCATTCGCACCTTATAAAATAATAAAATAATTAATAAAAAAGTACTTAACTTTTTATATTTATTTTATTGCACGTTTGAAAATGGACTGGGATAGTAAAGAAAGCTTGAATTTAATTGAAGCATTTAGATTGCAAGAAGTGTTGTGAAACCCCAAACACCCATCATATTTTTCAAAAAATACCAAACATGATGCTTGGTATCACTTGGCAAAAGAATTTAAAAGACCGGTTGAGGAAATTAAAAAAAAAATATTAAGTTTACAGGGTTCATATCGTAGAGAAAAAGCGAAAGTAAAAAAAAGTTATGGAACTGGAAAAGGTAAAAATTAAAAATTAATAATCAATAATAACTCGAATGAAAATCTAGAAATCAAGTACAATAATAATTTTTTTAAAGGTGCTAATGACATATACCACTCTAATTGGTTTGGTTTCGATGCCATGCATTGTTTTTTAGCCGATAAGGATGATCCAATGCCGACTGTAAATTTTGAAAATGTAAGTTTTACTAACTAAGTCATGATTATAGTTTTATATAATATAATTATACATAATTTATTTTTTATAACTTAGCTAGAGAGTGTTTAAAATTTTTATGTTTAGACTTTAGGGGATTGATGAAAATAACGTTAGGGTACCCGGTAAGAAATACTGTTATTTATATATACATTGTATCGAAATAAAGTATAAACTACGTATAATTTTCAGATATATATAACATAAATTAGAATGAATAATGAAATATAAATTTATAATAATATATTATTATATAATATAATATAATATATTAGGTATATAGATACTCAATTAATCATAAAAATAACATTTACATATTTTGCCATTGCACACTGCCATTCGTTAGAAAGTAATCAGCAAAATGTTCTCTTATTTCTTGCG
This sequence comes from Melanaphis sacchari, assembly GCF_002803265.2. Taxonomy (NCBI): domain Eukaryota; kingdom Metazoa; phylum Arthropoda; class Insecta; order Hemiptera; family Aphididae; genus Melanaphis; species Melanaphis sacchari. The sequence continues at coordinate 27,819 of NW_020271146.1, read as the reverse complement.
CTTGAAGTGGTGGTCTACGAGCGACATTTCGTAAAGGTAGTAAAGAAGTTGAAGTATTTTCAAACTCCCTCCAATCGCCCAGAATCATGCGGCCTTCCTCTTCTCTATCAAAAGATCCTGGTGGGGTGTAGATATTTCTTGATGATTTACTATGTCTTAAAAAATTGTGTAAGTAAACTACAATTTGTGCTTTTTGAGGTTCCAATAACAAAGGTTTTCTTAAAACGGGCGCATGTAAACTCCACCGATTGCGACCTTTTTAGACCTTTTTTTCATGTAAACTCCACTGGTATGTTTTTTTTTAAATTGTAATCCAAATCCAATCTGATTAATTAAGATTACATAATTTATGTGGGTGCAGATTTATTATATTTTTATTAAATATATAATTATTAATAATAATTAACACGTTGACGGACAGTCACTGCTATAGCAGTCATACTAATTTAAGTCGTAATATGAACATGACTGCTATAACAGTTATACATTTGCAAGTCGTAAAGTGGCATAACCACTATAACAGTCATGTTAGTTATGGGTTTATCGTACTAAGACAAGTGTTATGTCCATTTACGACTTACAATCTGGTCAGGCAAATTAATCAAATGAAGTTTAAAAATAGATTTTTCATTTTACCATTTTACATATTTATGTTTTTTTTATCTAATTTTTTGTAGACATTACAAATATACTCGTATAGTTATATTATGCATAATATTAATATCTTATCTGTCAATATTATTGTTACTTGTCAACCAATACGTCGTGTATAGAAACACATTGGTATGTCTTCAGATTTATTCGTAATAGTGTTTCCTTGCGTTCTGTTTAATAATTATTTGGTCTCATTATGGATACACGAAAAAAAATATGATGACGAAAATATTCGTCAGATTTTGGACGAATCAAACAGTGATTTTTATGACTCATCTGATACAGGTATTTATAATAATGTTTGTGTATACCAGCACGTCAATAATACTCTATGTTATTCTTTGAAAAAATAAATTTACTTTTTTTAAAACATATTTTTATTTGTATAGACTCATTTGAAGAATCGATCGGTTCAGCTGATGATCCTACTTATAATTTGAACAATGACGTTTCTTCAAATGAAGAATTTAACTCGCCGAGTAGTGAGGATAGTGACGGGCAACAAAATAATGCTAGTATAGATAACTTATCCATCGATTTCGAAGATATAAGCAGTGATTGGGAGAACGACTTCAATGATATTGAAGATTTCAATTTTGATGAATTTGGTGCTGGTGTGCAATTAGATATAACCGATGAAGCTACTCCGTATGACGTTTTCATTAAGATCTGGGACGATGAGGTAATGCAACTTATTTTGAATTCGTCTAATAAATATGGAGAAAAACTGAAAAAATTAAAACGCCCCCACACAAAAAATTGTCGTATACAACATTTCAAAGAGATTTCATTGATCGAATTACAAAAATTTTTTGGATTATGTTTATTGAGAGCGGAACTTGGTATACCTGTACTTAGGCAATGTTTCGAAAAAGATCCATTAAATTATCATCCTATATTTTCCTTCACAATGAGCGGGAGAAGGTTTGAACAAATCTTAGGGGCTCTAAATTGTTCTGAAGGTGTTCCAGTTGAAGTAAATGATAGACTCGTCAAAATATCACCACTTTTTAATATGATCATAAAAAAATTTCAATCATCCTACTCCCCATCAAAAAATTTGTCACTTGACGAATCTATGATGCTCTGGAGAGGCCGTTTAATATTTCGTCAGTACATCAAAAACAAAAGACATAAATACGGAATAAAATTTTATGAGCTTTGCACTCCTGATGGGTATGTACTTTCTGCAGAAATATATAAAGGAAAAAATATAGAAAATACTTCATCATCTAAAGTAAATGATTTAGTTTTACGATTAATGAAACCATTTTTAAATAAGGGTCACCATCTTTTTATGGATAATTTTTATAATAGTGTGGGTTTATCGAAAATATTACTAGAAAATAAAACACATACAACTGGAACTTTAAGATCAAATAGAAAATTAAATCCTAAACTAATAACAGGTAAAAATATAAGACTTAAGAAAGGAGACCACATATTTAAGAGAAAAGGGCCTATTTATGTAAGTAGATGGAAAGACAAAAGAGATATTTTTACTATAACTACCGGATATCAGCCTCAAATGGTCACCATAAAAAATAGAAGAGGGATAGAAATTCAAAAGCCTAAACAAATAATTGAGTACAACTCAAATATGTCTGGTATAGATCGCTGTGATCAAATGCTATCGTATTATTCAAGTCCGAGAAAAACCATCAAGTGGTATAAAAAAGTAATGTTTCATCTTCTAGACATGGCTTTGTGGAACTCATTCTACATCTATAAAAAAAAATTTCCGCAGTACAAAGGACACTTTATTGATTATCATCGGGAAATCGTCACAAAGCTTATTCACTTACCAACTGACATTACAAATGGACATCAATTGATCAAAAAAGACAAAGGAAAAAGTAGCACTAATTCAAACATTCCAAGTCACTCTCAAGAGAAAATACCATTGCCTGAAGGTAGTATGAGTATATTACATTTTATAATAATTAACTATGTATTTTATTTTGCTTAATTTTACTATAGGATGGTCAAGAAAAACATACTTTTTGAGTTGTCGTGAATGTTATAAACAAAAAATAAGAAAAAATACGTCTTGGAGGTGCAAAGATTGTCCATCAAAACCTCCATTATGCCCAGGGCCATGCTTTACAAATTATCACTCATAAATTACATGCCTATAATATTTTATTTTATAAATGTATATATTTTACCCTTATTATACTTATTGTTTTATTTCTAATATTTATATATAATACTCAAAGAACTTATTTGATTTGATTTATATTTTATATATAATTTTAATTGTTATAATAAAAAGGATTTGCGTAAACTATGTAGTTATTTATACTAATTGCAAAACAAAAATATAAATGTTATTTACTTAACTGCTATAGCAGTCATATGACCCTACACGTAGAAAAAAAGTCATCTATGGGCTTCAACTGCTATAGCAGTTGAGTTTTTTTCTATTTTCATTGTTTTTGTTTCTTTATATTAAAAAAAAAAGCTCTGACTCATTTTTTATATAAAGCAACTTTTAATGAGATATAAAACTGATGATGAAATTACAGCTAGGTGCATGACTGCTATAGCAGTCATGTCCGTCAACGTGTTAACAATAATTAAAAAAAAAAAAATCATAAAAATCAAATATCAATAATAGAAAATTGAAAAATATATAATTATAAATAATAATTAACAATAATTTAAAATTAAAAAAATCATAAAAATCAAATATCAATAATAGAAAATTGAAAAATATATAATTATTAATAATAATAAACAATAATTTTAAAAAAAAGAATCATAAAAATCAAATATCAATAATAGAAAATTGAAAAATATATAATTATTAATAATAATTAACAATAATTAAAAAAAAAAAAAAATTGTTTGGTTTTAAAATTTGGTTTGATAATGTTTAGATGCAGCTTTGACGAATTGTATAATGGTAATATTGTTTGCCTTAAATGACGAAATGATGGTGTTTAAATATTTTTGGCGTGTCTTTGATTGTGAATTTCTAAGGTTATTAGGTTCATTAACCCGTAAGTGGTATGGTACAGTCACACAGACCGCTGCAATTTTTTGTTTTGATTTAGGTGATAAGGTATTAATGATACAATCAAAGAGGTTGGTTTTACCTTTCCACGGAGATAGTATAAAACGGTAACTAATGGTTATGGAAGTAAACATGTTAAATACTGGTGTTAACAGCTGTTTTAAAGTGATAA
>NW_020271146.1:0-20998 GCF_002803265.2 Melanaphis sacchari | reverse complement strand
TTAACAAAATTAAGTGGTCCAGGAGACCGCACCATACCATTAGCGTGATTTATTTTCACCATACCACTTACGGGTTAATACTGTTTAATTTAATGTAAGTGAATGATTGAATATCTAGTAGAGCTTTTGTAAAGTGATGTATATTTGGATGTGTGTTAGTAAATGACTGAGCTAAATGTGAGTGAAACGACTCGCATGCATTTGTAGTTAAATTCAATTCAGCGTTACATTGAGCCCAAATATTTGGTGGAAATAATGCTTCTTCTGTAGTGTATACTACGTTCCAAAAGAGAAGACACCGGTTTTGCGCAGCTCGAATGACGAGCGTAGCAACGCTTTACCACAATTTCCCCCACTACCATACGCCGATGATCATTTCCGAACTTTACCGACTATTGTCGATGTGTATACACCGAATTACAAAGAATGAAATCAATGCCGTACAACAAAATTAAACAAATACAAGTTACTGCGTAATAATAATCGGTTTCCCAAATAATTATGTCTGAATTATGCTTAGTCCTATATAAATAGCTGTACTTAAAAAAAAATTAATTTTATTAGCAAACATAATACTTATTAATAAGTCCATAATAAAAAATACGGAATTTATTATAGATTAAATTAGATATATCTGTATGATAAATATAAAATACACAAATATTGAAATAATAATGTACAAACGAGTAACTATATAATGTATAAAAAATAAAAATATTGTCAATAGTAAAAAAAAATCAGTCACATAAAATATATAAATTAAATATTTACACATAAATTAAAAAATAAAAATTGTCAATAGTAAAAAAACTTCAGTCACAAAATATACAAATTAAATATTTTATGTGACTGATTTTTTTTTACTATTGACAATTTTTTACAAATTAAATATTTACACAAAAATAAAAAAACATTAAAAATCAGAAAAATCAGAATCATCTTCGTCATCAGAATTGCCGATAGTTAGTACAACTCTCTGTTGTTCTGCCATCAGTTCATCAATCAAATTATCCATGTCCCAAAACTTGTCTTCTGCTTTCGTGGTGTGGCTGATAAAGTTTTTCCACATCTCAACAGTAACTTTTACAGTACCTTCGATTAGAAGATTATGTACGTCGGCTAGCTTAAAAGTTTTGTTGATGGCTTTTACGTGATCTTTGACGACAGACCAAGCTAATTCTATAGGATTTAGCTCACAGTGGTAGGGAGGTAAACGTAAGACTACTTTGTTTTGCTCCTTAACCATTTCGTCAATCACATAGGTTGAATACAAAGGTTTCAATCGTTTTACCACTTCTAATAACTCCGGAATTATCATCGAGTTATCGATTACCTCCCCTTTACTTGTGAGCCAATTGATGATGTCTGCCTTTCGCCATTGCGTAGTTGGACATTTCTCTTTTTTTCACTGAGTGATAAGGAGCGTTGTCCATCACAATTACACAATTTTCCTTGAGTCTCGGCAAAACACCTTCCAACCAATCACGAAAAGAATCCCCATTCATCTCGTCGTGATAGTCTTGGGTGTTTTTTTTGGATTCGAAACATAGAAGCCCACCTGGAACAAATCCGTCTTCGGACCCTATGTGAACTACTGTGAGTCGCTTCCCTTTACCTGTGGGATTGACTGCGCCTGTTGATAGTCTCTGGGAAAAAGCGTCTTGGCTAGATTGTACAGTATTGTCACTCCATATTCTGCTCGTAACATCTCCAGCATTTACCCAAGTTTCGTCGAGAAAATAAATTTGACGACCTTCTTCTCTGTATTTTCGTAAATCTCTAATGTACCGTCTTCGCCAAAGAATTATCTCGTTTTTTTCAAGTAACGCGCTGTTACGACCTCGTTTAGCATATTCGAATTCCATGGATTTCATTAATCGATATAATGATGTGCGGGAGAAATTTGGTAGACTTTTATCTTCATTAACTACCGTCAACATTTTATCTAACGTCGGCAGTTCACGATTAAACCAAAACTGATGGATTTTCCTTCTGATGGCATATTTATCAAAATCGTCTACTTTTGTTTCAACGTTTTTGAAAATTTTTATTTTGTTTGGCGAAGACACTGTTTTGTTTTCGCGATATTGGGCAATTGTGTTTGAAATTGTCTTTTGACCAATTCCCAATTCCTTAGAGAGGATTTCGCGCGCCTTTCTAACAGTCAAATTTGGATCGACTGCCAATTTGGATTTATACGCATTGATTATCATTTCACGTTGACGTGAACAAACAAACTAAAAAAAATAAATATATCTTGTTATCTACATTTTTATAAAAATGAAAATCGACTTTTTCAATTTTAAACGTTTTTAAATGAAGTGAGAAATTTAGTACTACAATAGTAATATTACTTAACATTTTTTTTTTAAATTTTTTATACTAATTTATCACAATAATAGTTTTTAAAAAAATGTTTGAAAGCGAGAATATTATTTACCAAGCACTGGATTTGCACAACATTAATTTTTATAAAAAACATTTCGAAATTTAAAATTGAAAGTATTTTAAAATTGTAGAATTATTTAATAAATTATTTTAAAACAATAAATGTATACCATATAATTTGTGTAATTAACTTTCGAGTTCATTATACCTTACTGGAAATAACGTAAAGTAGTATGAATAGTTTCATCGTAAAAAAAAGATAATATCTTTAAATTAATCTTTATATTTTTAAAATTGCATTGCATATAGTAAAATTAATAGTACCTACCAATATAAAATAAGTTTTAAGTTGTTAGTAGTTTTAAATTGTGTTTGAATTATTACATCGTATTGTATTTTATTTTCATATCCTACCTATCAAAATCGAATATTCACGTGTTGGGTTGATTTTTTTTTACAAAAGTTAAGTTTATAAATGAATAATGAGCAGTTTTATATTACGTAATTTCCAGTGTTGGTGAAATTACTATTTTTTGGTAATTAAATTACATTACTAATTCCTTATCAAAATTGTAACTAAATTTTTTTAAGTTAATTTTTTATTTATTTGGTAAATTTACATTTTTTTTGAGTTTAAAAAGTAATGTAATTACAAATATAAATAATTAATACTTCTATAATTACTTGTTGTTATTAAGAAAAAAATGTTTTAAGGCTACGGTACTGAGAAAGACTTAAAAAAGCAAAACATCATTTTAACTTTTAAATATGCAAAAATATGCAACATAGAATTTCACATTTAACATCTTAGGTTTTTAAAACAAATTAATAGCTCAAATATACGTCTCCAGATCCTCTAAAAAGAAATGTGTAAATGCTAGAAGTTATGAGTTCTGATCATTATAGTTACTAAAAATATACAATTTAACTATAATATTTTTTTATATTTTTATATTTTATTTTTTTAAATAGAAGTTTCTTTCGATCTTTCAAAATTAAACGGATTTCAATATTATTTTTTCTTCATATTACAAGTAAATAACTCTATGAAATAGCTGTTTTCAAATGTTCAAAAAAATGTAAGTGGTTTTTTATTATTTTTACTTTGACCAATATTAAAGGTAGGCAATTAGTCATATTTACATTGAAAAAAACTGCATTACAATATCTGAATTATTTTTCGAATCACAACTACTGACATTCTAGTTAATTTACATACTGTATTGGTAACTGGTTCTTTAAAAAAAGTTTTTTATTATTTTCTCCGAATAACCTTTTATTGACTTAAGTCATTTCTCAAATTGGTGGTTCATATGCATACTCGCTATAATATATATTAAAATATTATCGTAAAAACTCGATATGTGATTTTGGATAAAATGCCCAAACACGTGTTATTGCCTACCAAACTATTAAATTGAATAACTGTAAATAATAGTTATTTGCCTTATAACTTATATAGTTATAAACAGTTCACATTTGTTACATAAAAGATAACGTAGTGAATTAAAATGCTGTATACCTATATTGAAATAAGTTTCAGACACAGATGCACAGTTAACAAAAAAAAAAGGTCATTTGGGCACAGTTGGTATGTCCTTATATGGATACAAAACGACTCATAAGGAAACAATAGAACATATCGGTTTACCACATGGTAATACGTTTTTGTGTTAAATATCCTAGAAAAAAAATATTTTATACGTGTCTCATGTATATCACAGAAAAACACTTTAATATAAAATAAATGTTATACTTAGGTGTATAAATTAGTTACAGTTACAAAATACTTTTTTATAGAAAAAAGTGGGTATCAGTATCTTGTTCAACAGTTTTATAAATATTTCTTTAACTAAATCTTTGTAATAGATGTTATAGTATAAAGCGTTAAATTTTTTAATTGGTAAAGAAGTAGTATTCGGTTTACTTTTTATTTAATTTTGTTAATGAAATGAATATAGTTTAAACATTAGTAATTTGTTTTTTCATGTTATATTTCGTATTTTTGATTATAAAATTTAATATATTTTATATAAGGCTTATAATCAACCCTTGATTCAACTAATAACTTAAACCGCATGAACTTCATTTTTTAATCGACTGTTTTTCAAAATTTAATTAAATTTCTTATATTATGTCACGTTTTTAAATTTGAATATTTGTTACTTTACGGCTTCTATGAAATGGTCGATATTCATTTTCTTAAACAATTGATTCAAGTTAAAAAAATATACATACCTTTCCTTTGATATTTTGTTTAACCGGCGACGAAAATTCTACTCCAGCCATTTCTTCTTCGGTAAACAAAATAAAATTAAAAAAATAATAATGAAAAATCAAATGCAATTTAGGTACTGAGCGTTTGCTAGTGACGGTGTGCTGCGTGTAAACAGGATATTACAAATGATACACACAAAAGATTGGAATTTGAATCGTTCGGTATAACGACCAGTCAAATATTTATCATCGGTTAGGAGCGCTAGCAACCATGCTAATCAAACAAGTGGTTCCCTGGGACAAAGTGGGGGATGCGCGCCGCCGAACGGAAACTGGTCGCCGCCCGGTGTCTTCTCTTTTGAAACGGAGTATAGGTGTCTAAAATATAATCTGAAAATTGTGTTAATTTTGAGTTTTCGGGCTTTATAGACATTAATTCCATTGCAAAAAAATTAGAAACATCTTCAGAGTCTAAAAATACTAATCCAAAGCAAATTCTAAGCCAATCACCTACTTCGGTTTTTTTTTTTATAATCTTCAGTTAAACCAAATCTTTGGATTGCTCTCCACCAACTTTGTGTTACATGAAACCTACAACCCATTAATTTCGCATTTCGCCAAATTAAATCACATGCATTGTGTATTGCTTTTTCAAAATCAACAATGATTTCTTTTGGTTCAAAAACAAAACCATAAGATGAACATATTTCATTAATAATTTTAAAGCATTCAGAATAAGTGGACACGTGTTTATCTTTTAATACACAAAAACACAAAGGAACGTAATGGCCATTTAGGTATCCATGTATCGTAAACAACTGCAAAAATACTTTACGCAATATGTAAATGTTCCATCCATGTAAACAATTTCTGTTTTACACATAGCCTCAAAGTTTATTTTACAACAGAATATAATAATACCATTTTCTTTACTATTATATTGAAGACAATTTTCATTTCTACTCGTCATACATTGGGTTTCATTTAAAAAATTATGGACGTCAAATGAATTTATAGGTATTTTTGGTATTGTCTTTCTCCTAGTATTGTATAAATTTCTTTTAGCATAGTTTACATCTCTAACCTGTATTGTACTGTTATTTCCATCCAATGAACTTTCGTCTAATGCGTGTTTGATAATTTTCCTTGGTGCTACACAATTATTTTCTAAGGCCTTTCGTTTTGCTCCAGTACTAAGCACTTGTCGCTGAAGGCTATTTTCGGTTGACGCATCATGAGTATGTTCTGTTCGTTGAAATGTAATTAAACGATTTTCTCCAGAATTAATTGTTTTTAAAACCGCGGAACACTTTTTATTTTCACACCGCCACTTTTCTTCACCGGATTTTAAAATTGTTTGTTTGTAATATTTAAAATTATTCAAACAAAGCAACATATTTCCACGTTCACTGGTTAATTCACTTAATGTGTTCATTTTGAAATCAACGGACGCACTAAAATGTGTCTCCGAAAATATTTTATCGAATGCATTCGTTTCGCGATATTGCGATATGATTTTATCTGCGGTCGTTAAGATGAAGTTTAAGATAAGTCAGTCGAAAGTTGATGTGTATATTCTATACATATAGTTTTAATCTGTGGATTTTACCATCGGTGGAGTTTACGTGTTTTCAGGTCAAAAATACGTATCGGTGGAGTTTACATTTTTTTTCAGGTAAAAAAAAATGTATCGGTGGAATTTACATGTTATAAATCCAACCCTAAAATCAACTACCTGTAAATCGGCGGAGTTTACAATCGCCCCTTAAAACACGAAAGACGGCAGATGAGATACCAAATGCGTTCTCAACAGTTCGTCGTGCACGACTCAAACGGTAATTAAATACTCTTTCTTTTGTACCTTTATCGTGGGTTCCAGAATACGGTTTCATAATATGATTTGTTAAGGCAAAAGCCCCATCTGCAAGAATAACGAATGGTATGTCTACATTTTTCCCTGGCAAAGGTACTGGTGAGGTCAAATTTAATTTTCCGCTTTTTATTTTTTTGTTTAATTCAGAATTTTTGAACACTCCTCCGTCCGAAATACGTCCTTGACACCCAATATCGACAAAGAGAAAATTGTAGTCAGCATCGACTAATGCAAACAATACAATGCTAAAACAAGATTTATAATTGAAATACTGGGTACCACTGTTCATTGGAGATTGCAAGACTACGTGTTTTCTATCCATAGAACCAATACAATTAGGATAATTCCATGTCGTTTCAAATTGTTTTGAAATATTAAGCCACTCATTTAACGTGGAAGGCATCTACATTAAAAAAAAAATTAAGTTAAAACGTTAAGTTAATCAACTCATATCCCAATAAACATTTTGTAATTTTAAACATTAAATGTATCATTTAAATACATTAATAATTAAATATTGAAATATTAATGTTTTAATTAATATTTAATAAAGGTTAAAAATAACAATCTATTAATATAAAGCTAATTTAACATTTCTTTGAATGTTTAAAAATGAAATATTTAAAATTCAACATTTAACTAAATCTTGTATTAGATTTGAGGCGTGGCGAGGCAAAGTGATCTAAGTGCCAAAAATTGAAAAATACTTTTTTTTACACCAAAATGATCTATGTGCCCATACCAATACTGTGTAAAGAGATCTATCTCCAAACTATCAATAAATTGTTGGTAAGCAATATTATAGATGGAGCTGTCTGTATGTCCACACATGGCATTCGCTCTAATTGATCTAAGTCCATTCATGCTATTTTTATTTTTGTCGTTGTTATTATTGACATTTTTGCTATCAGTCCTCAAAAAGTGACAATTCTTGTTAAAAGAAAAAAAGCTGGTTTTACTACTTTTAAAGACAAACGCGGTGGGGTAAAAACGTTCAAATATACTTTAAAGGACAGGCAAATGGTTAAAAACCATATTAATAGCTTTCCCAGAGACGAAAGTCATTACAGTCGGGCCAAGTCAGAAAAAAGACTACTTAAGTCCGGATCTAAACATAAACAGAATATACTTGGCTTACAAAGTTAAAAATTCTGAGACAACGATTTCGTATAAATTTTTTCGATCTGTTTTTTTAAAAGACTTTCTTAAGCTTTCATTTAAAAGACCAAGAGTGGATACGTGCAAAACGTGTGATGTTCTTGATCTTAAACGAAAGGACAATAACGTACTGGTAGCCTCATCAGGTAAGACAGAACTTGAATTACACCATCGTAAAGTCGATGCTGTCACCGAAGCTATTAAAGTTGATGCTGCGAAAAGTACATTACCTGGAAGTCAAACGTGTACTATTACTATGGATCTACAAAAAGTCTACCCACTGCCTAAACTATCCCATACTAGCATGTATTACAGTCGTCAGCTTTCATGCTTTAACTTTGGAATTCATGTAACAGACACATCCAATGGCATCATGTGCGTGTGGCATGAGGGGCAATAAGGGCGAGGAGGGAACCAAATTGCCTCATGTTTAATGAAAGCTATTAATTCAGGACATCTCTCTTCCTACAAACGTCATCTAACAGTTTGGAGTGATAACAGTGCAGGGCAACTTAAAAATAGGATGCTTCTTTTCCTTTACATATGGTTGGTTGTCAATGGCACATTTGATACGATTGAACATACATTTTTTATATCAGGTCATAGCTACTCAGCTTCAGATAGAGACTTTGCTACAATTGAAAAACGAGCTAAACGATCTAAGTTATTCAATGTGAACGATGTAAAGCGTGTTATTCGCAGCTCTAGACTTGACAGACCGTTCAAGGTTATTGACATGGGGAAAAAAACATTTTTTGATTTTGACACTGCCTCTGCAAAATTTTTGGATACATCGAAGCTGGGAATAAGTAAAGTTGCTTAGTTGAAAGTGACAAAAGATAGCCCAGGAATCGTTTATTTTAAGAACAATTTTAGTTCCCTATTGCCGTTTCAAACATGTAACATTTTTAAACGAGGAATACAAATTGAAAACCTTATAAATGCAGAAATTGAAAGTCTTCCGGGTGTAGTGCCACTAAAAGAAACGAAGAAAAAAGACCTCCAAGCTATGTTACAGTATTTAAGTGAAGAAAATAGGTTGTATTTTGAAAAAATATTAAGTGCTTAAACTGTTGGACATAGATCATTTCTGACACTCTTATTCTTTAAAATATTTGTTTTTTATAATTTGTCAAAATTTTTTTTATAATTTGTTAAATCTTATACTTCATGATTTATCAAAATTTGAAAAATAAAAATTTAATTGTTTTTGTAAATTTGGGACAGTTTTTATTGATTTGCCAAAAAATTAAATTTTGGCACTTAAATCACTTTGCCTTGCCACGCCTCATTTCTATTTTAAAGTTTGAAATTAATCATTAAATATAATATTTAAAAGTTAATGTTTAAATAACCATTATCATTTTGTTCACGTTTAAATGTTTAGCTACCTTAAATACTAAATATTTATTTTTCATGGTTTAATAAACATTAAAATATGTTTTACATAAATTATGATATAAAGATTTAAATACTGTTGTTTAAGTAATAATTTGTATTTAATTTCTCTTTAAACTTTAATATTTTACTAATAAATTGTAGGTTTATAAATCAATGTTAAATTTAACATTATTTTTTTTGTTTGTGTTTCAACGTTTAGGAACCTTAAATACTAAATATCTAAATATTTTTTTTTGTTGTGGCTTAATATAAACATTAATCGAAGTTTACATAATTAATTAATTAGTTTACATAATCAAAAAATATATTGTAGCCAAACTTTTATGCTTTTTTTCTAAATATTGAACCAGTTTTCGACAAAATCGAATTTTTTATTTTGCTATAACTTAAAAACTAATCGATGTAAATACTTGAAATTTTCACCAAATGTTTATGTTAGCGTTCTCCATACACAGTTAAATTTTCAAAGAATTTTGACTTTTTTTGAGTTATTTATAGACAATTGAAATTTTTAATTTTTTTTAGTATTTTTTTTTAAAATAACGATAAAATTTTTTCAGTCGGCCGGAAAATCTTGAAAATTTAATACAAGGTTTTTTATAAGTTTTTCTTAAAGTGATAAAAAAAAATCCGAAATCGTTAGTCACAATTTTTTTTTATACGTGCTTAAAGTTCGAATTTATACGAAATATGTCAAAATTGCGAAAATATGCAAGTAATTTTGTGGTTGAAAAATCGTAAATTTTTTTTCTTTTATAACTAAGTTTTGAAAATTTGGTACAAGGTTTTCCATACATTTTTCTTCAATTATCTGTATAAAAAAACTCTACCGGATTCAGACAAAAAATTTTTATGAGTGTTTGAAATTTAATTTTTTACAAAACCGCGTTAAATAACGGTTTAGCCTCAAACGATTTTTAATATTTGTTGTTATTCAAATAGTATAAGTCGTAAATACTTGAAAATTTTACCAGTTATTTAGATTACCATTTTCTTTACGTGATTTGATTTTCAAAATATTTTGACTTTTTTCGTGCTATTTATAGACATTTGAAATAATCATTTTTTTAATTTTTTTTTTTATAAATGTTAATAAGACCATGTTAACCTAACCATTGTATTAAATTTTAAATTATTTTAACTGAGTGAAACAATTATTATCGACAATAATTAAAAAAAAAAAAAAAACATTCACCATTGTGATATCAATAAATTCATCGCTCCGCTAACACGCTCGCAAATATTTTGAAAATGTATTAAGAGGACGCCACACACCCGAAATATTTTACCGAAAATACGTTTCACGCGGGATCAGTGTTTGAAGCGTGTGGTAATATAATGGATACCAAATTTTCACACTATATAGGTCAAAAGTTTATCTATGTCATAGCGTCGTTTTTTTTTTTTTTAACTTAACTCAATATTTTTAAATTTAATTTTGAAAAAACATAAAAAAAACAAATTTTCAAAACCTTTTTAAAGGTAGAACTAATAAGATATCGAAAAAAAAACGACGCTATGACACAGGTAAACTTCTGATCTATACTGTGTGAAAATTTGGTGTTGATACTATTACCACACGCTTCAAACACTGAGCTCGCATGAAACGTGTTTTTCTTTCAACATTTTATAAAACCGTAGTTTCGACTTTTCGTCGTCTACAGCAGTGCTGCAACAACCCGTGGCGTTTTGGTGAACAAGATTTCCCCCACCCCCATACATACATAAACATATCGTTATCGGTCCGGTGCCCGACGTCTGGGGTTCCGTCGGCGATTCTAAGAATAGAGTTTTAACACTATTTCAGACTATTAATAAAAATAATAATAACAGAATTATTGATATAGACAAATTCTACGATTATTATCTATGGTGTTTGATATAAATTAGATAATCAATTAAACTGTTCAGTCTGTCATTAGCTTATCGTATAAGTATTGAGTCTTGTGAATTTGTGATTTTGATTTATAAAATGTAAAGTGTTTTTCAAGAGTCAAGAACGTTATTATAATATTTGCGATGTCTCCAAAAAAAAATAGAACTATTAAAAGATCTACGAGAAGAGTAACTTTAAGTACTCGTATGAAAAAAGTTCGTGGGGGCAATCAACAAAACCTACAGTAAGTATATAATAATATTATATTATATAGTATATACTATACCAATAATAAATATCTAATGTACCTAAAAAATTATACATTTTTTAACTACAAAATAATTTGCAAATATTCGTGATTTTGACGAATTTGTCAATAATTGAACTTCAAACGCATATGAAAAAAAGCGGGTAAGTGGATGTCGCTCTACTGTATATTAGGGAGTGGGGTGGATCTCGGTCATAGAGTAGGTCACTATAATGTGTTTGTTAAATTTGAATGCAATGATAGTTATTATTGTATACGAAAAACGATTCTGAACGGAGATGATTTCTCTTTCAGTCAGAGTTTTTTTTACAAATATTTGAAGAAAAATGAATGGAGAACCTTGTACCAAATTTTCAAAACTTAGTTATGAAAGAAAAAATTTTTACGATTTTTCATCCACAAAATTACTTGCAAATTTTCGCAATTTTGACATATTTCGTATAAATTCGAACTTTACGCACTTATAAAAAAAAATTGTGACCAACGATTTTGGATTTTTTTTTTATGATTTTAAGAACAACTTATAAGAATCCTTGTATTAAATTTTAAAGATTTTCTGGCCGGCCAAAAAAATTTTATCGTTATTTTAAAAAAAATACTAAAAAAAATTAAAAATTTAATTCAAAATACTTTGAAAATTTAACAGTGTATAGAAAACACTAACATAAACATTTGGTGAAAATTTCAAGTATTTACAGTGATTAATTTTTGAATTACAACAATATAAAAAAATCGATTTGGTCGAAAAATGGTGTTGCGTAAAAATTCCCGTTTTTCTGTCACATTTTTTTTGTTTTTCTCGATTTTTTTTAAAACTGTTGGAAAATGTTTACTCTTCACCTCTATAATGCACCAAGGATATTCACTTTGCCATCGGAAACCACCCCTGAAGTTGATTTTTCCATATTTTGTCAATTTATGAACTTTAAATGCTTAGAAAAAAAAAACTGTGACTAAGGATTTTTAATATTTTTCATTGTAACAATAAATTAGGAGCATTGTATTAAATTGTCTAGCTTTTTTACCTAACAAATGAAATTGTATAGACATCTATAGAACAAAAACCTAAAAAAAATTGGAAACTGAAAATGTTCGTAAACAGCTCAAGATAAATCAAAATATTTTTAAGATGTTATGGTGTATAGAAAATGTTGGTTTTGAGAAAAAATTCGCGTTTTTCCTTAATTTTTCACGGCGCTTTTGAAAACTATACTGGGGAATTTTTACTCTTGACCTCCCCCCTCCCCCCAAGTTCCAACTGGATTCACTTTGCTATCAGAAAAGGTACTGCTAAAGAAAATCGAAACATTTTTACTGCTCTAAAAGGTGGTGACAGACAAAAAATAAAAAAAAAAAACATTCATCATTGTAAATTTGTAAAATCAATAGGTACATTCAAAAATTATCAAAATGCATAGGCACAATATTTTATTTCGACTAGTAATTCTGGACACAGACACAAAAAATATCAATATAATATTCATTACTCCGTTCATCGTAAAATTCTAAAATGTTATGTTCATTATGTTGTATAGAATTAAAAATAAAAATCATCTATTAGAAACACCAGAACCAATGAACTTAGGTATATCTGATACTTCTGTTATGACTGATCAACCAGCTATTAATGTTGACTGCATAATACAATCGCAGTTGAAAACTTGTGGCTTTTCGCTTGTCAGTACTCCACGCAAAGATATAAATGCTGATGCAAATAGTTCAGAAGTGGAATTGTTTGGTATATCAGATCCCAATATTTCTGCCATTACTAACACTGCTTTACCTATCGAGTATGAAGATTCAAGAGAAGACGATACTATTATTACAATGTACTTATATATTATTATTATTATCATATACTACCTATACTTACGACTGTACATACTTGTTCAAATATGTTATAACTTATAAGCGATTTTAAATATTTCTTAGGTCACTCGAAGGTCGTAGGATTGTTGATATACAACATATATTCGCACAAATTCAACAGAGTAAACATGACAAATTTGACTGTTCATTCATTGACATGGAATTTCAGAAAGAAATTCGTAAAGGATTCAATTCAATATTTCAATTTAAGTGCAAAATGTGTGGTATAAAATCTTCAATTAATTCGGAAAATATTAATGAACCCAAGTACTTAGGAATTAACCTTGCAGTTATTAATGGTACTTTGGCTGTCGGTATGTATTTTAGAATTCTATAATAAATAAAATATTTACTTTATACCTGTATATTTTATAGTTTAGAGGTTAGGTTAGGTCAGTGGCGTATTTTGGATAATTTTTTTTTTTTTTTTTTGGAAGGGGGGTGTCTTACATTTTAGGGAACCCCTAAAACCCGTTTTTAGAATTATTTACTGATAAAAAAGACACATCCCCCTCAGAAAAAAAATAAAAATATGCCACTTATAGGTAGGTAATACCTATTAGGTATATAGACATTTTTTTAAAATGTATTTTATATTATTTCCCTTTATGTTTATACAGGAATAGGTCAAACTCAACTTAGTGAATTTTGCGCCTCAGTAGAAATTCCTTCGTTATCGTCAACCTCATACTTAAAAAAAATTATCTACTGTGAGCGATGCTGTTAATGACGCTCTTATCGAGGAGTTGAAAAAAGCTGGCGAAGAAGAGCGACGAATAGCTATAGAAAGCGGAAATGTTGATGAGCAAGGAATCCCTATGTGCACTGTTATTGCGGATGGACAATGGTCCAAAAGAAGTTATAAGACGAAGTTCAATGCATTTTCTGGAGCTGTAAGATATATTTTAATTGTTATCATACAAAAGTGAAATAATAATTTTATTTTAATGTAGGCCGCAATCATTGGTTTAAAAACAAAAAAAGGTTCTGTTTGTTGGTGTACGAAATCGTTACTGTTGTGTTTGCCAACGAGCTAATGTTGAAAAAGAAAAACCCCCTAGCCATTTATGTTTTCTGAATTGGAAAAAAACATCGACTGCAATGGAAGCCGATTCTATTTTAGATGGGTTTACACATAGCCTCAGTATGCATGGTCTAAAATACAACAAACTTATCGGTAAATAATTTACTAATTAAATTCATTTATTTCATTTATTAATTATTAATATATTTAAAAAATTACATTTGATTTCAATTGTTTATAATATTAAATTAGGTGATGGTGACAGTAGTGTAACCAAAAGGTTAAACGATGTGTTACCTTACGGAAGCGATTTTAAAGTTAAAAAAATTGAATGTCGGAATCACCTACTAAGAAATTACTGCACCAAACTGATGGCACTCACGAAACGAACCGACTACCCAATAACTGTCAGAAAATGCATTGTTAAAAATATTGTACGTTTTCGTTCTGACATAACAAAAGCAACAGATTATCATTTAAATAACCGCGGTTCATCTATTCAACAAAAAATTGCAGGTATTTTTAAGAATATTATGATTGATTATAATAGGTGTATGATGACTGTTACTATTATAATTATTAAAAATTGAAAAGATAATATTATGTTATACACCTATCTCAAAATATTTAGAACATTTTATTAAATTTTCGTATAAATAGAAAGAAATCACTTAATAAAATAAATAATCTATGAAAATTATAAAAATAAAATTATATGATTAGTAACAGTTACCTTAAAACAAATAACGCTATCGATCATAGGACAATATAGGTAAATATGTATTATTATTATTTATTATATTACTTATTTTTAGAACTAAGACGAGATATATCAAACAGTGTTTATCACAGACTTGGTGAACACAAGAACTGTGCTCAATATTTTTATTCTGGTCCGAAATTGGGTGAAATGAATCTTGTTCCTGATGCTGAGAAAGCAGGAATGATGGGACATATTCGGAACATAGTGTACAGACTATCAGTTAATGCAGATAGCCTTATAGAAAATGTAGACAATAACCCATGCGAGCAATTAAATAGCTTGATTAATAAACATGTTGGAGGCAAAAGAATTAATTTCACACAAAAAAAATAACTACACTACTAGAGTCGAGGCAGCTGTAGTGGCATTTAATTCAAAAAACTATTTACGAGTTGTACATAAAAAAAATAGTTTTCAAAAGCCCAGGTATAAATTTAAAACGTATTTATTGTTTTAATTATTAATACAATTAATTATAATTTAATTTAATATATTTAGGTATGTTTGCTAAACGATATTTAAAAAACATTGACAGAATTAGAAAAAATACAACTATAGTAAGGAAACGATTATTTGAAAGTGGCAAAAAACGATCTAAATTAACTACAACTCGATTTAGTGGACCGGATATGCACTATGGTTTAGCAGAACCCTTAGATGATATTCTTACCAAGAAAGAATTAAGTAGAAATCAAAATTTATTTTTTAAAAAATTGGAAAAAGTTGATCGAAAAGAACTTGAATGTACTACAAAAGAACAAAGTCATAGCCAAGACTGGTACAATGAAAGAAGGAAGAGGCTTACTGCATCAAATTTCGGTGACATATGTAAAATGCGAGAGAATACAAGTTGCCGAAAAAAAGTATTGAGTCTTCTTTATGGGTCAAATATTACATCGAGAGAAATTTCTTATGGTATTGAAATGGAACCTCAAGGTAGAGCTCAATTCGAAGTTTTAAGTGGAAAGACTGTTGAGTTATGTGGATTATTTGCCGATAAAGAATTTCCTTTTTTAGCAGCAAGTCCTGGTAATTATTAGTATGCGTTTTTGGTACCTACATATATTTAAAAAAGTCATTAAATGTATTACATTACATTTTATTATTCAGATGGTTTGGTTGGAGAAAATGGAATAGTAGAAATAAAATGTCCATTTGTGGCAATAAATACCTTAAACGCCGTTGACGCTGTGAAAAATAAACTAGTAAGTATTTTTTGTTTACGTAATTGAATTATTATTGTATTAATAAGCCAATATAATATGCTTCTTTTTAGTTAAAATACTGCAACATCACGAATGACAACAGAATTGAACTTAAACGCGAGCATAAATATTATTACCAAGTTATGGGACAAATGCGAATAACAAATCGCAGACTGTGTTACTTTGTAGTGTATACCCCTAATTGGACAAGTATACAGGAAATTCAATATGACGAAGTATTTTGGAACACAAAAATGGCCGAAAAACTTAAAAGGTAAAAATTAATTTTATTAGTAGGTAACATAGTTATTAATTAGATTACAACAAATTGTAAAATTATTATTTTTTAGGTTTTACATGGAATGTTTATTACCAGAAATTGTCGACCCACTTTATGGTAGACGCTTCGAAATCACGGATATTAGAGAACCCGAATATATAAAGGAGGCACAAAGAAAAAAATTAAAATAGTAATAATATTCTAGGTATATCTATTGTACTCAGTACCTATGTGTATCAAATTATATTAAAGTTCATAATATTATTATAATGTTGTTTTTATATTTCAAATGTTGTTGAGTGCTAAAATATAATAATCCACAACTATTTATTATTATTAAAAAAGAAACACAAAAAGCGGGTAAGTGGATGTTTTAGATTCTAAACGGAGTGATGAATGTATTGATTTTACAATGATGTGTGTGTTAGATTCTGAACGGAGTGATGAATGTATTGATTTTACAATGATGTGTGTTTTTTTTTTTTTTTGTGTCTGTGTACAGCATAACTAGTCGAAAAAATGCTTCAATTTCAAACTTCAGGGGTGGTTTCCGATGGCAAAGTGAATATCCTTGGTGCATTATAGAGGTGAAAAGTTAAAATTTTCCAACAGTTTTCAAAAAAATCGAGAAAAACAAAAAAAAAGTGAAAGAAAAACGGGAATTTTTACGCAAAACCAGTTTTCGACCAAATCGATTTTTTTATATTGTTGTAATTCAAAAACTAATCACTGTAAATACTTGAAATTTTCACCAAATGTTTATGTTAGTATTCTATATACACGGTTAAATTTTCAAAGTGTTTTGACTTTTTTTGAGCTATTCATAGACAATTCTTTATGATTCTACATTTTGGGAATCTAAAATGATTCATAAACTTAAAGCGTAAGTGAAATATATATATATAATTAATAATTACAATTAAGACTTATATTAAAAATAATACTGTAACATAAAATATTTTTAATGTTATTTGTTTTATATTTTATTTACAATGTTTACTATCGGAAATAGTACAACCACTTTACCCAACTAGAATGCTAAAAAGTGATATACGAGAACGAGAGAAAGCCAAGTAATATAACTAGTAGTGTGGTACCTACATATAAAGTTTTATAAATAAAAATATGAAATATCTAACTTTATTAGTTATTACTTGCATTATAAACTGTATCTAATTATTCTAATTATATTTCCATAACCAATTTATTTCCTTTCAGAAAAATTTTGTTTTATTGTATTGGTATCAATATGCGCATATTAAAGTAAACAAGAGTTTTATTTATTAATTACAAACTAATAAATATATTATTGAATACACGCGTAATTCATAATATCTTTGTTATTACTTATTAGTTATTAGTAAATCGTAGGTTTCAAATGATTGTAAGTAAGATAGGTAGAAAAGTAGAACCTTATAAAAAATAGATGACTGATGTGTGAAAAGTGTATAATGTTTAGAAATACGCAAAAAATGTAATTTAAAAAATATACCTATGAGGTAGCGGTATAACGTAAAATAATATTAAATTCAATTAATTAACCTACAATATCATAATATTTAGATATTTAGGTAATATTAGTTTAGAATACAGTTATAATGTTATATATTAGATATTAAATACATTTTTTATGAAGTAAGTATTTAATAATGCAATAAATACGAGCCGCGTATAGGTACGCATGAATACTAAAAATATTACGGCGGCATAATATACGTGTTACGTGTATGCATTTTATACTTACGCGATCCGTCAAAGACGAAGGTTGAGAAAATAATAAACGTCGCTCCCGAATGAGCAAAATCGTCGGCCAGCCACCGACTGTGAGTAGTGGGCGTGGTTTAAACGCCGCGCGCTTGCGGATCATGAAAACACCTAACAGCGCGTTCTCTCGGCCGTTGTATACGTTTTGCTTTCGGTGTAGCGTCCTCTTAATAATGAATAATACCATGTATAATACGATATATGTATAATATATTCACACGTATTGTAATTTACATCACGATGTGTTACAGGTATTATTATTTAATTTAATATATTTATTGTTATTTTTTATTTTAGATTCCAAGTGAGGCAAGAGATATGTGTGCTTCACCATATACTGGAATTGAAAGAGAAACATCCACAGACACAAGCGATGTTTTTATGTCAGAGGAGGATACACTTGATCCAAGTGAAACACAAACATTTCCACAACAACAACAATTTGTATCTGCAAATAACAATGAGTTCACTTGCCAAAGTCCAGTTCAGCCTCCAAAAGGAAAAAAACGAAAAATTTTAGCTAATACAGACTCCAGAATTGATGAAGCATTTGATATTTTAAAGAAATCTGCTTCGAACATCGAATTAAGTCAACAACCACCCGATGAGTGTACTACATATGGAACTCATATAGGAAACAAACTTCGAAATTACACTCCAAAAACAATATCATTTGTTCAGTATTATTTCAACAATATACTTTTTGAGGTAGATATGGGAAAATTTGATGGGAACGTAAGCAATATCAGTTCATCTTTACCGATATTTGATGGTAATCCACCTCCAACAACACATACTTCAAGTCAAACTTCTTCTCCTCATATTATTTATCAAAATTTGCCACAAGCACAACAATCTACATCAAACTCAGTTAATTTCAATCCAATATATTAAACATCAGATGGGTCCTCTTTAGAATCAACATACCTAGGTTAGGTATGTTATATTCCTTATATAATACTTTTATTAATTTTAATGAAAAAGTTTTATATTCTTTGTTTTTATTTTAATTTTGACGAAATAGTATATTTTGTTTTTTATTTTTTAATTTTGACGAAAAAGTATGTCTTGTTTTTTATGTTTTAATTTTGACGAAAACGGAAAAAGTATGTTTTGTTTTTTAAATATTGTTTTAATTTGAATGAATAATAATAAATTGTGACGGTATGTTATTAATAAAAATTTACTGTTATTCATAAAACATTATTATTTATTACTTATGTATTACTTTTACATATTTTTTTAAAACTTCAACAAGTGCCATGCAGACTTCAGGAATTATACGTGAAATTATTTGTTTGGAAATGCCGAATAAATATTGTAAACTACTATATGAATTTCCGGTAGCAAGAAATCTCAGCGTAACGGCTAGCCTAACTGTTACCGTAATAGCTGGACGCATGTTTGTATCTTGTTTGATTATTTTTGGTCCGATGAGATTAATAATTTTTTCAAAATCGGCTGATGACATTCTTGTAAAATTTTGAAAATGGAAACTGTGTACATCAGATTTTATACTATTTAACAAATTAGCTCCTCTATTTTCATTATCGATGTAAAGTTTTGATCTCCAAAAGTGACTTTTTCGTCGAACTTTTTTTTCTTTGATTTTCATATTAAGTTCATGCATTACAATAAATGCTGCATTTGCAACTTGTAAATGATAACTCATAATTCAAAACTTTAAAAAAATTGTTAACACTGTATTTAAGCCAGGACACGTTTCGATACTGAAGTATGTTAACAACTGCATTCAGCTCTGGAATAGACCCGAACAGCTACGCATAGTATATTTTTAAACGTCACACTACAAAGTGTCCACACGAACGAACAGAATTCGTCCGAATGCTCATGCGTGCTCGTTCGTGTTCGAGTGAGCTCACTTCGAACGTCGCATTATTGTTCACTCGTGTGTACGCAGCTTTACAGTTAATTGTATTATTATTATGGTGCGAATGTTGTTGCATTTGCAACTTTTTTTTTACTTTTTCAGTTGCTAAGTAAGTTTAAAATGTGTGTCATGTAAGTACGAACTAAAAATCTAAAAACTTAAGTGCAATTTTCTGCGATATTTATTGAATTTACTCATTTATAAAAGTAAGTTACACAAACTATTGTCAAAATTCACATTTTTATTCTAATAATTAAACAAGTAGTTTTGAAAAAAATGATAATACAAGAAAAATTAGTAGCATTTAATTATAATAAAGATTAGATAAATTTGTATTTTGTATTTAACTTTTATAAACAATTTGTGTATTATTTTATTGGCGATATTATTGAACAATTATTAGGTATCTGTATTATGTATTTTATATTTAACTTTTGTAAACAATTTTTATATTAATTGATGATTATAGAATAATTTTTACTTGTATTATAATTTTGACAATAGTTTGTGTAACCTACTTTTATAAATGAGTAAATTCAATAAAAATCGCAGAAAATTGCTCTTAAAGTTTTTTTATGCAGCGGTAGACAGCGATTTTTTCGTGGTATTTATAAACGAAATAATATGTACTTATTATAGTTATACAGTCACACAAAAAAAATTATAATTATAAATTTTTATTTTATGTTGATCCTCCAAAATTTGCCGCCCCGTCAAACATCATAAAATTTGCTGCCCTGGGGCAATTGCCCCCCCCCTTTGCGCCCTGTTAAACACGGCTCTGGTTATGTGTAGTCGCATTTGGTATTAAGTCGATACTTGACATTATTTTATTACTGTGCGTGTACGTAAAAGTTGTATTCATAAATATTTTAAAATGTCTGAGAACAAAAAATGCAGAAAATATCCATTGAGTATTTGAAATTTGGTTTTATTGCATCTCCGACAAATGAAAAATTACCCTTGTGTCTTATTTGAATCGCTTTTTGTTAAAAGGGCACATGTTTCAACACATAAACTT